>NC_138041.1:40715507-41157077 GCF_964106645.2 Podarcis pityusensis
CCAAAACAGCAAGAAGAAGCAGCCCTGGGAAGAGGGACCGTAGCTCTGTGAGGGGACTAAGGTGAATAGGGCTGTGTGTGAATCTGAACTTATTCTGTAGTTTATTACTATAGATCATGGCATAGGGAAGAAAAATGACATAACTCTAATATGACAGGAGACGCTCCACGAGGAGCTCCATGAGGACCTCAGTACAAGTCTGATCTCAAAACATGTCCAGAAGGCATTCTGGAAACATCCTGAGCTCCTTCCACCTTGCATAAAGGTCAGCACATGTAAAATTAGTTGCCACTGCAGTCTCTTCACCACCTGAATGGGGGCCATCAAGATAATGGCTAGCACAACTTGAAGTCAGAGAGCAGACAAGAGAGAACCAGTTCAGTCACAGCCCTCTAGGATGATTTTATTTCAAACACTAAATTTTGGAAGGTGAGTGAGGTGAAGCTGGGCAGGAACTCTGGGGGAAAGACAACAGGACTATTAGAAATTGTATAAATTGCTCATCTCAAGGCCCCCCTCCACTGGGATGCCTTGGCCAAGGTCAGCTGGCTCCCCCAGACCCACAGAGGACCTTCATTCAGGGATCCCAAGGAAGAACAGGGATCCTCTTCCTCCCCTCCCTTTCCATTTCTTAACTTAGGAGCAGTGTGGGTTCTGTTGCCAAAACTGTCACGCTCATAGACTTTTGAAAAAATGGAATAATCTTCCACTCTTCAGATCAAGGTGTGGGTACATTGTAGGATTTCCTGGCTGCTTAAACTGTAATTTTGCTGTCTGACGCAGCTTTATAGGCGTCTCCCCACTTACCTGCACTCAACTCGCAGGCACCAGGAAATAGTGAAATCAATCAATTTAAACTGCAAAAATGGCGTGAAAAGAGCAGCAAAACAGCTAGCAATCCCAGGAGCCTTTGCAACTGCAATCCCTCTGCCCCAGAGCCATAGCTAGGAGATCTTGCGCCCCTGGCAGAACCGTACAGATTGTGCCCCCTAGCGATGGACAAATTAGCTCTTCTTTTCGCCTCTCCTCCAACCCCCCCTTCACCCATTCAATTCCTCACGCACTTCACCTTGTAATGAATTTTTTCACAGAAAACCCAATATTTAATTTATTATTTCTTAATAAAAAGTTTCCGCAAAGAAAATGACATTTTGATGTGAGTTGAAAGGGTTTTTAAAATGTAATTCAGTTGTAAAACAATACAGATAGGTCTAAATGAAACATACAAACAATAACATACAAACTGATTTGTTCCACAATGATAATTTTACATTATAATACCATATTAAAAAAAATCTGGGAGAGGAGATCCCAGCAAACTTTAGGGGTGCCAAAATTATCAATCTCTTTAAAAAAGATGACAGAACGGATTGCAGAAACTATTGAGGCAGCTCTTTATTGGCTGCGGCCAGCAAAATTATTGCAAAGATCTTAGCAAACCGTCTCCTAACAAGGCGACCCGCCCTGAATCCCAAAATGGTTTTAGATCTTCTAGGGGGACAGTGGACATGATTTTCACTGCTTGACAACTTCATGAAAAATGCAGAGAGCAAAACCAACCCCTCTATATGGAATTTTTTGACCTAAGGCCTTCAACACTGTAAATCGTAATGCCCTGTGGACTGTCCTGAAAATTGGCTGCCCAGATAAATTTGCGAACATCATTCGGCTCCTCCATGATAATATGACAGCAACAATCGCAGATAACAATGGCTCCCAAAGTGAACCATTCACAGTGGGATCAGGTGTTAAACAGGGTTGTGTTATCGCCCCAACTCTATTCATTACAGTGGTATCTCTGGTTACAAACTTACTTCATTCCAGAGGTCCATTCTTAACCTGAAACCATTCTTAATCTGACGTATGACTTTAGCTAATGGGGCCTTCCGCTGCTGCCGCGCCACCACGGCACGATTTCTGTTCTCATCCTGAGGTAAAGTTTCTTAACCCGAGGTGCTACTTCCGAGTAAGCGGAGTCTGTAACCTGAAGTGTTCGTAAACCGAGGTACCACTGTGTTTTCATTGCCATGATCCTACAATTTGTCGATGGGAGACTCCCCTCTGGAGTAGAAATCATGTATCGAACAAATGGAAAACTCTTTAATCTGAGCAGGCTGAAAGCAAAGAGTAAGGTAACTTCAGTCATGGAGCTTCAGCGTGCTGATGACAACGCAGTGTGCACACGCTTAGAGAATGACCTCCATCTATCCTAAGTATCTTCGCAAAAGCTTACGAAAAGCTTGGCCTATCGCCCAGCACCCAAAAGACCAAAGTGCTGCACCAACAAGCACAAAACAATCCCTCTTCAGCACCACAAATCCAACTCAACGGTGTGATGCTGGAAAATGTCAATCACTTCTCCTACCTGGGCAGTTATCTTTCCACAAGGGCCGACACTGATGCCGAAATCCAGCATCGCCTAAGCTCTGTGAGTGCAGAGTGTTTGAGGACTGGGACATTGGCAGGGAAACCAAAATGCTTGTTTACAAAGCTATTGTACTACCAACCTTACTGTATGCTTGTGAAACATGAACTACTTATAAACGCCATCTCCAACTCCTCAAAAGATTCCATCAACGGTGTCTCCGAAAATGTTTTACACATCACTTGGGAAGAGAGGTAAACTAATGCCAGTGTACTGGAAGAAGCAAAGCTCACCAGTGTCAAAGCAATTATTCTTTAACATCAACTTCACTGGACTGGTCATGTTGTGCGGAAGCCTGATGATCGTCTTCCAAAGCAACTACCCTATACCAAAACTTAAAAATGGAAAGTGTAATGCCGGTGGTCAACACAAAAAGTTTAATGACTGTCTCAAGGCAAATCTTTAAAAATGGAGTATAAACACCGACAATTGGGAAACACTGGCCTGCAAGCGCTCCAGTTGGAGAACAGCCTTGACCAAAGGTGTCATGGGCTTTGAAGATGCTCGAACGCAGGACGCAAGGGAGAAACGTGCTAAGAGGAAGGCACGCTTGGCAAACCTTCACCATGATGAACTCCTGCCAGGAAACCTATGTCCCTACTGTGGAAGGACGTGTGGATCCAGAACTGGCCTCCACAGTCACTTACTGTGTTAAAGCCGTGTTTATGGAAAACAATCTTACTCGGCTACGAGTGATTGTCAAAGAAGAAGAAAATATGATGTAAAATGGCCTGAGGGGGCCCAGTGCTCCCAGGCTGCAACTCTGCAGATGGTCACCTTAACCCAGCCAAGGCTTCAGGGAACTGAAAGGGACAACATGAAAGCCTTGCCCAGGTTTGCTCCTCCTTGGGGCTCAAATGAGGAGAGGGAGCAAGGACAAGAAAGGAAAGGAAAAGAAAGGGAAAGGGAAAAAAGGAAAGCTGAGACAGTTTCTCCAGCCAAGCCGGAAAAATTGTCTTTCCTGTAAGAGCAGAGGCAGGCAATTAGAAAGGATCCTTAACTTTGCACACAAGAGAGAGAGAAAAAGAGTACAGGAGCAGAGCAGAAACAGGAGAAAGACCGGGCAAACTGTCCTGTATTGAATCAACATAGGACACAACTTTGAAATAAGAAACAATCCTATATTAAATAGGACAGGTGGTGACCCTTTACCCCACCCCTTTGATAATTCTCAATGGAAAGTTCAGTTCTCATTACAGTGGTACCTCGGGTTACAGACGCTTCAGGTTAGAGACTCCGCTAACCCAGAAATAGTACCTCAGGTTAAGAACTTTACCTCAGGATGAGAACAGAAATCGTGTGGCGGCGGCAGCAGGAGGCCCCATTAGCTAAAGTGGTGCTTCAGGTTAAGAGCAGTTTCAGGTTAAGAACGGACCTCCAGAACGAATTAAGTTCTTAACCCAAGGTACCACTGTACCGGTAATTGATGGAGAACAGTTTTTTAAAAAACAAACAAACAAAATGTTGTTATTTGTAAAATTTATATCTTGAAGCAACTTTCTAAGCTATGTGGACCCTCTTGCTTATTCCCGAGTGGTGGTGACCTGGCCTTCTGTCTCAAATGTCCTACCCTGGTGGGAAAGACTCTTCCCCGTATTTTCCGTGATCCAGAGCAGCGGGCGGCACTTGGCTCTTCCATGCGGATGAGAGGCAGTCCCTGGAGAGAGAGGCTCCGGGGTCTGCCGTTGCGGCTGGGCCTCTCCCCACCCCAAAAGCCCTTCAGGATGGCATCAATCCGCACAGGCCACGCGCCCCTTTCGCAGCCCTCCTACAAGGCAGAAGAGCACCTACGAAATGAAGGGAGAAACGGCAAGGCTGCTGCTCGCTTGTTTTAAGTTCACATTAAATGCGAGGGGTGTGAGAATCCGGAGCCCGGAGAGGGGGCATCCGTTTGCGCCTTCCTGACCCCGTTGTGCTTTCGCCTTCCTCTGCTTCTCATGGGGCGATGGTGGGCTCAGCCCCTGGTGGCGGCTGCCAGCAGATGGGACTGGCAGGTGGTGGGCCCCTCCTGGTGCGCGCCCGGGGAGGGGGGCAGCCGTGTGGATCCCACCTTCCTCCTCGGGGGAGGTAAGGGAGCACCCGGTGACTTCGCACTAACTCCGCGGGGGCTGCAACTGCCTCCCCCGCTCCACCCCACCCCAGGAGAGTCAGCACTTTGGAGAGCGCAAGGCGAAGGCTCAGCCCATTCCCTCAAAGTCTGGGGTTATTAAGGGGTGTGGTTGGGGGGGCTGCCTCTCCCTATGATTTTGCGCGCCCCCTCGCCTGCACCCGCCCAGCCTCGCACTCACTCCCCAGTGTCACCAGGGCTCCAAATGCGCCCGAGAGCAGAGCAGGAAGGCGGGACGGGCACAACCAAGCATGATGGTGGGGAGGCGGAGCCGGCGCAGAGGCGGCCACCAGGCTTGGTTGCGGTGGCAGATGGGTTTGAGTAGCGCTGGATGGAGCGGTGGTTGCCGGGCACGAGCCCTCCTCTCCTCCAGCACCAGCCAACCACCCTGGCGCAGCCCCGAGGGTGAAAATGGTGCCGGAGCAGCGCTGGGAGCATGCCAGAAGCAGCCCAGAGCCTCCTGCAGCGCTGGGGTGCCAGTTTCAGGAAAGGCACCGACTTTGATTTAGCGCCCCCTTCCCGCCTGCGCCTCTGGCGGCCGCCCACTTCGCCACCCCCTCGCTACGGCCCTGCTCTGCACCAACCTTTGAGGCCTGTGGAAAGCTGGAGTCCGGCAGATTTTTGGTGGAGTTTTGCTTTTTAGATGGTGCTCCCCACTATATGTGATTTCACATGTAAGTGCAGTACCTGGGAACGTAACCCCCGCAGAAGTGGGGAGACACCTATATCTATTTTGTCAATTTCATTTCATGTAAAAAACAACCTTCTTTTCCTTTTGTGTAATAATAACTTTTTGTGGGCATAAGGGTAAAACACGTGTTCATAAATGGAAAGCAGGCTATAGCTCCAGCAAAAGCATCCAAAACTCTTTGACAGTATGTGTATCTCACCACGAGTGGCGACACACATACATGTTCAGGCACACAGTAACATTAACAGCTCTCAGCACCCTGAGAAAACTACACCTTCCAGGATTCTCTGGGACAAGCCATGGCTGCTTTAAAGTGGTATGAAGCTGCTGCAAATGTATAGGTGCAGATGGGAGCGAAGATGACCCTGACGAAAACCAGCGGACACTGAACAGAGCAGGTGCCTCTGCTGCTCATCTCCTGGCAAGCGCTGGGCCCCCTGAAAGACGATGCTGCTCCAATAATAATAATAATAATAATAATAATAATAATAATAATAAATTTACATGCCGCCCATCTGACTAGCTTGCCCCAGCCACTCCAGGCAAACAAAAATAGTAAAAACACAACAAAACATTACACACTAGAAGCTTCCCTGAAGGAGGGCTGCCTTCAAATGTCTTTTAAAAATCGCGTAGCTGTTTATCTGTTTGACATCTGCTGGGAGAGCATTCCACAGGGCGGGCGCCACCACCAACAAGGCCCTCTGCCTGGTTCCCTCTGTGCTTTGAGGAGGAGGTGTGCATCTCCTCTAACATTGCAGAGCGGCCAACTGGGAGAGATGGGGGTGGGGATAAGAGCAAGAACCATTCCACCTGGCAGATGCAAATCAACAGCTCCATTTTTCTTTCTATGACTGAATGCTTGGAATTTTTACTTCTCAGATGTGGGGTGGGGCACAGAGAAAGAGAGGGCCACCCACACCATCTGCAGCCACGTTCTGTGCAACTGCAGCATTGCAACACCCTTCCACCACCACTGCAGGATCAGGACCTCAAAAGAGAGGGACCAGAAATTGCACTGGCACCATTAATAACTTGCAAAGGTCTACCACAGTACCCAGGAAGACGTGCAGTGAATGTGATCCACGCGATGGTCAGCTCCAGACTGGATTATTGTAACTCACTCTACGTGGGGCTGCCCTTGAGACTGACCCAGAAACTCCAGCGGGTGCAGAATGCTGCGGCGAGACTCCTTACGGGGTCCTCGCTGCAAGATCACATTCACCCGGTGCTATACCAGCTGCACTGGCTCCCGGTGGAGTACAGGATCAGGTTGAAGGTGCTGGTTTTAACCTTTAAAGCCCTATACGGCCTAGGACCCTCGTACCTACAGGACCGCCTCTCCTGGTATGTCCCACGGAGGACCTTATGGTCTTCAAACAAAAACATCTTGGAGGTCCCGGGCCACAGAGAGGTTAGGCTGGCCTCAACCAGAGCCAGGGCTTTTTCAGCAGTGGCTCCAATCTGGTGGAACACTCTTTCACAAGAGACTAGGGCCCTGCGGGACTTGACATCTTTCTGCAGGGCCTGCAAGACAGAGCTGTTCCACCAGGCCTTTGGCCAGGGCAGAGCCTGACCCCCTCCTTTGGTAATCCTCACAGAACCCTAGCCCAATGGTTGCCATTAATCTGATTTGAATTAATTTTATAATGAAATGATTTTAGAATGTTGTATTTATTTTACTGTTGTTAGCCGCTCTGAGCCCGGCTTTGGCTGGGGAGGGCGGGATATATTATTATTATTATTATTATCATCATCATCATCATCATCATCATCATCAAGAGATTCCTTCATGCCAAGGAATAATGCATGCCTTATCATTCTGTTAGCCAGGGGAAGCCTCCTTCTCTCAATTACTGCCCCCCCCCCCGAGCAACACACCATAGGCAGCACAGCCCCTTTCCTCCCCAGCTGCTGCTTTGGTCCCCGAGAAACATCTTCCCTTCCCTATCGCCTGGGAAAGCTGCTCTGTGCCCAGCCTGGCTCTGTGGGGTTCTTGCAGAGCTGCTCCTGCTCCCTGGATGGCTCTTGTGGAGGCCACGCCACTCTGCGTCCCAAATTCACATGTTGCTTCATTTCAAAAGGAAGAGTTATTACAAAACTGGAAACTTTTCTCCACACAATCAGAGGAACAGAGTTGCATTGCAGAAGCCTTGGGATAAGGATTACAGAAAAACAAAAACAGAAACCCTTCCACCTCTGATTAGGGGTCTTGTTTGCCAAAGCCGCTCCACAGCAGACCAGCTGAGATGGAAGGCATTGCTTGGAGAACGTCTCCCAGCAGGTCGGCTCCTTTTGGGAAGCCTGCTCCAAGCAAATGTTTCTGGTGACAGAGAGACAGAGAGGCAAAGGGCCTGCGGGTTGTTCCCCCTGGCCTTGCATTGCAGGAATAAAAAGCTTGACTAGGAAAGCCAGACCCACTTTCTCCTGCATGCTCTCCAGCGTGGGCATTCTCTCCTCTGCCCTCTCTGCCAGCCATGCCTATTTGCCTGGCACCCAGCCCCCTCACCACGGACACTGCGGTGCTGGCGGTTGCGGCCATGGCTTGCGAGGGAGCGCTAACTTGCGAGAGGTTAACCACTGCCAATAAACAGGCAGGCAGGCTCATTAGTCCCTTGCAGACAAGCAGGCCAATGCCATAGTCTCAGGGCGGGTTGCAGGCTTTGGCACCAGTCATATTGCAGGGCCCACGTGGAGAGCATTTTTGGGAGGAGAGTTTGAAGTCAGTTCCCGGCTCCCACCCCAAACAGAGCAGCTTGTCCAGAAGCCCCCTGGAACTCCTAATATTCCTCCATGCCTGACACTATGGCAAGAGGGGAGCAAGAGACCCACACCATTGCTTCCCCAATGCTGGGTCTTTCCATTTATTTAGCTTGCAAAGGAGGAACCAGGAGGGAGGGGAGGGGTTTCCTTTTCGACTTTACAGGTAGCTCGTGTTTAGTTTGGAATTGCACCTCAGCTCTGCTCTGGAATCCAAGAACACCGGCGATTCCCTCGGCCACTCTGGACACTTTGACTGAAAGCTCCCAAGTTGGCCATGTGGAACCAGATGTTATGGTTCATTTCAGGGGTGGGGAACCTCTGGCCCAATGGCTAAATTTGGCCCACTAGGCCTCTCCACCAGATGTCAAAGAGAAAAACAACTATCGGACTTTTAGAAGACATCTGAAGGCAGCCCTGTTTAGGGAAGCTTTTAATGTTTAATAGACTATTGTATTTTAATATTCTGTTGGAAGCCGCCCAGAGTGGCTGGGGAAACCCAGCCAGATGGGCGGGGTATAAATAATTTATTATTATTATTATTATTATTATTATTATTATTATTCTACACATGAAGTCATACATGGCATCGTGGGCTGGAGGTGGGACTTTAAAGGAGCGGACTCCTGACTGCTCCTTTGCTGGAGCAAGGCATGCTTCCCACTGTCTATCAACCGGCACCCCTTGCTCAAAGGGGGGGGGGGACCACTTCTCCCTCCCTGGGCTGCTCTTTGAAGCTGCCCCTATTTCCACCCATTTTTTCCATTTCCACCTCCAACATCAGAGAAGCAAAGGAGACACATGGGAAGGCTTTGAAAGCCCTTTGTGTTCTATGTGTACAAAGAAGCAGGGTGGATAACAACGCCTCTTATCCCCCCCGCCAATGCTGGATGTGGAAAGGGGAAATAAATGGGGCAGGGGAAACAAAGGGGGGTACCCAGTACCTACACCCTTGTCCAGAGGCTTGCAAACCCTCTTAAAGAACCTAAGAGCCTAGCAGCTGGATCAGGCCCAAGGAAGCTCATCTGGTCCAGCATCCTCTTCTCACGCTGGCCAACAAGATGCTCCAATAAAAGCCCCCCCCACACACACACACCCCGCAATTCCCAGCGTGTATTCAGAGACCTGCAGCCTCCTGACAGTGGAGGTAGAACACAGCCATTGTGACTAGAAGTCATTGACCGCCTTGCTATCATTTGCTTATTCATAACACTTACAAATTCTCCTTGATCATGCTTCCCACTTATTTATTGCCCAGAAGAACTCACATGCTTCCTCACTCCCCACCCCTGATTCCTTTTTAAACATTGGCCATATTGCTCACTTTCCAAGAAGCCCAACTTGAGTGAAAGTTGCAAATCTTGTTAGCCAAAACGAGCCAAAATCCCACCCCACCCCAGTGTGTGTGTGGGGGGGTCACTGCTAATGCAGAGAAGCATCTCTCCACAGACAAGGTCAGGTATTTCTGACTCACAAAATCTGGGAAGAATTTCTTCAGCTAAGGATCCTCAAAGCCGTTTCCTCGATGGAGAGGTTTTGGCCAGCCTCCCAGTCCTTTCGCCAAAATCTCCAGGAAAAGGAAGGGCTGATATGGAGCAACCTGGTGTTGACAACTCCAGAGAGGCAGCCTCTGCTCCTTTTCCCCACAACACGAAGGCCTGGTGGCAGGGGTGGGTGTCTCTTTGAAGCAGCCGGCATCAGGCACTTTTTGTGGTGGCCATGGAAACAGGCTCAGTGGGTTCCCAGCCTGGGAACCAGCAGCAGCAGCAGCAGCAGAAACAGCAGCCTGTGCGCCACCATGGCTCAAAGCAACCTCCTCCCCCCACCTCCGAAGGAAGGGGGCAGGATTAACCTAGCAGAATCAAGCTGGCCTTCAGGAAGGAAAATCTTGTCCAGATGAGGCCAGGGCTTCTCGACTCTTCTCCCCTCTCTGCCCCCAGACTGGCCATTCTATTCAGAAGATCATCGGATCAGTCAAGAACAGCCCTCAAGATGCCTTGATCAGTCAAGGGGGCAACACCCAAACACCCCCACCTGCCACAGCACCAACAGAGCCAAGTCCTCAGAGAGGAGGGCAGGGTACAGGCACCAGAAAGAAAGGGGAGGATGCTTGTCTTGCTGCGCCCACTTGGAAATGAAGAGTTGGGCGTTAATACCCAGTTCAACAGAGGAGTCAGAGCATGGGGGGCAGAGAGGATGGGATCTTCTATTCCCTATAGAAAAGCAGCAATAGCACCACTGCCTTTCTTGCACAATGCTTCAGGCTCAAGGTAGCACCCGAGCACAAACACAAAATCACAGAATCATAGAACTGTACAGCTGGAAGGGATCCCAAGGGTCATCTAGTCTGACCCCCCCTGAAGTGCAGGAATCTCAACTAAAGCATCCTTGACAAATGGCCCGGTGACAGCCCTTGAGATCTCTGAAGATGGCTAGCATATCTCCTCCCAGTCTCCTCTTTTCCAGGCTCAACATACCCATACTTCATTCTTCAACCGTTCCTCATAAGGCTTCATCTTGGTTGCCCTCCTCTGCACCCATCCCAGAAATAAAAGCAAGGAGATGGATAGTGCCACTTCACAGTTGTCCTAACAGCTTCTTCTGACCTCACAACCAGCCACCGTCAGCCACCTGCCTTTATCACAGGAATGCCCTCTTGGCCTCCTCATGCTGCTGAACTACAACTCCCGACAGCCCCCATGGCCAATGGTCAGGGCTGATGGGAGCACAGCAGCACCTGGAAGGCCCCCACAGGTTCCTCAGTCCTGCCCTAGGGGAATCCTATTCCTCACCCTGGAAAGGAGCAGGGCCCTTAGCAGCTGGAAGCCAGGGCGCTCCCTGCATGCTCTCTTGGTGTCCTTACCCCCAACTAGGCCTGGTCAGCCTCACGAGGAACGGTACTTTGCCCAAAAGGAACATCAGTCTGATGCAGCAAAGGTATCCACCCAGTACTCTTCACTGCTGTGGGGGGTAAGTCCTCCACTTTAGAAGTCAGACAGTAAGGCAGCTTCTTCCATCAGTGGACACCAGTCTGCCAAAATGAACTGTGTGTGTATGTATGAACAGTGTGGGGGGGGGGGGGTGAGGAATCACTGAACTAATGCAGGTATTCCCTGGGGGCCCTTGCTCCCTGGAGAGCTGCTGGGTGAGGGTGCCCACATTCTCCAGGGGAACAACAACCTGCTTGGAAGAACATCTGCCCCCACCTGGGTTAAGTGAAAATACCCAACAGGACCACAACTCAAGCCCTTCTGGCTCAGCTGCCCATTGCACAGTGCTAAGAAAAACCAGTATCAACTTCTCACACTTTTCCAGGTGGGTAGGAACCTCATAAGCATTCTTTTTTCCCTTTTTTAAAAAAGGGTATGCCTCAGCCCTGCCAATGGCCCTCTGGCAAGAGTCAAGACTGCCACTCCCTGCCCCGCACCATCCCAGGGCTGTTCTTTGCCTGGTGCTGCTCCCAAAGGCTGTCCTGGCCTCAGCCTCACTGACCACCACAGCTCTTGGTCTGCCAGCAGCCATTTGCAGCCACAGCTGAGGCTGGGGGGGGCAGCGATGGCTCCCTTGCAGTGACGCCTGCGGTTGTCTCCCCAAAAGGGGCCACCTTGGAATGCATCCAGCTTGACCTTTGCCACAAAACACAGACTTAGAGTTGGAAATATGCCAGCTTCTAAGTTTGGCAAGAGCAACATCAGGAGATGGAAACGGAAAGCTGAACAGCCTCTCTGGCAAGGAAGAGTCATTCATGGACTAGGGTCATTCTCCAGTGGAGGGAGACTCTCAGGTGCCTCTGCCTGACCAAGGCAGAAGGAGCTCTACGCTGTCAATGGGGAGGGGAGCGGAGGGCCCAGGAGGGACATTATTAAGAGCAGCAGTGGGCTGGGGCACTTAGTGCCTTGCAACAGACCTGGCTTTAGACAGACACCCAGCATCTGGTGGGAGTGAGGGTTCACTCTGAGTCTGAAGGAAAGGATGTTCTTGGGAAGGAAGGGAAACAGATTCCAATGTGGCAGCCCTAAACCATCCAGCATAAAAGCCCTGAATCTGCACCTTCTGGGTGAACATTCATTGCCCATTTGGACTGTGCAGTGCACACCAAATCTCCTATTGTTTACTTGGCTTTGCAGCAACTGGTGCAGGATCAAGTCTCCGTGATGGAGATCCAGCAGCACACCAAGAGATCATGGCAGCCTGGAAGCACGTTTTGGAGAAGGGGCATCAAGGAGTAAACTTCTGGCAGCAACAACACCCACCCCTGCCAGGATCGGGTGTGTGCTCTACCAACCCACATCTACCTGGGAGTCAACCAGCACAATGAAGAGGCCCGCCAAACAAGTCTCCTGGCAGCATGGTGTGGCATGGGGCAAGGGCATGGCCCTCTGCACCCTCAGGGAGGGTCTTCTTACCTTGCCCAAGACTGTCAGGCAGGGCTTGGGTTCCACCTCCGGCTGCTCCAGCTTCACCACTCCAACCCAGCCATATTCGTACAAATCCTCTTCATCATTGCTATTGCAGAGTCCCAAGGGATGCATCTAGAAGAGGAGGAAGGGAAAGGACACCATGAAGCAGATGAACAGGTTCATCTCATTTGCTTTCCATTGTGAGGTCACCAACATCCGTGCCCATCAACACATCCTCAGGTTCCCATAGAATGGTCCTAAAGATATTGCTGAGCACAACTCCAGACAGGCCTCTCAACCTGCTCCTACCAATGCTGTGACCAAGAGAAAATCCAGAAGTCGTGTCTCCAGCTGGGACATATTTGCAAAGTCCCAATGCCCTTGAGACTGAAGGGAGATGAACAGCATTAATACTGAAAACTGCATAAGTCTTTGTGGGTGTCTGTACATGGGACTGTTCTAGGACAAAGCAGTTGAAGCAAAATGCCACAAAATGAAATGCTGCCAAAGCAGATATCCCTTCAGAGGGAACATCCCCATTCCTCCCAGCCGGCAAATGGCCAAGGCAAAAGGGGAGATGTCTCAAAGTGGTTTGCTAACAGCCACAGAAAGAGCAACATCTCTCATTTCTCTGAACCTGCTGAATCAAAGCTTGTGGCCATGAACTCTAGGCATTGGTTAGGTGCAGTGCAAGCAGAGTTTTCATTTAATTGGGTGCACTCTCATTATTGTTTCATTCTTGGGATGGTCCCCAACCATCTCTCCTTTCCTACGGCTGCCTCTTTTTAAAGCAAAACCATATTGCTGTTTCTTCCCTTTAAGAAGAGACATCAAGCGCTTGCCTGACTTTGCTTGCCTCTTCCTCATGCTCTGAAGCAGCCTTGTTTGCGTTATCCAAAGGTAAGGTGTACAACTGCATAAATGGTGCAGCAGACGGAGCCATCATTTTCCCCATCAGCATTCCCAAAGGATCTTCCTATACCCCTCACTGCCTGCTTGGAGTTCCTGGGTGGTGAAGGGGCACAGAAATGGCACATTCTTGTGTTTGCGGTCAGGTTCATTTCCTGCAAGAATCTGCTGCCTCCCCAAACACAGCTTTTACGTCACCTGCATTTCTTCACAGACATTACACGGAAAGTAGCCTTCAACATGCTCTCCTGGCAACTTTATTTCCTCGTGTGGGCAGAATTTTATGTTTCATCAGAGGACACTTGAGCACCTTAGAATAATTTTCAAGGCTCCATTTGGATCCAGGGGAGTGACCAGCTGGTCTGTTCCACTGCCAGCTATTCTAGGGCATTCAATACATCTAGAAATTTTACCTGCTTGTTGTGACCGGAACACGCATGTACTGGGCCTGTTGTTGTTCAGTGTTTTATAAATGACTTGGACAAAGGAACTGAGGAGATACTTATCAACTCATCATTGAGGAAGCCAATGCCCCTGAAGTCAGAATCGGGATTCAATGTGACCTTAACAGATTGGAGAACTGGGCCCAAACTGACAAAGTGAATTTCAATAGGGACATATGTAAGGTGCTGCACTTAGGCAGGAAGAACCAGATGCACAAATATAAGGTGGGGGACACCTGGCTTACTAGCAGTATATGTGAAAAGGATCTAGGAGTCTTGGTGAACCACAAGTGGAACATAAGTCAACAGTGTGGAGCAGCAAAAAATGTTAATGCTATTCTAAGCTGCATTAACAGAAGTATAGTGTCCCAATCAAGGGAATTTATAATCCCACTCTATTCTGCCTTGGTCAGACCACACCTGAAATCCTGTGTCCAGTTCTGAGCAGAATTGACCAGCTGGAACATGTGCAGAGCAAGGTAAACAAAATGATAAAGGGTCTGGAAACCAAGCCTTGTGAGGAACGGTTGAGGGAGTTGGGTATGTTTAGCATGGAAAAGAGGAGACTAAGGTGAGATGTGACAGCCATTTTCAGATATCTATAAACGGAATAAGCTACATAGTTTCCTCCTGCTCCAGAGTCTAGGACCTATGGTTTCAAGTTACAAGAAAGGAGATTCTAACTAAACATCAGGAAGAACTTTCTCACAGTAAGGGTTGCTTGACAGTGGAACAGACTCCCTCAGAAGGTGGTAGACTATCACTCTGAAACTTATCTATAGAAGGTACCTAACATCATGTAAGCTGGTGCTGGTACACCCAGGAACCTCATCTAAATGCTGGAGAGGCTGCACCTACATAGGCACATACCTCCACTTGTGGTGGGAATGCCCCAAGGTTCAATCCTTTTGGATATCACTGCCGCAGGAAATCTCCAAAATAACAAAACAGGTAATAGAAGCAACTCCAGAACTAGCCCTATTAAACATATTCCAGGTCAACAACACACATGCACATGACAAGGAACTCATGTCACTTGCTCTCAGCAGCTAGAAATATTGTAACTAGACACGGGAAGAACCTATTAGGAGTGAACACGGACCGCTGGTACCAAAATATACATGAAACAGCCCAATTAGAAAAGTTAGCCGACAAACTTACAACTAGCACAGGAACAAGCAAAGGAGTTCCCCTTCATCACATGCACAGCACAACAAGACAACGAACTATCCCCCACAACAGCACACAAATCAATGTGGTTAACCTGACCCCACAACCTACTGCCCCTCCCCCTGATAAGCCACACTGCAATCAACTGAACGCAACTAACCAAGCTCTGGACCCCTCTCTCTCACACAATGCAAATAAAAACAAATAACTATATATGGTAAATAAAGGGCATACCCACGAGATGGTGACACAAAAACCCTGCACAAACACTATGCAAGTGAATGAAAAAAATCATTATTCCTCCCCAACCCTCTCCCTCCTCCCTTTTCTCCCCCCCCCCCCCCATGTCTAGGACAATAGTGTCTCATGCTGAATATAAACAAACTGTGAAAAAGAATATGAATCAAAAGTCTGCCATGTACTATCTAGTTGAGATTCCTGCATTGCAGGGGGTTGGACTAGATGACCCTGAGGGCCTGTTCCAACTTCACAAATCTATGATTCTATGGGACCTGCCTAGGAGGGGATAACTGGAGTCATCCACTACCATGTAGCACTTCTGTCTTTGGGTGCCTCCTTGTTTTTAGGCTCCAAAATCCATCCTCTCCTGAGCATTTGGGTCAGGGGCATGATAGCACATTGCCAGTACTAAATTACTCTTGGGGATTAGTGGGGGTGTCTGACCCTTTGGGAATTTCTAGCTTGTTGGACTCAACGCCTTTGCTGACGTAGAGAGTGAGGCATTCGCGTACGAACACTTACAGTACAGTGTCTCTCGTCAACTGTATTTGGAACAGACATCTTTAACCTCCTGTGCTTCAGCCTCCTCCAGCCCCCCACCACACACATGGATGTTCCTGCTTCAGCTTCCCCCAAGCCACCAATTTATAGGCTGCTCTGTTGCCATCTCAGCAGCTAAACTAGGAGAGAGTTCCTCTTCCTTCTTCAGTCCATCTCCAAGAAGCAGAGCAAAGCCAAATTGGGGGTGAAGGATCAGCCAGCCGTTTAAACCACCAAGCTTTTGCCTTTAAATAAAATCATTGAAATAAATGAGTGAGGGTGGGCAGAGATCTTCCCAGATGTCTGAAACAGCCTGGCTCAAAGGGGGCTGCTGCTGCCTTTATCCAAGGTCACAGTATCTGCACACACTCCCATGGGTTTAAAATAACTTCTAAAAGGACCGCACAACTTAAGTGGGGCTACTGTTACAGAGCAGGCCCAACGTGACTGGGAGGAAGAGTGCAGAACAGTCCCCCCACCCCAAGACAAAGCGGCTTAGTGATTCAGAGGGGAGAAACTTCCTCTCTTTTGTCCTTCTAGCAAATAAAGCTCCCAATCTTAAAAAGGCAGAATAACCAACTTCACCATTTAAATCCCAAACCAAGTCCTCTCTAAATCACAGGCTCCCTTTCCTCTTAGGGGAAGTGACCCCACTTGCACAGGGAAGCCAGGACACAAAAGGAAACTTTCTGGAAGGCATCCAACAAGGTTTTACTCGGAGTGGCCTCATTCATTACTCATTCATAGACCTACTCTGAGTAGAAGTGCGTTGGCTGCCACCTTCCTACGGAGACTCCACCCTGGGGCTCAGGCTTCCTATGAAGGGAGGGCTAGCAAGGCAGGGGTTGGGTCATGGCACTCCGGGAGGCAAGGCTGGGGGCAGTGGAGGCAGGTTCTTCCTGTGCTCTGCTTCTGGGACTCTGATCCTCAAGCTCCCTATTTGTAAACTCTGTGACCTCAGAGTCTCCATGCAAGACACAATCTGAGATATCGGGGAGGGGAGAGAAAGCAGACACTGGAAGAGTGAGGAAGATCATGAAACTGCTTCTGGAAGGGAGAGAAACAGCCTCTGTTCTGCTCCTTCCATCTCAAATGTGAGAAAAAGACTGTTGTTCTTCAGCAGCAACAACAGAAAGGCCAGAACTCATAAATCTGTTGGTCACTGTGAGAACAGGACACTGGACTACGTGGGCCTTTGGCCTGATCCAAAAGGGCTTTCAGAACTTGGCATACCTAAGATACAAGACTATCCTTCTAGCACAGTCAACAGTTCTATCAATTGCTTTATCCTTCATGGATCTGTTGCATACTTTTGAAAAATCACTGCTGGCTCAGGTTGAAAGTGTCACACCCCAGAATGCCACAGGGAAGCCCAAAGCCATGTGGTCCCTGAACTAGCATGGCTAGCAGCCATGGAGAGCCTTATTCTCCTCCATGAATTGCTTCAATCCTCTTCTAGAGCTACCCAAGGGGTGGGGGAGCAAATCCCATAGTTTAAGCATGTGCTGTGATAAGTAGCATGTACGTTCGTCTGCCCCGAACGTCCCAACATTTGGTTTCACCGGATGGCCTCAATGGGTTTTACCCACATGACAGAGACAGAACAACTTCTCTCTTTTCACTTTTCTCCACACCATCCATAATTCCATAAGCCTCTCATCAGTTCTCCCACTTCCTCAATTCCTTCCCCTCACCCCCAATTAATTAGTCTCAAACTGTGTAGTCTTTCCTTACAGGCGAGTCTGCTCCAACCTCCCCATCACCTTGGTTGTCCCTTACTGCACCTTTTCCAGCTTTACAAGTTGTGGCAGTTGTAAGAGCATACAGGTGTGGCCACAATATCAATTTGTATAAAGGCACTATGATGTTGGCATTTTAATTTCTGATCCTTTCTTAATGATTCCTAACATGGAAGTCACCCTTTTCATGGCTGCCGCACACTAGGACCAATTCTTTCACAGAGCTTTCTGCCACAGCCCCACTATCGCTTCCCTGATTAGTTCACCGTGAGTTTAGTTCCCACCTGTGTGAAGTTAGAATTTTTTGCCCCAACATGCATCAGTCTCACTTCAATAGACCAAAATACATTTTCCACTGTAATGATCATTCAACAAGTTTGGACTCTTTTGGAGCTCATTCCCACTCACTTTGAGCATCTGCCAGCCTGAATAATTTGTTGTCACCTGAAAACCTGGCTGCCTCACTGCCCACCTCTGCCTCGAGAACATTTCTGAACAAGCTAAAGAAAAGCCTCTCTCCCAATCCTTGGGAAGACCTCATTTCTTATACGCTTCAACCATGAGACTGCCCAGTTAGTCCTACTCTCTTCTTCCTCAGTCTATGTATGTTCAGAGGCAAGATGTTGAGTTAAGCAGACACACTGTGACCTGACCCAGCTGGGCTCATCTTATGTCAGGTCCAGACACAGAACTCTTACACCAGTCTTTTCTTCTTGTTGATTTGGACCAATCCTCTTTGTGCTGTGGGCTTAGGGGGCTTTATGCCTAGAGGCTACAAATTCTTCATAAGAATTTTACTGCACAATACTGATTAATTGCCCTGATGAGATTACAAACAAGTGAGATAAACCTGGCAATATGCACTCAAGGCCAGGATATGCTTCTGCGAATGACCCCAATTTGTTTTAGAAGCATAGTCTTGGCTCAGCAACACTCCACTGTGGGCATGAAGACCTCATAGGATGAGGAAAAGTCAGGCTGACTTTTGAATATACTACTGATGTAGACGGCCCAAGTTATGAAGCCTCCTCCTTTCTCTAATTTACAAAGCAAAGTTGGGAGTCTGCCCTGCAGTCCCATCCACAGGCTCCCATTTGCCCAGGAGAAGGCTCAGGCCGTGACTCTCCTCCTTCCTGTCTCTCTGCCAGTGTGACATGTAACTCAGGAAAAAACACCCCTTAATTCTAGCCATCAAATGCGAATGAGAAGATTTCATAGTTCCATTAACCTTTATACAATTTCTGGTCATGACTGAACAGTAACCTTGGTAGAGTACCATATTCATCTTATCTTAGTATGGGATCTATAAATGCTAAAACCTCAAATTCCCAAGTTTTCCATGCCTGAGGCAGTGGGGATTACTCACAGATAGGTCCAGGCCATACTCTCACCCAGCTTGAAGAGAACCCAGAATAAGTCAGCCTGGAAGTCTGCCAGGGAGTGATCTTCCAAAGGCCAAAGAAACACCATGGGATTATGGGTTCTTCCACTCCCTCCCAACTTATAATGCATCCATTAGACAGGATAACCATAAGCATTTGGTCTCCTGCAACTGTGCTTCTTCTAAGAGAGTAGAATAAGTCCCCCCCACCCACAACAAATCAAAAGACCTGGCCACAGCACTGTTGTGTCTTCTTCCAATGCTGGCCAAAGGCTTATGGCACATGGCCCCCAAGGAGAGAAAAGAAAAGACAGTGAGGTGCAAAATGTTATGTCCAGACTATTCTGGCAGAAGAGATTTGCCAGTAACTCCAAGAGCCAAAAGTTCTTGGCACTATCTGAAAGGAAAATAGCCTGAAATACACAGATGATGTAGTTAAAGCTTCAGGAGGGATGCAAGGCTTCTCCCTCCACCTCCTCCCAATCACACACACCTGCAGCATGGGAACCACGTACCTGGGGTGCAATCCCATGCCACTTGGCAGTGTGGAAGTGAGAGTGTGAATGCCAATGGGCATCGTCACCACACTTGGGTCTATCCAAAAAATCAACATCCTCCCTCTGTTTGGAGTGGCTTCCACACCACTGAGTGCAGGTCCGGCTTGGCCCCTTCTGGTGGTCGACAAGGAAAGTACACTGCCACCAACAACATAAGATGCAGACAATGTGGGGACACAAGTGTGGTAAGCTCACAACTGGCCTGTGACAGCAATCTCCAATTTACACACATGGCAGAAAGCATTGCCAGCCCCTCCACTCTCACACCAGTCTTCTCCAGAAGGATTAATGGGCCTTACAAAAACTGCTCCGAGGTGAAAGACCCCCAACCACCACATAGACAAGGTGACTGCTTGAAAAGACATCCCACTCCTTTGCGAGCACAGAGCGGCTTCTCTCTCACCCTGGAAACTTTCTAGGTGCCAAAGCAATTGGCCCTGTGCTAAGCCACCAAAATATTGCTCACACTGCAAGACTGCTTTAAGGAAAACTGAAAAAGTCTGAACACCCTAAAGCATTTAAGGACAGTGGCCCTCCTGGCCTGCATGCTTCTGCTACTTGAGGCTGCAGAGGTGGTGATGGAAGGGGCATGATCCCAGTACCACTGGGCTCCCCCAGCCTCACTCACAAATACTCCCAGGGTGCCTTTGCCTGGTCCTCCTTGTGTCAGACACGGCCAGCAAATCCACCTGCAGAGCCCCACGTCTTCACCTCTCCTCTGCAACCTATTGCTCACTAGAAACTTACTTACTAGAAACTGGGATAGAAAAGCTAGGAGCCCAGTGCATCCTGGGACCTGGGTTGTGGGCGCCAAAACGGAATGTTGTCCAGTCACCACTGGGGCAGGGGCGAGGTATCAGCAACACTTTATTATTTTGAGAAGCATGAACTAATACACAACTCACATACGTGACACGTTGTTAATATCACATTTTTAGCAGAAATTGTTAATGTGTGTTTAATTTGGTGTTTACAATAAAAAGATTGGTACCGTACTTCAGTTTTCAAAACACTCTACTCTTTATTGTTAAACTCCTTAACATATTGTCTATCCTTAACATATACTTTCGAGACTTCAAAGCACATACATTTCAGTAATCCTTGAATGTCAGCCAGGTGCAAAAAATGGCACCCAGACTTTTTGAGATTCTCGCAAATGGAGAATCTTTAGGCGCAAAATGAGCCTGGAGCCCTGCTAATTTCAAACCCTGCATCTTATGTGAGGATCAATCCTTCTCATTGCTCATAGGGACTCCACACCAAAACCCCTTTTCTGTAGCAGCGCTCCAATCTGTCAAAGAGTCTTGCTGGCACCAATATTTTCTCAGTGCCAGGCAAAGACTTTCCACTTCTCCCAGTCATCTGACTGTCAATATCTAGCCTGCTCTGGTGGATTTCTAGTTGATTTATCTGCTTTTGGGGGTAGTTGGGGTTTTGCCTTGCTGTTCTTAGAATCAGGATATGATGGTGTTCACTGTTCTAATCTTTTGTGTGCTTCATATTGAATGGATTATTTGTTAGTAGTAAGCAACTGACAAACAAATCAGTCAGCAGCATGGGGTCATGTTATCAAAATGCTAGCTATAGCACTGCAGAGATCTAAGTTCTAGCCCTCATTCAGCTATGAAGTTCACTGGATGACTTCAGGCTATTCACTTTTTCTCAGTCCAGCCTACCTCACAGGGCTGTCATGAGGATAAAATAGGGACAGGAAGAATACTGTAAGGAAAAGCAGGCCTTAAAATGTAACAAATAAAATGGGGGGACAGACTGCCTCAGGCCAGGCCAGGCCAGGCCATTGACCCATCTGTCCCAGGACTGCCTCCACTGACCGGCACAAGCTGCTCTCCAGGATCAGGTACCGGGGATGGGAAGAAAAGTCTCCCTCCATGCCCTGGAGAGGCCTGGGGTTAAAGCTGGATCCTTCTGCACACAAAGCCTGGGCTCTGCCATTCAGCTGACATAAAAATAAAGACAGTGTATTAAGAAAAACTAAAGTCATCCATTCAAATGCTTCGAGGATTCTGGTTTTGGTGGGCTTTAACGTAAACACTTGTTGGGAGTGACTCTGGAGTTTAGAGGTTCCATAACCACAGATGGGCCTGTTGTCAAATTACCATATTTTTCACTCCATAAGACGCGTCTGACCATAAGACGCACCTAGTTTTTAGAGGAGAAAAACAAGAAAAAAAATATTCTGAATCAAATGTTCTACTAAACTACTTAATAAACTACTGGTATATCAGAATAATATTTCAACCATGTAAAGTGAACAGCAGTTAACAGTGGCATTAAGAACCATCATCAATGCCATTAACAAATGAAGAGAGACTTTAAGGTTTGAGTACTCTTCTAGTCTTCTGTGAACCCCAAGAACTTATCAGTGCTAGAGTCAGAATTTATGAAGCTCAGTTGTTCACAATCACTGACATCACTTTCTTCACTATCTTCATATAAGATACCATCTTCGTTTCCATCCAAAGCATTGCTAATGCCACATTTTTTGAATGACTGTACAACGATTTCCTCCTTCACTGAGTGCCATGTTGTTTTCACCCATTCACAAACTTGAGTGATAGTGGGCCTCTTCGTTCGTCCAGTAGGTGTCAGATCATGATTACCAGCAGCCATCCACTTGTTCCACTCTTCTCACATAAAGACCTTAAATGGCTTGTAGTGGAAACATTGAGAGGTTGCAACTGGCTGGTAAGACCTCCAGGAATTGTAGCTAGATGAGTCTTCATTTCTTTAAAGCACTTTTTTGTAGTTTCGCTAAAATGTGCTCTAAACTGGTCAAGTACTAATAAGGCAGGTTTTTTCAAAAGCCCTCCAGGACGTTTGGACCACACTTTTTCAGCCCATACTCTCATTCCATTTTCGTCCATTCATCCTTTCTCATGAACATGTACAGCAATTCCTCTTGGAATCACTTCTTTTGGAAATGTTTTCCTTTTGAAAATTAACATGGGTGGCAATTTGGTGCCGTCTGCACAGCAAGACAACACAACCGTGTAATGGGTTTACTCATGTCCGAAGGTTTTCACGGCGATAGTTTTGGCACCTTTCAGATCAACAGTCCTATTAGATGGCACATCAAAGGTTAGCGGGACTTCATCCATATTCCCAATCTGGCCAGTTTCAAACCCCTTTCTCTTCCTAGCATCAATTACAAATTTATGAAAAGACAAAATCTTATATTCATATTCTTCTGGCATTTTTTGTGCAATTCTAGTTTTGGTGCGCATAGCAAGGCCATATCGCCTCATAAATCTGTAGCACCATGATGGTAATCCAGTAAAATCGTGAATGCCTTTCTCTACAACAATGTGTTTGGCTTCATATATTATCATTTTTTTAGAGACTGAGAAGCCATTATTCCGGTGATTTGTGATCCATTCTTTCATGGCCACGTCCAACTGTGGCCACTTTGCAGCATTTACGAAAAGTCTGCTTACTTTTATCTGCTTTTTGCAGCTGATCTTCCTGTTTCCTCCACTCTCTTTCCATTTTTTCAGTTGGAGGTGGCCCAAAATGTCTCTCCGCTGCTCTGTTTCCATGCTCCTTAGTATATTTTACTACCTCTAGTTTAAAAGGAATCTTATATGCTAATCTTTTCTGCTTTATCATCCTTGTACGTAGAATGTAGAATGCCTCCGCCCATGCGAGCGTCGTCCTAAAGGGGTGGTGCAAGCGTGCAAGCCAATCGCAATGGGGCAGTCAAGTGCGGGGGCAGAAGGATTACACGGCCCCCACTGTGCTTGCTTTACACCTGTGTAAGCGGCTCCTTTCCCACTTTGCTGCTTTAAAGCGAGCTGCGGAGGAGGAATGGGCGGGAGCCATGGCTCCTGTCCATCCCTCCTCCACGCAGCATTCACTTCATCACACAGACATTTCCCCTTACTTTTTAAGAGGGAAAAAGTGTGTCTTATGGAGCAAAAAATACGGTATATCTTGGCCTGTCACACACTTTGGATCTGGCTTTCTGTAGTAGAATGGGGGAGGGGAGGATCTATGGGTGGGCAAGGCAGTGGTGACTCCATTACTCCTGCACAGAACATTATCTGACGCAGGTGGATCTTGTGGCAGGGGTAGAGCATCAACTGTGATGGCTTGGCCCAGAGACCAATGGATCCAGATGGCTTGCCAAGGTTCTTCAGGGTGTGGCTTTAGCTGGCAAGCCAGCTAGGGCCCTGGTCTCTTCCTGAAATAGGGAGATGACCGAGGCTACCAATATGATCACTCTGGAACATCCTTGAGCAGCATCCTGCTGTTCTGAGGAGCTGGAGGGAACCAAACAGTCAGGCCCATAACTCATACTCATACTTTGGCTCCTGGGATAGCTCAGTTGGTAGAGCATAAGTCTCTTGATCTCAGGGCTGGGGGTTTAAGCCCCACATTGGGTAAAAGATTCCTGCATTGCAGGGGGTTGGACTAGATGATCCCTTTCAACTCTACAATTCTATGGTTTCTATGATTTCTCCTCTCCCTTACTCTCTCTCTTATCTGAAGAAGTGTGCATGCACACGAAAGCTTATACCAAGAACTAACTTAGTTGGTCTTTAAGGTGCTACAGGAAGGAATTTTTTTATCTCTCTCTTAAGAAAGTCAGACTCTGAGCAAGACTCAACAGTCATAGCAGCCACTGTGGAGTTCATGCTCAAGCTATGGCTTCCTTGCCAATGGTTCTGGGAGGCATCCCAAAGAGTGCACTGGACCAGAGCCATGCCCACTGAGTGACACTTCAGAAAGACACAGAAGGCCTTGAGCCTCAGAGCACCCAAGGGAAGAGCCTCCAGGGCCTGGATTAGGCACCAAGCAGGCCCAGAGAAAGTTTCCCTTTCTGAGCATCCCATGCAAGTTCCCAGATAGGCTCAGTCCAAAGCCATGTCCATCAACGGCACCCCCCACTTTGCCTAATACAGCTGGACTTACATCCAGAGCAGGATATCTGATCAGATCAGTGGTCTCCCAGCTGTAGCATCTTTCCCACACACCCAAAGTCATGTGCCTGCTGTTTCCCAAAGCACCCATCTACATTATGCCAGGGACCCTAAATTCTGGCTTGTTGAGAGTTGTCTGGAAACTCATCTATGCCTGCAGTCAAGAGAACCCAGTGCACGGCCATGCTGTCTCTTCACCATCTCAGGCTCACCAATCCCACACCACCAAGTCAGAGAAGCTCTCTCAGACTCCTAAAGAGGAAGCTTCCCTTTTCTGAAAATATCTCAGGCACAGCCCCCACAGGATTCAAGGAGCCTTCAGAGGTGCACCAGCATCCCTCATCGCCTACACCGGCTCCTCCACCAAATCAGAAAGGGTGCTTGGTGTCAGGTCCTGACACTTGGCTCTAAAGCAGGGGGCAGGGAAGGGGCCTCCACTCAGCCAGTAGGGCTAATGAACCTGCCTCATCTTCTTAACAGCCATCTTAGCTACGTTTCATATTATGTAATATGTAACAAAGGAATTCCTTCTCTTTGCCCTGAACTTTCATTGGGTGACCACAATGTTCAGAAAGAGGGGACTTGTCTCTACTATGGCCTCCTTTTCTGTGTACCAAAAACTGGTCCCCACAGTCTCTGCCTCATCACAGAAATCAAAATGGATGTTCTCAAGGAGGATTGGACATTCCTGCAGAAGGGGCTGTGGCCTCATTCAGCTCTTCTCCCCCATCATTACACCTTGGAAATCCAGTCTGTGGATATAGATGGCTGGGGGGTGGCACTGGCAGCCTTGTCAGGAGATGTGGGGAGCCTTCCGGCCTTTCAGAAATGATTGCTGGGAACCACATTCCCAAGGTTTCCCCCCTTTCCTTAGGATTCTGCTCTTGCATTTTCAGACTGCCAGTTGCAAGATGGTGGACAAGAGGAAATCTGAAAGACTAGAGTCTGTGGCAGGGCTCTCTCTCAGCCGCTGCGCTCCAGGGAGTCCTGCTCAAGCAGAGGGAGCCTCAGTCGGTGTCTCCACTCCAGACTTTTCTTTTTAAAGAACAGTCAATCTTACAAAAATGTCTCCTTAAAAATAACCTGGTGAAAAAACAAAGTTGAATGAAACAGAAAGCTGCCTGACATGCATACTCTGAAAATGGAATGCACAGCCTTCTGTCAAACACAGAAAGTAAAAAATCTACTTTTCTGTGTAAAGGAGCAAGCCAGGGGCAAGAGGATGGGCCTTCAAAGCAGGACAAAGCCGATCCGGCTGCAGGCAGTATTTATTATTGAGCAAGGAATACTAACAGAGTCATTTGCTTTCCATCAACATGGAGAAGTCCTCTTCAGCTTGCATTATTACTAATTTAATTTATTACCTTTCACTCTAAGGCTCCAGGGAGGTAACGATAATTTAAAATACAACATTAACTGCCAGTCCCCACCTACACCCCCCCAGTTTACCACCCTGTGCCCAAGGGCAGCACACCAAACAAAAGCTATTTTTTCTTAGCACAAAAGTGAAAAATGTGTTCAGAAGATGTTCCTGCTCACCAAAAAGACTCTGCCATTCCAAAAGGTTGGCAGACAGGCATCTTACATACTTCCTATAGCAGTATATGAATTAGAAACCTGGGAACTTTTGTTTAAACCTGTTATTCAAATTGGTATTTTTCTTTTTTTCTTTTCTTTATTGAAAAATAAGTACAAAATTAAAAGTGTGCAAGGTAAAATAAAACACAAATAGAAATAAAATAAAATAACACCCGCGTTATAAAAAACTATAAACACTTCATGACTGTTATTGTAGTTAAGCTAAACTTACCCTAATACAGTGTTTATAAAAATGAATTCCAAATATAATTACATTTGTCAATGGTGAATCTACATTTGTATGCGACTGGTTCATGTGTTGCAGGCTTGTACATATCTTCTATCCATTCGTTGAAGGGGGCAACATTTTTATTTTTACAGTTCAATACCTGTCTTTTTGCCATAGAGTGCAGAGAGTCTATTCATACTGACCCTTTATTAGGTTTCATGTACTGGTATACAAAATGAAAATTTAATATTTTACTGTATAGTTACATTAGGCGTCTCTATTACCTTGTGCCCCGAAATTATCTATATAGGACATTGTAAGAACATATGTTTTAAAGAAGGCTTGTCCCTGATACATCTCCAGCAGCTCGATGTCTTGGATAGCCCTTCAAAAACAAGCGCAATGGAGTCCCGTAAGTTCTAAATTTTATCTTTGTTGTTGCATGAGTCTGAGCTTAAGGTCCAGTGACACCCTTGCTAAAGAGCTTAACAGTTTCTCATTGCTTGGTTGAGATTGAGACCAATCTGTGTATTGAACTGGTTGGTGGCTAATAAACATTTATATAAAGTGATAGTGGGAGATTTCTTTTGTTAAAAAAAGGTAAAGGACCCCTGACTGTTAGGTCCAATCGTGAACGACTCTGGGGTTGCAGTGCTCATCTCGCTTTACTGGCCAAGGGAGCCGGCATACAGCTTCTGGGTCATGTGGCCAGCATGACTAAGCCGCTTCTGGCGAACTAGAGCAGCGCACGGAAATGCCGTTTACCTTCCCGCCAGAGCGGTACCTATTTATCTACTTGCACTTTGATGTGCTTTCAAACGGCTAGGTTGGCAGGAGCAGGGACCGAGCAACGGGAGCTCACCCCGTTGCAGGGGGTCGGCAAGTCCTAGGCTCTGTGGTTTAACCCACAGCGAAATATAGGCCATCATAAAACATCCATATATAAAAAATTAAAATATATACAAATAAACAGCCATGTAAAAATATGTACAGTAATAACAAGGATTTTCATTGGAGTTTCTTCCCACTAAATAGTGCCATTCACCACTCTAAGAGATACTATTGATTAAAAATTCAGCCACTCTTGGAGTTACTTCCGGGTTAATGTCAGACAGATAAAATCTGATATTTTCATTGTGCCATGATGTCAACTACCAAAAAAAGGGGGATAGCATGTGTTTGTATAGCTGGTTGTACAATGGACAGTAGAAAAGAATATGTTCTACTGTGTCTGGCGCATTCAAAAAACTTATATTAATCCATTTTATAAAATCCAGTGGAAAGCCGAATTTTTGTAGTACTTTTTCCATGTGTTGTTTATGGACCTTATCAAAAGTATAGCTAAATCATATTTGCTCATATTTCTCAAATCCACAACCACCCTGATATTATCTGCAGCTTGCCTTGTCTTTATAAACCCTGTTTCATCATTTTTAACAATAGTCAGTATTACTATTTGCAGCCTTCTTGCCAATATTGCTGTTAAGATTTTTGCATCAATATTAAACAGAGAAATTGGGCAATAGCTAGTGCATTGCATTTGCCGGATTTGGGAATAACAGTAATGTATGCCTGATTAAATAATATTGAGCTAATTCCTTCTTTATATATCTCATCATATAATGGGCATAACCTAGGCGCCAAAATATATGTTTTGTACCATTCCACTGGGAAAGCCTCTAACCCTGGTGCTTTATTATTTACCATGTTTTAGATTATTTCCCTAATCTCAGTTTGTGATACTGATTCAGGCAAGGCAGACACACCCTAGATCATTGCTTTTTTCCAGCACATCTCATAGACAAGTAGGCTATGAAACCACGTGGTGTGCTTTATGCAGCTTTCATCAATTTGAAAGCTGCATTTGACTCAATTTCGCAAGTAAGACTCTGGGATAAATTGAACTCCTCAAGTATAGACAAAAGACTACTGTACTTGATCAAATGCTTATTTGACGATACAGTGTTGAAAGTGCACTGCTCCACAAATGGACAACTTACAGGATCTGTACCAGCCACAAAGGGAGTCAAGCAAAGGTGTATTCTAGCTCCCGCACTGTTCAACCTATACATATATGATATTGTCTAGTGTCTAACATCTCCAGAATATCATGCCCCTAAATTGGCCTCGAAACCCATCTCAATATTATTATATACAGATGATGCGGTTCTTCTATCCCAAACAAAAGCAGGCCTAAAAAGACTGATGAGAGCATTTTCAGGATATTGCCAGAGAGAACATCTGGCTGTGAATTACAAGAAAACCAAAGTCATGGTTTTCTCAAGAAACTACAGGGCCCATAGACGGCACATGGACAATCAGCTAATAGAACAGCTTAAAGTTTTCAAATATCTTAGCCTTATTTTCCAGTCTACGGGGTCATGGGGAGCACACCAGAAATGTGCAAAAGAAAAAGCATTCCAAAGCGCCAAAATTTTGACATGCTTTTTCTACACAAAAGGTGGTAAACATATACTGTACCATCAGTCCTGGAAGTGTTCCAAGCTAAACCACTAGCAGAGTTATTATATGGGGCTCAGATTTGGACAGACATCACCTTGGATCTACGGAAGCTGTCCAATCAAAGTTCTTAAGGCAAATTTTCTCTGTACCACCCTATGTCCCAAACGCCTCGTTGCGCCTAGAGATAATCTTCCCTCAGTAGAATTACGGATTTGGCATAGGACACTTAACTATTGGCTTTGCCTAAACTCAGATTCCCCCCAGTCTAATATCCCTAGTGCTGCAAGATTGTCACAAGAGCACCTGGACTAAAATTATCTATCAAAAACTTCACTCTTGTGGTTTATTACAACAACAGCTACTCACTTTGGGTTTTAGTAAAGCAAACAGTCTAATTTGTCAGCGCCTAAATGATTTCGAGCGTCAGAACAACTTGGCCACAATAAGGAAATTTTGCCATGGTATGACAATTTTCCACCTACCCATTTCGACTCTCTGGCACCCTATCTGCATAACCTAGCAATTCTAAAATATAGGTGCGCTTTTACTCTCGCAAGATTGAATGTATTGCCCTTGGCTGTAATTGAGGGACGATTCCAACAGATTCCACATGAAAAACACCTATGTAGCTATGGAGATGGCAGTACCAAATCGGTGGCGCATGCCCTTCTGGCTTCCACTCTTTATAAAGACTTGAGGAATGAGGCTATCACCCCTCTTTTAATGTCCATCCCGGGTCGCCCAGTCAGTGCCACAATGTCCTTTCTCTTAGCAGATCAAGATGACCAGGTGACAGCAAAGGTTGCAAGGTTTCTAGCTGGGGCAATTAGAATAAGATCCACTATTTGACTATTGATTCAAAACCCAAAAATGTATTTCATATAATTGACTTTTTATTTCTATTATTTGTATATTGTATTGTTGTTTTACTACTATGCCTGATGGCTGATGCAAATAAGGATTCATTCATTTCTGATATTGGAGACATTAATAGTTGTTTGCGCATTGTCTCAAGAGCTTGTAGATTTATTAATTTTTAAGTTCTCCATAACCTCTTCAGATAGCTCTTTTGGGTTACTATACAGAACTGAGTAAAATTTTAACACTGATTGTTCATATTTGTTGAAGATATATGCACTTCATCTGATTCCTCTCTAATTTGTGGGCTTGTTGACCTTCCTTCCTTCCTTCCTTCCTTCCTTCCTTCCTTCCTTCCTTCCTGGTTAATTTGCCAGAATCCTACCCACCCTTTCACCTGTTTCCCAATGCTTTTGTCCCATACACATGAACATGAATTCTACTTGTTGGGATAATATATTATTTAGTTCAATTTTCTTCTTTTGTGGCTTACTGTACAGTTGGGTTGTTAACTATTAATGTGCATAGATCTTTTAATTCCTTTTTCAATTTTTTTCTTACTATTTCTAAGTTTATTTCTAAATTTCTAAATGTGGTGTGTATGCTGTAATTTGACCTCAAATAAAAGCTTTATATCCTTCCCATTTATACATTCTAGTGGTCAAAGTCTCAGCATTTAAGTCAAAGACTTGTTTAGTCTTAGCCTTCTTTTGTTTTATGAATAGTTCATCATTAAGCATGATGTTAAGATGCTAGTTTCTTGATATTTCAGTTGTACTATGACATCTCCAATCCAATGTTATTGCTCTGTGAGTAGATACACAACAAAGAACAATGTCCCAGTCTTGAATTTGATAGTGCAGGGACACTGTTATTAAGAAAATGTCCAATTTTTATGAACTTGACTATAGAATGAAAACTTCCTCTCAGTGGGGTGTCTTAAGCCTCTGGAGCACAGAAAACAAGCTTGCTCTATCATCCAGGTAACAACCCTTCAGATATTCAAATACAGCAATCATATCTCTCTGTCTCCTCTTTTCCAGGCTAAACATACCCAGCTCCTTCAACTCTTCCTCATACGGCTTGATTTCTAGACCCCTGACCATCCTGGTCACCCTCATCTGCACACATTTCAGCTGGACAATATCCTTCTTAAACTGTGATGGCCAGAACCGGACACACAAATCCAGGTGTGGTCCAGCCAAGACAGAATATAGTGGGAGCATAACATCCCTTGATCTGGACACAATTCTGCGGATGCAACCTAGAAGAGCATTAGACTTTTCTGCTGCTGCATCACACTGTTGACTCATGTTATGTTTGGAGTCCACCAAGACCCCTATATCCTTTTCACATCTACTGCTAGTAAGCCAGGTCTCCCACATCTTATATTTGTGCATTTTGTTCTTCCTGTCTAAGTGCAGCACATTACATTTGTCCCTATTGAAACTCATTTCATTTGGGCCCAGTTCTTCAACCAGTTAAGGACATCTTGAATCCTGATTCTATCTTCTGAGGCTTTAGCTATCCCTCTCCATTTGGTGTCATCTGCAAATTTGCTGAGTGTCCCTTTGTCCAAGTCATTTATAAAGATGCTAAACAACACCAGGCCCAGGGTGAACCCTGTGGCACAACAACTTGTACATCTTTCCAGTATGTTGAGCATTCCCCGATCCACCAAGCTCGTAACATTATCAAAGAAATAGTCTGGCATGACTTGTTTTTGAGAAACCCATGCTGGGTCTTAATAATCACAGCATCTTCTTCTAAACTTCCATTCTAAACAATGAAAGAAAACAAGGCTGCCTGCTTCTTTCTACACCAGGCTTGAGGAAACTTCTCAACCTTCCTACGAGGCTCAGCCACCAGCTCCGCAGCCAAGCAGGTACTCTTTCCCTGCCTCCACCATACACGCTTCACCTCTCTGAGCAAACAAGGGGTGCCTTTGTCTTTCTCTCTCTCTTAAAAAAGCTTTGAAACCTGTCTCACAGGCTATGATTACATCAGCCAAGAGCCTTCTGGTTTTTTGTATCAGTTCTGCCTTACTCAGGCTTTGAAGAGCCTCTGTGTGCTGCTGCTCTGCGCTTTGATCTTTCCATTTCATTGCTCCAGGGCCGGAGGAGCTGATAGCATCTGCTTTGCCTGCACAGTTTAGGGCAACGCAGCAGCACCCATTCCTGCCTAGCTGAGGTTTTGCTAGATCAACTGGAGGAGCAGGAGCGGAACAAGAGGCACATGTGCACAAGGGTGCAGTTCTGCGCACAAGTCCACCCGCCCCAATCTAGGTCCAGAAGCCGAACATGGCTTCCTGCCTGCCAACCCCTGGCCACATCTGCACAGCCGGCACAGATGCTGGGAATCTGCCTGCCCCTCAGTGGTGCAGTTGGCCCCAAACCTAAGTGTCAGTGCTCCCCTTCACAGCAACAACAATGAACCTGCAGGAGCAGGTGCCGAATGGCCCTGGGCTGCATCGAGGGAGCTAACTTCATCCCATCATCTTATTTATAACCTGCTCTTTATTTTTTAAAACCCCCCAAAAAACACTATTTGCTCACGCATAAAAGTTGAACCGCACACAAAGTCAGACCACTGCTTCAGCTGGCTCAGTACTGTCTACAGTGGCCTTCCCCAACCTTGTGCCCTCCAGATGCTATTGAAGTACAACTCCCATTATCATCTGTGACCACTGGCAATGCTGCCTATTGGGTCTGCTAGGAGGTGGTCATGAAGACACCCAGTTGGGCAAGGCAGCTGCCTGGCAGCAACTGTTCTCCAGGGTCTAGTTATGATGCTTCTAGCTGAGTAAGCAGCTTATGAGTTTTTTGTCATGGGAGTGCATATTATTGCCTTGGGATATATTTAGTAGAGCCAGTTCTGGAGTTGCTTCTATTACCAGTTTTGTTATTTTGCTGATTTCTTGTGAGACTGATATTCAAAAGGATTGAATTGGGGGGCATTCCCACCACAGGTGGAAGAATGTGCCCATGGAGGAGCTACCTCAGCAGCACCTAGGTGAAGTTCCTGGATGTATCATCACCAGCTTCTGTGGTGTTAGGTACCATCTATAGATAAGTTTCAGAGTGAGTTCCCTTCTTTTGGTTGAGATAGATCTAAAGGGTTTAAAGAAACTCAGATATGTATGCTAATCAACAAATGGCATCTTAAATCTAGGTTATGGTGACAACAACATAATGTCTAGGTGCCAGTCCCCTGCCCTGGTGGGGGGGGAATGATGATGACGATGATGAACATCAAATAAAACAATCTAGAAAAACAATAAATTCAAACTTCAAGGAAAATATTCCAGATCCTTCCCTAAGTGACATTTTGCTTTCCCCATATTGTTTTACCTACTTATAGCAGAAGTACTTTATGAAGTCAGTGTGGTGTAGGGGTTAAAGTGTTGGACTGGGACCTGGGAGTTGAGGGTTCAAATCCATACTCAGTCATGAAGCTCACTGGGTGACCTTGGGCCAGTCACATCCTCTTAAAGTACCTCACAGGGTCACTGTAGGGATTAACTAAGGAGGCAGGTAAGCCATGTCCTCCTTGGAGAAAAAGGTGGGGTATAAATGCAATAAATAAGCTGTTCTTCTTACTGCTCAAGAAAGCTGGAGGAGCTAGCCAGATGGAGATCTCAGTCACCAACCTGGCATCCAGGGATCTCCATGTGGTCGCAATTGGACCCACACTAGTCGCAAAACATGCCTGAGAGGTTTCGAACACTGGCTTGGAGCAACGTTTTGACCACTGGGTTGAGTTTATTTCATATCCTATGTCATGTTCCCATTGGTCTTTGATTGTTGTAATGGGGCCTGTAGTGTTGTGGAGTAGTATTTTGTAAATTGCAGACAGTGTTAGAAACTCAGGTATATAAGCTAATCACCAAATGGCACCTTAAATCTAGGTTGTGGTCACTGCAACAGACTGTTTAGGAGCCTTTTGGGGGGCTCGGCAGATTTGTTGTGTTGGTTAATTTCATTTCTATACTTATATTTTAAAGGAAAAAAATCTCAAAGCAGTTTACCATCATTAAACCAACTAGATAAAACAATCCAGAATTAAACAGTGACAAGACATCTCCCCAGATTGGCTGGCTGACTGGCTGGCTGGGGCAGGTGGGACATGCCGCAACTCCAATTCCAGTTGGTCAGCACATGAGTTTTGCAACTAAGGAATCATGCCTAAGTTGGCTTCCCCTCCCGCAGCCACAATTCCTTTTGTGTCAGCCAGAAGGCAACAACTATAATATCACTGAATGTTGTTAACTGTTTTAGGAGTCCCTTTTTTTAGCTGATGAGTGGGATAAAAATATTTTAAGTACGTTTATGTACCATTAACAGTGGCATCAGAACACCCTTATTTAAAGTACCCACAGAAGACCCCTCAGAGATATGCCAGACGATAGTGAGCCTTGGGAGGTCACCCCAGGGTGGCACCACCTTCTGGCTTCAAAGGGGAGATGGCACTTCCATGCCCTGGAAAGACTTCTAACCCTACTGCTGCTGCCGCCGCCTGAGGATAGGGAACAGTTCTCAGGACCCTGCGCAAGGATAACACCTCTCTGCACAAAGCCCCTCGGGGGGAGGGGGGAGGACAACAACTACTACTACTACTACTACTACTACTACTTCACCTTCACGGAGACCTCCTTTCTCTTAGAGGAGCTCAGGCCCATTTTGCTTTCTTTAGAATCCCCAAACTAGAACTACTCGTGCAACTATACAATTAACTACCATTTAGAGATTTTTAAAATATCCAGCAGTTAATATATACTTTCAAATGCATAAACAAACATGATATGCAGTACACTGATATGCCACCACTGCATTTTATAGGACGCCTCTGGAGAAAAGCTGAGCAAGGCACCATTCAGCTCCCTAAGAAGCCTCACTGCTTTCCTTTTGCCAGGGGAGAATATATAAAACAAGATGAAAACCAATAAAACCAGGGTGATCTTCCGGCACCACCAAATACTGGAATAATCGGCCAAAAAGGCTCTGTGTGCAGCCTGAAATCAGAGGGTGATGGAGCCAGGCGCCCCTCGCCTGGTGGCTGCCACCACAGAGAACAATGGCCAACCACAGTGCTGGCTGCATTACCGCAATGAAACAGTCTAGTGTAGAGCAATGCATGCAGGATCAAAATAAGAGATACTTTTTGGGAGAAGATCTGCATCAGCACAACCAGACGCCTTCGTCTGCCCCAGCTGCAACAAAACATCTTTCCCATATCAGTCTCTACAGCCACAGCAGGCACTGCAACCTTCCAACAGTTTGATTTCACCCCCAAAGATGCACTCCTCTGCTGTCTCCAGAGCCAGCTGGGTGCCAATAACAACAAGAGGGTCCATGGCTTGGCTTTTGAAAAACAGGAGGTCTGCAGTACTTGGGTAAAGGTAAAGGTACCCCGACCGTTAGGTCTAGGAGGTAGTAAAGAATGGGGCAGAGAGGCCATTAATAGGGACTGAAAGAAACAAGAACATCACCTCCATCCAGTAGGACAGTCTATCCCTGGTCACCTTCCCTATAAAGAGCTATGTAAAACAGGGTTGTGTTCTGGCCCCAACTCTCAGCTTGACTGAAGACACCATTCAAGGAGTGACAGGTTCTGTTCAACCTGGTGCATCTCCACTCCAAGACAAAAGTGTGGTGGGTTCTTATCCGCAAGATGTTATTCGCAGGTGGTGCAGCCTAGACAGCGCACTTAGAGGAAACTCTACAGAGGCCTATCAACAGTTTTGCCTAATCCTGCTTGGAGCTGGGCCTTTCCACCAGCCTGATGAAGACCAACATCCTGGGTCAGCACTCCAGGCATCAGCATTGGTGACCACACCCTTGAGCGGCGTTCAAAATTAGCCACACACATTTTGTGACTGGGGATTGTCAGAAAGTGAGCCCTTTGAAAAGTCTTGTCGCCATGTATGGCAACTGAGACTCAATAATAAAATTGCCATCGCTGGCGCTAAGAGAACGGGAGGAGAAACACCTCCAGTCCATTTTAGGGTTTTTTTGTGTTGTACTTTGTTCTTTTCCTTTTATCTGCCTTTTAATTGATTTTGTTCGTATTTTATCCTGTTGTTAAGACACTTTGAGACCTTTTTTCCTGCATGATGTGATGAACAAGTGCAATTAATAATCACACACACACCCCGGCCTTTAGCCATGTTAGCTGGGGCTGAGGGAAAGGGCACTACAACAAGACATGGAGGGCCCCACAGCTGCTGGCTACCCCACCCCCATCATTTAAACAGAGGCAGCTAATGTGATGCCCTCCAGGTGTCAATGGACAATACTTGGTCATGCGGATGAGGGCTGGGGGTGATTGCTGCATTGGGGAGGCCACACTCCTCCTCTGCTGTCAAGAGGCAGCAGCGCGCCTCTCAATACCTTTTTAAAATGAGCTTTTTCTTTCTTTCCCTAGAAAGAAGGGTAGGATCCGTACCAATGGATTCAAGATACAAAAAAGGAACAAGGATGCTTCAGTTGAGATTCCAGCATTGAAGGGGTTGGACTAGATGATCCCTTCCAATTCTACGATTCTATGAGTCTGTAAAAGCAGTTTGCCTTTGAAGTGCCAGAAGCACTTTGAATACAAACTGCTTTCCCTTCTGCAGAGACTTGACAAGGGGCTCCCTGCAACCTTGGATCAGCGGAAAGAAGGTATTCCAAGGCCCATCAACCTGTCTTCAAAGTGGCGTCAATGCTGCCACTTCCAGGTGGCCCAGAATCGCCTCCTCTCACAATGAGGCACTAAGGAGAGTGGTGGATGATGGCACTTATCAGGCACATATCACGCCAAAGCTGAGGGACTGGCACTGGCTGCCTCTTATTTCATAAAATTTATACCCCACTCGACTGTAAGAAACAACCTCAAAGCATACCCCCCCTATGATTCACCAAGCCAGTTTCAAGGTCCGAAAAAACCTTCCTCTTCACCGTCTCTTCCCACGATGCTCATGGAACCTGGTTAGTTTTGTCACAGCCTGGTAATTATTGGCTTGTGGCAACTAGGAGGTGGGCTTTTTCACTGGCACTACCAGTGCTATGCAGCACCCTCCCTGCTGAAATGCAAGAGGGCCCATCAGTGTTGTCCTTCCACCAGCTCCTGAAGACACACCTGTTTGGGTGAGCATTCCTCTGAACTGAATTGGTGATTTTATTGTTTTAACTGTTCATTAAGTGTTTTAATTGTTATGCTTTATAATTGTTTGTTTTAAGTAATGGTGTTTTAATGTTATTGTGTATTGTAATTATGGGTCGATTTTATGGTTGTAAGCTACTGAGAAGTCATTTTGGCATGTAAGCAGTATTTAAATTAAGATCACCACCAGCACCTCCCCAGTCCTCTTGGCTTTTCCCTCCACGCTTAATTTGAGAGGCCAGGAGGGGAAGAATGCAAGTGGCCACTTAAACCTGTCCACATCCTCAAGCCACACTCACTGAAACTTGCCCAGTAACGCAGATGCAGGTGGCGCTGTGGTCTAAACCACAGAGCCTGGGGCTTGCCAATCAGAAGGTCGGCGGTTCGAATCCCCGTGACGGGGTGAGCTCCCATTGCTCGGTCCCAGCTCCTGGCCACCTAGCAGTTCGAAAGCACATCAGTGTTTCCATGCACTGCTGTGGTTCGCCAGAAGCGGCTTAGTCATGCTGGCCACAGGCCCCAGAAGCTGTCTGCGGACAAACGCCGGCTCCCTTGGCCTATAGAGTGAGACAACTGCACAACCCCAGAGTCGTCTGCGACTGGACCTAATGGTCAGGGGTACCTTTACCTTTACCTAACACTGGACCAGGCAATACTCTGGACACCCCGTGAGGTTGACCTGCTACAACAGCAGCATCAGGGTCCCTGCCGTTACAAGCAACTCTATCCTCCAAACACCTTGCAATCAAGTTGCAGCAGATCGCCAAGGATACTAGTCTTTTGGGGGCCAGTAAGTAAAACATCCCACATGACTCCAGAGGGGAAGCAATGGCAGCAGAGAAGCAACTCTTCCTCATCACCATCACTGAGGAGGCACTTATCAAAATGAGCCCACCCAGAACTCGGCTGCTCCACCTGCAGCTTGCCTCCACTAGCTTTCTAGCTGCCACCTGAGTTGTTTTACTGCAGCAATTGCAGCGCCGCCCAAGATGCGCCCTGTGGGAAGGGGCACTCAAGAGTACAGGCAGCAACTGCCTGGGTCATTTCTGCATTCCCTCAATCAGCCAGGGATTCAATGGGAAAATCAGTCGTACCAGCTAGAAAATCCCACAGAGCCACCTGAAGTCCAGGGCTTCCCCTGCCTCTGGAGAGAACAGTTGTTGTAAGTTTAACCCTCAAGAAGCAGTGACCTGACCATGACAAGAGAATGGTGCTAAGATCCTCACACCTTCAGATCGCATCTTCCTTCTTGCCCCATTGAGAAAACCAGGGGCAAAATGCCTCCAAGCCGATGCAGAGAGCCAGTAACATGTTCTGACAGTCCCACAGTCCTGAGCCATCCCAGAGCTGGTGGCCTCAGCGTGAATGAGAAATCCTCCAGGTCTGAAAGCTTGGGGGACCTCAGCACCAGTCAGAATCCGAAATTCCTCAAGGCACCAGGTGCACTTTAGGACTGGCACAGTCCAATTGTGATTAAGTGAAGATGTCTTGTCGCCAGGTTTGCAGATCACCATCTCCACTATCTGGCTGGCACACAGCAGAGGTTTCTGCTGCTGCATGTCCCAATCGAAAGGTGCTGCTGCTTGCCAACCAGCCAGCCTGCTGATCTGTGGAGATGTCTTGTCACTGTTTAATTCTGGATTGTTTTAGTTGATGTTTTAATGTGTTGTAAACTGCTTTGAGATTTTTTTCTTTAAAATATAAAGCCATATAGAAATGAAACAAATAATAAGAATAAGAAAATCCAGTCATGCAAAAGAAAAAAGCTGTCTACAGTGGTACCTCGGGTTACAGACGCTTCAAGTTACAGACTCTGCTAACCCAGAAATAGTACCTTAGGTTAAGAACTTTGCTTCAGGATGAGAACAGAAATCGTGCGGCACTGGCATGGCGGCAGTGGGAGGCCCCATTAGCTAAAGTGGTACCTCAGGTTAAGAACAGTTTCAGGTTAAGAACGAACCTCCAGAACGAATTAAGTTCTTAACCCGAGGTACCACTGTAGACAGTCTGTTATGGTGACCGTAACCTAAGTTTAAGGTGCCATTCAGCGATTAGCTTATATATCTAAGTTTATAACACTGGCAACAGCTCAGCCCCATCTCTATCAGCTCAAGCAGGGAAGCTGCTAGGCAGTGAGGTGGGCAATACATCAGCAGAACCCCTACTCTGTCCTGTGTGCCAAATGCCAGGTACAGACACCCAACTGAAAAGAAGCCTGGACAGAGGGAGAACTCAAATTCCTAGAGCAACCGCTTCTCAACCCTCAAGCTTGCTCTACTGCTGTGGTGAGAACCCTGGGAGGCACAAATGGGGAAGACCAACCACTTCTTTTGCACTCGCTCAAGTTTTTGCTACACATGGCAGATTCAGCTGGAAACTTTCCAGTCATCAGAAAACCCTCCAGATCTATCACCCACCAGGAGAAAATGGATCACGGACCCTTCCCGCAAGGCCTTGTAACCTGCATCCTCCTATGAGAGACGGCTCAGAAGCACCTGGAGACATTGAACTGGCAGTCACTAGTTTGTTTTCCTTCAGTGGAGATGCTCACTTATGAAGGGAAACGAGAACAGCCCCAACCTGCCCCTTTGAAAGTCCCAGCTCATATCCTACATCCAGTTCTGGCAAGAGAGAAGAGCCAACCAGCAGAACTGCTGCACCCAGCCCAAGTCAAGTCAGCTCCCAGTCAGGTTTTCCCCTCAGCCGCTGCTCGCTCCCAAGACTTCAAAGGAGAAGTATTTTTGTGCAGCCCAGCAAGGAGTGTAAACTGGCCAGCTGCTTGCAAAGCGCAGGAAATTAACTCTTTAGCAGCTAGCATCTTCCACTATCACTGAGAGCAGACCAGCAACAAGAAGAGGGAAGGCAGCTGGGGGAGGAGCGGGGAGCCATCTTTGATGTGGCTGACAAACTTGGGGAAAGCAAGGCAGCCAGGACTGCCCAGCACCACCACCAGACCTCCAGACAGCTCCATGTTGTGCTTCAGAAAGCCAGCTCAGTGACTAAGGCAGAGTCCTCCGTTCCTCTAGCAATGCCAGTAGGCAGCTATAAATAGCTTCCTCACAGGCTGGAGGTTCAAAGGACCTTAGCAATTTGCCACTTCAATGGAAAATGCCCCTCAGATCCACTCTGGTGTCACTAATCCAAGCCCTCTCAAAAAGTGGAAAGGAAGGCTTGCACTGGCCCTACCACCCCAGACAGGTCCCATGGAAGGGGCTGCATGCAGAAGGCCCTGCAGTTTCTCAGCTGCTACCCTGAAAAGGAGCCCCCCACCCCTTCCTTCCAACAGCTGAGTCACCCATTTCCCTCTCTCCAGGCTGTTTCAAGGGGGGCTTGCGGTCAGCTCTTAGCTAATCCAATTCTTCCTCAGAATGGAGAGAAGGAAAAGGCAGGATTTGGCTCCCTCAGCCCAAAGGGGCACTGCCAGGCCAGGAGTATTTATCTTTGTGTCTTGGCAAAGATGTGCCAAGGTGCAGCTGGGGAAATGGGCTCTCTAGAGCTATGGCTGCCTTGACTGAGGGAAGTGCTGGGAAGGGAGAGGAACTACAACAGAGCTTTGCATTTGAATGTTTGCCTGGCCTCCACATGTGACAGAGAGCTCCATGTGGATGAGAGGAATAGATAGACCTGGGTGACCAGAATCGGGGCTAGCTGCCAAGGCTTCTCTCCCACTCAGCAACGCAGTCACAGGGGTGGTCATGGCCTCCCCCCAGGGCAAAACATAAACAGCACCTGCCATGCACGAGGACCAACGGCCCCTTGATTGGAGGGGTCAAGGGGGAAGGCAAGGCAGGAGGGGAGGCAGGTGAGCAAGGTACACCTGCAGATGCAAGAGCTGCCCTCCAAGAGGAGCCGGCAGCAGAAAATGACAATCACTCTTCCGTCCAGAACAAAGGGAGCCTGGGAGAAGCAAGAACCCAAAAGGAAAAGGAAGGCCGCAGCACAGCAGCAGCAGGAGCAATGCAGAGGGAGATCCCTCTAGCTGTGGTCAAAAAGTGGACATTTCAAGAACAAAGGCTGGGCTAACCACTGGAGAGCCAGTGTGGTGTCGTGGCTCAAGGGTCAGTCTAGGATATGGAGGCGATCAGGGTTCAAATCCCCAGAAGGCCCTATGAAGTTCACTGGGGGACCATGGTTCAGTCACAGCCTCAGTCAAACCCATCTGATGGGGATGTTGTGGGGATTTAATGAGCCAAGGGGGCAGCTATCACCTCTTCAGAAAAATGGTTTGTTGGAGGCGGGGCTGGGGGGGCTCCTGCCACAACATTGCCTACAAGGTTGCATAAGTTACCAGCCTGTTTATGGACAGCATGGAATTGCAAGAAGTTTACTCAGAAGGAAGTCTTGCTTTAGTCACTGGGGCCTTGGCAGATGGGGAAGAAGAAAGGAACAACTTAACCTCTTTCCACACCTTACCTGGTAGGAGGAAAGGGACATGCAGAGAGGAGAGGGATGCTTAGTTTTTATTCATTTGTACATTGCGTTTATATCCCACCTTTTTCTCCAAGGAGCTCAAGGTGGCTAACCATTTTTCTGAAGTGGTGACAGCTGCCCCAACAGCCACCCTCTAGTGGCCTCCAGCCTCGTCCCCCTCCCTCCACCTGCTCTGCTGGCCCCTGCTGCTCCTCTCCTCGTGACCCTTCAGCCTTGCTCTTTCTGGTTCTCCTTGATTCCCTCAGAATCCGCCAGGGCAGGGAGGCCTGTGGCCTCTTCTAGTGCTGCTGGACTGCAGTTCCCCTGCAACACAGAGGGCACCCTCTCTCATTCACCACCCAGGAGAAAGAGGCCAACTGAGCCTGCCGCCAGTGCCTTCAGCTTCCAGGCCGCATCAGTCTAATCCCTACACAGCCTCAGAAGTAATTGTGCAATCAAATAAGACAAAGGGTTTGCAGTAGTTCATTAATCAAGCCAATCAATTAAAACCATTTTTTTAATCCACTAGGCAGCAAAACTGTCCCTGCTGGTGGCTAGCAGCCTCTGCTAGGATGGTGCCCCAAGAATCATTTCCAAACCAAGAAATGTTGTGCTTTAATTCAGAACTAGTGCTTTAACTCATATGCAGAGCAGATTAAGTTGATTGGTTTAAACAATGTGTGCACTTAATCAGCCATGATCTGTTTATCCGAGTGGCAGACGTGGCTTGAAGAGATGCTTTCATCACAGTACACCAAAAGCAGGTGTGGAGTCTCTGGGGAAAGGGAAATGTCTGAGGCCAAGTCAAGAGGCAGACCCCTCCAGGACCCCACCCAGAGGAAGAGGCTTGCATTCCAAAGACACAGAAGCCTCCTGGGAGTTAACAGTGTGCTCCCAAGTCCACGGATATAAGAGGAGCCTGTTCACACAACCAAGAGCAGGGAAGGAGACATCAAGCAGAAGGTTGCAGAATACTAATGCAACAAATACATAACAACTCCCTCCCTATTACCCGGAATCACATGCTTTGTACTTCGCATGCACGGGGGCCAGCATAGCAGGGACTGGCTGTTCCAAATAGCACCAAGTATTGACAGCCTCCTCCAAAGCAGGAGGGCCAGGCACAGCCAGTACATGCCAGTTGTCTTCTCTTCTTGCATTCTTTCCTGCTCCTGCACAGATACTGGTGGCAGCCCTGGAACAGCCCACCCCGTTTTGCAAGGGCCCCTCTTTCAACTACACATGTGCTTTCTTCTACACCTTTCTTTCCAAAGTGGATCAGAGTCCTGCTTCTTTTAGTCCTCAGACTGTCAGTGCAACATCTAGGTGAGGCAACCCACACAGAAGGCAGCTGCCCCTCCAGCCCTCACCACCCTTTTGCTCAGCAGGGGCTCAACCAGTGTGCCTAGGGCAGTGCCCCAGAGCACTGGCACTGCTCACAGAATTTCTCCTGGGTGCACCTTAGTGGCATACGAAAAGGGGAGGATGGTCATAGAGCTCTGGGTTCTTCAAGGAGGTGGCATCATGACATAGCAAGAGGGTCTCCCTAGCCTTCTCTGATTAGGATGGCTTCACACACACAGCTTAATTGGTGTAGGGTATAAGGGGAGGGGAATACAGGCACCATATCACATATTTGTGAGTACACATCTTAGGAATCAACTTCAGCACATGGCTTCAAATGGAGTTGTACACGACCTTCACCCACAGCTGTCCAACTTGTTCTTTCCCCCCACAACTTAGACAAAAAATGTGTGAAAGCTCCCAGAAGAAAGGAGGAGGTGGGCAGCTGAGGAAAGCGGAAGTCTGTTGCACTCCCCCAGAGAGAAAACGATGTGTGCATGTGCTGCATTCCTACCCAGGACCAGGGATCTTGAACTCTGTGGCTTTTGGAGGCTCACCTGCCTGTCAGGACATGCTTGATCTGTCCTCAGTAGCTGCCCTTCTCTGTCTTGCAGCAGAGAAAGTGTCAGTAGGAAAGGGAATGCCCTGACCACCCCTGTCCTTCCCCTCCTTGGCTCAGGATAAGGGGCATCTCTCAGCACAACACCCATCAATCTGGGCCAGGGGTCTGTCTTTTTAGGAGACATCTGACACATATCCAAGACTCTGCAACTGGCAGCCAAGACTGCTGCTGCTGCTGCTGCAGGGCTCATTTCTTCTGGGAGTCAACTTACAATGATCAAATTCCAAATTGTATCATCAGAGCAGTAATGAAACTCTACTATAAAGGATGCTTCAGCTTCCCAGGCAGCGCAACCCAATGCTGGCTAAACTGGGAGCCAAGGATCTGTTTACTAGAAGTGTGCCCACTCATAAGTCACCAGCAGCCAGTTAGGAGGAGAGCAAATATTTCCTTAGCATCACAAACCCTTGACTCAGGTTCAGGCGCTCCGATTTGGATTAGGACCGAAAGCAGCTCTCAGAAGCCTCGACAAGACCACTTGCAGAGTCCTGAAAGGCATCTTCAATGCCCTTAGGGAACAGAGAGAGTTGTGGGGATAGAGAGAGAGAAAGAAGGGGGGAGTCACCCACAAAGCTCTCGGTAAGGCATCTGCAGTATCCAAGGACAGTCCCCAACGCCTGCATCTGCCACCGTTGCATGACCAGGTCCCACTGTACCATCATCGGAACAAGAATGGAACAAGTGGGTGATCTGGAGTGGTGGCCGCTGAACCACCCAAGACCACAGCACAGCACACCTATGGTGGGAAGAGCGTTGTCTGCCTCTCTGCCACCTTTTCTGCAAAGGCAAGGCAAGGGAATTTCCATGTCCTTGAGTTGTCCACAGGCTATTCGTGTTGTGCCTGATTTCCATACACAGCTGTGGCTTAATGTTCTGCTATAACATTCCACATGCTAACCTAATACCGCCCCCACCCACCCAGCCCCAATGCCTTTTCCTGGTCCCTGGTCTTCCTGCCCACTCCCTCCACAACCAGACACTCTGGCCTCACTCTCCATGCAATTCTCAGTAGCCTCAATGCAACTCCCAGTTACACGCATTTCGAAGTGCTCTCTGCTCAGACACAGCCTGGCTGTTCCAGAAGTGGTATTTGGCTTCAAATGTCAGGGAAAGCAGGAAATTAAAAGTGGTTATGTGCGATATGCTCTGTTTTTAACTGCAGTGTTTATTCTTGGCTGCCCATACCATGGTTATTCCACAAGAACTCGAAATGAGCCTGCCACAATAGCCCTCCGTCCCCGCCCCTGTTACTGACACAACTTGCTCACACATTATGGAGAATCCAGGCAACATTCCTGCCAAGCCAAGCTGTACTGAGTTTTCCTCATCATTGCCCTTCCTCCTACTTGTCAGTGCTGTTTTAGAGCACATCAAGGCTGCTGAATTACAAGGTGAATTGTGAATCCATTACAGGTGAGTTTAGCACAACTGTCTTACCTGGTGTGGAGGACTAATCTGGACAGGATTGCTAATGCAAAAGCTCAGTTTTCTATCTCCCGTGCTTCACCTCTGGGGAAGGTCCTCTCTCTTTCACTGCTACCTTCTAATTTCTTAGAATTACAATTATTTTCCACTTCACCAGTAGAACACACTTGTGCCCTTATAGAATGACCTTCTCTACTTCCCTGAGCATCAAGATCAGCCTCCAAGGCCTTTCCCAAGTCTCTCTCAGATCAGAAGCAGGGCAGACAGGAACTAGAGAAGGGGCCCACCAGTCTTTGGGCTCTGTCCCCTGGGAAGCTCCTCTCATGCTACACCAGTTTTCTGTTGGGACCTGGTGGTCAAGATCTTTTTATTTGCCTAGGACTTTTAGATCTATCAGCCTGAAAGAGTTTCAGTGTATTTTTTGTAAATTAGTCAAACATGGGTTGCTCTGAGAACCTGCTGACTGAAGAGTGGAAAAGACTGTAAATAAAATAAAGTAAAAGGGGAAATTGCCCCTCCTGGAGGTGGAGCAGCAGCAGCAGCAGCAGCTGGCTGAGGAAAGGGAGATCACCTTCTGCAGGTAAGGAGGACTATGTACCACCACCACCCCAGCCCAGCATCAGGACTGCCAATGCCTCCATGAGAGCCTGGCTGCTGGACCAGGCTAAACATTCACCTGGTCCAACTTCCTGCTCTCCAGTGGCCAAACAAATAACCTCTGAGAATCCTACAAACAGAGCCTGATCACAACAGCACCCTCTTCCAGCAACAAGTATTGAGAGCCACACCGCCTCTGATATGCTGGAGATAGGATACAGCCATCATGGCTAGTAAAACACTGATAAACAAATTCATGGAAGATAAAGCTAATTCTCTCTAAGTAGGTGCCAGTGCCACATTTTGCAGAAGAAAATCCCACAGTGCCTGGACTTAATGAAGGTGAAGAAGCCAGCTCTGAATCCTGCAATATGGAGGTGCTGCAGGTTCCAAAGTCTAGATGATGGGTCAGTTGCCTGCTTTGTTTGGAGTCATACACCCCCTTAAGAGGAGATCCACAGTCTGTGCATGCCCCTAGATCCATGTCCATCATAAGAGACACAGGTGACCTCACTCAGTGGCTAGGACCAGCTTCAGGTGGCAAGATAGATAGGGTCATTTCTAGACTGGGAAAACCTAATTAAACACAGTTGTCTATACACTGGTGACCTGCAGGTTGGATTACTGCAATGCACTCTGTGGTCTAGTGCAAAATGCAGCTGGTCAACTGAAAGAATTGTACTGGCTGCCAATTAGCTGCTGGGCTAAGTTGAAGGTGTTAGAGTACTGGTGGGGAAAGTCCTACAATACAGTGAAAGATGGTCTCATGCCAAGGAATTCCTGCAGAGACCATCTCCTCAGAAGCTCCCTTCTGCTGTACAGCATCACGGGGCCCCTAGTGTGGTGGCACCCATGCTTTGGAATTCCCTCCCATTACAAATCAGGCAGACACCATCTCCATCGCCTGATTGGTGCCTGTTGAAACCTTCCAAGTAGAGATTTCTATCCCACCTGCTATTGGCATTGAAATGGTTCTAACTGTTTTTTATATATCTAACTGTATTTTAAAATATATATATTTATGCAATTGTTTTATTGTGTGTGAAATCACTTTGTGGTGCTACACAGGAAGCAGTGTTAGAAACTGAGATAGGAAAGCTAAGAGCTAAATGCACCTTAAACTAGGTTATGGGTGCAACAATGGAATGGCTTTTTATAACAAGAATTCAAAGTTGAAAATGAATGAATTGCAGCTAAAATATTACGTTCATTTTTCACATGGTCTAGTCCATGGGTAGGCAAACTAAGGCCTGGGGGCTTGATCCGGCCCAATTCCCTTCTAAATCCGGCCCACGGACGGTCCAGGAATCAGCATGTTTTTACTTGAGTAGAATGTGTCCTTTTATTTAAAATGCATCTCTGGGTTATTTGTGTGGCATAGGAATTTGTTCATTTCTGCCCACCCAAAATATAGTCCGGCCCCCCACAAGGTTTGAGGGACAGTGGACCGGCCCCCTGCTGAAAAAGTATGGTGACCCCTGGTCTAGCCTTTCCCCTGCCCGCCCCCCCAATATTCTAAAGAGGGTTTCTTCTCCAGTCTTCAGAGAGTAGCTGGAAGTGGAGAAGCAGAAAAAGGTCCTCCTTTCCTTCCACTTTGCAGTTTTAATCTGAAATCTTAAGTGCAGTACTGCTCCCAGAGCTCAGAAACTACATGCACTAATGAAATTCCCTGTCGCAAAATGCACCTAGGACAAAGGGAGTTTTGAACACTAGACGCCTGCTTCTTGGGAGAAAAGCAATGACAAACCTAGACAGCATCTTCAGAAGCAGAGATATCACCTTGCCAACAAAGGTCCATATACTTAAAAGCCATGGTTTTCCCAGTAGTGATGTATGGAAGTGAGAGCTGGACCATAAAGAAGGCTGATCACCAACGAACTGATGCTTTTAAATTATGGTGCTGGAGGAGACTCTTGAGAGTCCCATGGACTGCAAGAAGATCAAACCTATCCATTCTGAAGGAAATCAGCCCTGACTGCTCACTGGAAGGGCAGATCCTGAAGCTGAGGCTCCAATACTTTGGCCACCTCATGAGGAGAAGACTCCCTAGAAAAGACCCTGATGTTGGGAAAGATGGAGGGCACAAGGAGCAGGGGACGACAGAGGACGAGATGGTTGGACAGTGTTCTCGAAGCTACCAGCATGAGTTTGACCAAACTACGGGAGGCAGTGGAAGACTGGCGTATTCTGGTCCATGGGGTCGCAAAGAGTCAGACACGACTAAACGACTAAACAACAAAGGAAGTGATTAATAAATGAAATTAATAATAATAATTTAACTATGCCAGCCAGCCCCAACCAGATGACCTCCAAATGTCTTGGAATATAACTGCCGGTGGCCCCAGCCAGCATGGCAAATGGTCAGGGTTTTTGGGCGCTGTAGTCCAACGCTTCTGGGAGACACCAGGTGAGGAAAATATGGAGTCAAATACTTGTCTTTGTCTGTCTGGAATATCCCGGCTTCACTGGATGACCCCACTGGGTTCTAGTATGATGAGAGAGGGCAGGCTGGGGGGGGGTGCTTCTTCAAACTTGCATAATTTTTTACACCCCTCTATCCTGTCTCTTCAGATATGCAGATGACACAACCTTAATGGCAGAAAGTGAGGAGGAATTAAAGAACCTTCTAATGAGGATGAAAGAGGAGAGCGCAAAATATGGTTTGAAGCTCAACATCAAAAAAACGAAGATCATGGCCACTGGTCCCATCACCTCCTGGCAAATAGAAAGGGAAGAAATGGAGGCAGTGAGAGATTTTACTTTCTTGGGCTCCATGATCACTGCAGATGGTGACAGCAGCTACGAAACTAAAATACACCTGCTTCTTGGGAGAAAAGCAATGACAAACCTAGACAGCATCTTAGAAAGCAGAGACATCACCTTGCCGACAAAGGTCCGTATAGTTCAAGCTATGTTTTCCCCAGTAGTGATGTATGGAAGTGAGAGCTGGACCATAAAGAAGGCTGATCGCCGACGAACTGATGCTTTTAAATTATGGTGCTGGAGGAGACTCTTGAGAGTCCCATGGACTGCAAGAAGATCAAACCTATCCATTCTTCAGGAAATCAGCCCTGAGTGCTCACTGGAAGGACAGATCGTGAAGCTGAGGCTCCAATACTTTGGCCACCTCATGAGAAGAGAAGACTCTCTGGAAAAGACCCTGATGCTGGGAAAGATGGAGGGCACAAGGAGACAAGGACGACAGAGGACGAGATGGTGGGACAGTGTTCTCGAAGCTACCAGCATGAGTCTGACCAACTGCGGGAGGCAGTGGAAGACAGGAGTGCCTGGCGTGCTCTGGTCCAGGGGGTCACGAAGAGTCGGACACGACTAAACGACTAAACAACAACAACAACAATCCTGTCTCTCCCCTTTACTTGCCTTTCTTTCTAGACTTGGCAATTAGTTTAGTTTGATTAAACTTCTTAGATACCTTTTCTAAAGAGAGACTCATATGGAGGGGGCATGTCTCTCACCCTCCCTCTCCTTTAGCTGGGGCAGTTTCCAGCACCATCAGCACTTCTCCTGTGGTGTTGCTAGGGCTGGCCCTCCCTGGGATTCCCCCAACGTTCAGGCATCCAACTCCCCTCACACAAACACCCTCAGCCCTCCTCCCACCCGCTCCACCCCCCTGCCTTGCTTCGGGTTCACCCTGAGTCGTTCTGACTTGGGGAGTGGCCAGCAAAATGTTGGACCAGCTTCAAGCACTGAAGTTGGTACAACTCAGATCAGGCTAACCAGCAACATGGTGTTCACACAGGACTACAGTTCCACTTGCAGGCAGGGAGGGGAGGGGGCTGCAGCTCCCAAGAGGCCTCTTGCCTCATTTTATTCCTCCCCCCCTTCCCATTTTCCACAGTGCCCAAAATAAACAGCACGTCCACAAAGGATACAAGATGAAAGGAAGAACTTCAGTTTCAGTATAAAGAAGTGCAAGCTGGAGTGATCTGAAGCTGCCTATAAATATGCAAGATCAAAGCCGGTCCTGTTAAATTAAAAATGCTGTCACACAGATAGGAACTAGCCTCTAGCACTGCCGGCTGCAACATGCGAGCCTCTGATCTGAGGCAGAGAGAGGATCAGCGCCCCAAGAAGCTGCATTCACCAAAAGGAAAAAAGGAAAGTGGAAAAAGAATTTCACCACCAGCAGATGAGTTTTAATAAGGATATTAAATAGCTTATACGCAAGTTTTTAGAAACTTAACTCTTTCAAGGCAGCCTCAGGGCTTCGCAGAGGAGGAGGCACTAGCAATTTTCCAGGCTCCAGCAGGCCCCTTCCAAGTCAGAATGTGAAGCAGCCACAGCAGCCGTATGGCCTCTCAGCCACGTAGCTGCAGCGCTGCAGGACCCCCTATCAAAGCAGGAAGCCATGGCTGTCCTGGGAAGGTGCATCTGGAGACACAAGGGATGGATGTCACTGCAAAGCAGAGACCAAGAATCTGTTCCACCACCAGACCTCAAGAGCCGCCACATAATAATAATAATAATAATAATAATAATAATAATAATAATTTTATTATTATTATTATTATTCTATTAATATAATTATATAATATTATATAATTATATTAATATAATATATTATTATTATTATTATTATTATTATTATTATTATTATTATTTATACCCCGCCCATCTGGCTGGGCCTCCCCAGCCACTCTGGGCGGCTTCCATAGAAACCAAAAATACACTAAAATATCACACGTTAAAAACTTCCCTGAACAGGGCTGCCTTAAGATGTCTTCTGAATGTCAGGTAGTTGTTTATCGCTTTGACATCTGCTGGAAGGGCATTCCACTACCGAGAAGGCCCTCTGCCTGGTTCCCTGTAGCTTTGCTTCTCGCAATGAGGGAACCGCCAGAAGGCCCTCGGCGCTGGACCTCAGCATCCGGGCAGAACGATGGGGGTGGAGACGCTCCTTCAGGTATACTGGACCGAGGCCATTTAGTGCTTTAAAGGTCAGCACCAACACTCTGAATTGTGCTCGGAAACGTACTGGGAGCCAATGTAGGTCTTTCAAGACCGGTGTTATATGGTCTCGGCAGCTGCTCCCAGTCACCAGTCTAGCTGCCGCATTCTGGATTAGTTGTAGTTTCCGAGTCACCTTCAAAGGTAGCCCCACGTAGAGCGCATTGCAGTAGTCCAAGCGGGAGATAACCAGAGCACGCACCACTCTGGCGAGACAGTCCGCAGGCAGATAGGGTCTCAGCCTACGTACCAGATGGAGCTGGTAAACAGCTGCCCTGGACACAGATTTGACCTGTGCCTCCATGGACAGCTGTGAGTCCAAAATGACTCCCAGGCTGCGCACCTGGTCCTTCAGGGGCACAGTTACCCCATTCAGGACCAGAGAATCCTCCACACCTGCCCGCCTCCTGTCCCCCAAAAACAGTACTTCTGTCTTGTCAGGATTCAACCTCAATCTGTTAGCCGCCATCCATCCTCCAACCGCCTCCAGACACTCACACAGGACCTTCACCGCCTTCACTGGTTCTGATTTAAAAGAGAGGTAGAGCTGGGTATCATCCGCATACTGATGAACACCCAGCCCAAACCCCCTGATGATCTCTCCCAGCGGCTGCATGTAAATGTTGAAAAGCATGGAGGAGAGGACAGAACCCTGAGGCACCCCACAAGTGAGAGCCCAGGGGTCTGAACACTCATCCCCCCCGCAACCACTTTCTGAACACGGCCCAGGAGGAAGGAGCGGAACCACTGTATGACAGTGCCCCCAGCCCCTCTAGACGGTCCAGAAGGATGAAAATGAAGAGAGAGTTCAGTTCGCAGGTGCCTATTCCTTTCAACCTGGATAAACCAAAAAGGCAAGCGCTGAGGTCAGACTGGTACCGTAAATGCAATTCAGGAGGCCAGGTGGTCAAACCAGCTCACCCTCTTCAACCATTTATCACACCCTCTTCTTCCCACACTGCAGCTCTCCTCTTTTTGCCTGATGGTGGCGGAGGGACTGGATGAAAAAAGCAATGGGCCAGCTTTGGGAGTTTATAAGTCCAGTTCAATGAACCCAGAGGCTGGTAAAGAATCTCCCCCTTATGCTTTCTTCCTCTGCTGCTCTGGCTGTAAGGGCCACCCCTAGACCAAGCCATGGCTGGTCCCAAGAGGAGCAGCTCGTAGATTTGCTGATCATCAGAAATGCAGCACCAACAGTGCCAACATCAAAGTATCACTTCCTTTTTCCAGTTAAAAGCGAGACAGAAAGACCTGGAGTGTACAGGCATCCTGGCATGCAAAGCCACAGACATCTGCAGGTAGGCCACTCAACCAGGTAGGCCGGTCAGTTGGTTCCCTCTCTCCAAAACAAAGCATCAAGTCCAGCCAGCCCCAACGTCTGCTGCAGGACTAGAAACATAGGCAGCACTCTGCAGCTGAGCCCCTGTTTTCCAGCACTGGCCTCTGAGTAAGGCATCACTTTTGGCAAAGCCACACTGTGGCAGAATGCCCAACTCTGCACCCAAGAGAGGATCTAGCTCTTCAGGAGCATCTTTTTCACCATTCTTATGTCAATACTGGTAGACCTCACTCACACTTAACTGCTCTTGTAAGCCAAACTTAAGCTGCAGGATTCCCAGCGGAACAGGAAAAGACCAGCTCAAGGGCTACTGAGCATAGAGGTGCTATGCCGGACTTTGCAGGACCAACCATCAGTGTGCAGAAAAACAGGGCACAGAGGTTTCCACATCAGAGGCTCCCCAGCTGTCATCCAACAGGCAACAATCCTCATATACTGCCATAGCAGCCTGTGATCAAGACTTGCAAATGGCAAACTAAGGCAGCATTGAAGGAGGTTGCACCAACATTTCTAAATAATTGCTTGAAAACAGATTCCTAAAACAAAAGTATCAACCTGGGAGTTGCAAGAAGCTTAAAGGTTTCGCCGCCATGGTTTATCCTCCTCTTCAGATATGCACAACCCACATCTGAGGCACACCAATGACAAACCCTGGAAGTAACTGGTCTGACCCAAGAAGCACAGACATCCCCCCAGAGCAGCAATTCTGCACTCTGCCACTTGCAGTCAACATGCTCTGTGCCAGGACTCCTAAGGTGCTTCACACACCACGCCACAGGCTGCAATTCAGGCTGAGCAGGTGAACTCCCGCCCCCCTCACAGATGGCCAAGGCTTCCCCGCCAAGAACCTAGCCTCAAAACTGGAAGAAGTGTACACCGTGGGGGAAGCAGACGCTCCATGCAGCCCAAAGAGCTGCCAAAACCAGGGGCCACACCCAGCCCCCTTGTCACTTGCACAGCCGTGCTGCCCAGCATCATTTCCTCGCCACTTGCCTGCCTGCCTGCCAGGAAGAGTCAAGGGTTTCCTTTGACACATACAGGAGGAGTAAGTAAGACACCTCAGGCAGGCAGCTGCACTCATCTCACTCAAGCTTCAGCAGCGAGAAGAAAAGATGACATTTTGGGCCCACCTGGAAGACAACCCTCCTCCATTGCTTTTTATTGCACATTCATGATTATCTGTGCTATTGGGGCAGTCATATGCTGCCCCACTTTCAAAGCTGGCTGCACCTATAAAAGGTTCAAGGCAGCCACTCTGCTGCAAATGTTCTGGTTTATTTTTGTCCCACTTTTCTTGTGCTATAGCCTATTCAGACCCCAATAATGTGGCAGGGACGCGGGTGGCGCTGTGGGTTAAACCAGAGCCTTGGACTTGCCGATCAGAAGGTCAGCGGTTCAAATCCCCACGATGGGGTGAGCTCCCGTTGCTTGGTCCCTGCTCCTGCCAACCTAGCAGTTCGAAAGCACACCAGTGCAAGTAGATAAATAGGTACTGCTCCAGCGAAATGGCGTTTCCGTGCGCTGCTCTGGCTCACCAGAAGCGGCTTAGTCATGCTGGCCACATGACCCGGAAGCTGTACGCCGGCTCCATCGGCCAATAAAGTGAGATGAGCGCTGCAACCCCAGAGTCGGTCACGACTGGACCTAATGGTCAGGAGTCCCTTTACCTTTATTGTGCTCCTTCAACACAGCTGGCTAGAATTATTTAGACATGGACACTCAAACTAGAATGTAACTGAATGGGACTGACTTCAGAGCTCAGATGCACTGGATTGCACACTGAGTGGTTAAGAACAAGGCTTTGCATTAATGATGCCCATAGTTATGTACTGATCCGTTTTTACACTTCAATGAAGCTCAGCTAATGTATCCTCACACAGCTGTATTGAACATCAAGATCAGGAACTTTCCCCAATCTACACTTCCAACCCTCAGAAACTCTCAATCCTATCAAGGGGGTGTGGGGAAATGACAGATATAGCATCTGTTGTGCCCAAGCGGCCTGCCCAGAAGTAATAGCAGCAGCTTCTGTGAGTGGGACACTTAAACTGAGGAAAGGAAGAAAGAGTTAAGATGCAAATGAAAACCCACAGGGGAGCCTAAATTCAAAAAAACTCATTTGTTAGGGTTTGAAGCAGAGAGACAGGAGTCGTGTGTTTTTTCATCCACAGGGCGACCTTTGAGGTGGCTTTATAATTCTAAATACTGCTTCATGTTGTTCTGTGCAGGTTTTCATTACTGCAGAGCAGTACAGAGCAACTAAGAAAGCAGAATAAACCCACCACTAACATCAGTAACACATTGCAAGATACACCCACCATAAAACAGTGTCTGGAGGGGCCCTTAGTACAGGCATCCCCAAACTTAGCCCTCAAGATGTTTTGGCACTACAAGCCCCTTCATCCCTAGCTAACAGGACCAGTGGTCAGGGATGATGGGAACTGTAGTTCCAAAACAGCTGGAGGGCCAAGTTTGGGGATGCCTGCCTTAGTACAACAAAAGCCAGTTTGGGACCCAGCCCTGGGAGATGGATGCTTCCCCTGCCTTTTCCTTGCCGGAAGAGCTACATGGCTGAACAAGGGCCTCCTATGTCTAAGGGAACTTCTGCAGAGGTCCAACATGCGTGACGCGTCTGAGCAGGTGCCCACAATTCCTTCAAGAGCTGCTAAGAGAGATGCGAGTTTCTCACAACACTTTCAGTCCTATGTAGCTGCTTGACAAGGCCCTTGGCAGCATTCACTACAGCACCAGCAGCTTGCAGAGGACGGGATGAGACAGACTCCTTCTCTGCAGGCTGGCCAGATTCCGGGGGGCAGGTTCCCCCCTCTCCAAAACAGGGCCACTACTGGCTGGACTTCATTAACCGCAAAGTTAGAAACATGTACGCTTTTGACACCTGAGCTGCTGTTGCGCTTTTGAGTAAAACAGCCTTCTACATGTTTGGACTACAACCTCCAACAGAGGCTGATGGGAGCTAAAGTCCAAAACATCTGGCGGGCACTGGCTTGGGGAGGGCATCCTGGACAAAATAATTCTTGCCGGGCACTTCGATTTGGGAGACAAAGCCTCTCTGTTTAGCAGGTTAGGACTAAAGCTTGTTTAGAAACTAACGGGAGGAATGAGGCATTTTTCATTAAAACACGCAGGCGCTGGATGCTTATGGGATTCAGGCTGAGAGCCAAAGCCACCTTGCTTGGGGCGCCTCCGTCCACCCAGCAAAGCCCCTTCCTCTTCGCCCTGCTCCGAGGCGGGTTTGGGATGCCCCCCCCAACTTAGCAAGTACCCCCCGCCACCCGCCAGGCGTCCCGCGCAGCACCCTCGGCTCGCAGGCCAAGGCGACGGGGCGCAGCAGCCGACCGCCAGGAACCTGCAGCACCTGCCCAAGCCCTGCCGCCCCCTCCGCGGCGCCCGCCGCTTCTCCCTCGCAGGGCGACCGGGGGGCCGGAGCCCCGGAGGACTAGCCCAGGAGCCCCGCCGGCAGCCCTCTGCCCCCTTCCCAAGTCCCGCGCCCGCCCGGACCAGGCACTCTGCAGATGCTCAGAGGCCCCTCCCCGCGCGGGAAGGCCACGGGAGGGCCGCCTCTCGCCCAGCGCGGCCTGCCCGGAGCCCCCTTTCCGCGGCCGGCGGCGGGCTCACCTGCACGATCTCGCCCTCGGCGCTGAGCGTGGCCCCGGCGCGGGAGAAGCGGCCCTGCAGCCCCGTGGTGTAGGTGGTGTAGTCGCCGCCGGGGCTGGACTCGAAGAGCACCACCTCCACGAAGGCCGTCTCCTTGGCCAGCGCCGCCGCCGCCATCCTCGTCGCGGCCGCCGCCAGCAGCGCCAGCAGAAGCAGCAGCAGCCCCGGCGGGGAGAAGGGAAGCGCCGGCCCCGCGAGAAGCCTCATCGCGCCGCCTGGCCCACCGCGCCGACCACGGGCAGCAGCAGCGCAGGAGGCGGCGGCGGCGGCGGCGGCGCCCGGTGGAGGCCACGCATCGCTCCCGCTGCGGCTGGCCCGGCCCGCCCGCCCGCCTGCCTGCGCCGGCGGCTCCGACCCCAAAGCGCGGCGGCGGCGGCGGCGGCGGCGGCGCCTGCTGCTCGTGGCCGGGCTCGGCTGGCCTCCCGTCCCGCGGCTCCCTCGCCTCGCGTCTCTCGCTCGGCGGCGGCTGCCTCCTCCTCCTTCCTTCCTTCCCTCTCCCTCTGCCTTCCCTCCGCCTCGCTCTCCTTCTCCGCCCTGCCGAGCCGCTTCCCTTTCATCCGCTCCACGTGACGGGGACCGCGGGGTTATCTCCGCCTCCGGCCCGCCTCGCCGCTCGCCAGCGCAGCCCTCCCCGCCGCGGCTGCGGCCTGGGCCGGCCGCTTCAGAGAGAGCGAGCCGCCTCCCGGCCGCGCGGGGGGCAGAGCGGCGCCCGGAGCCCCAGGCCGGCGCGGCGGCTCCCCGGGGGCTGCTGCGGGGAAGGGTCTCGGGCGGGCGGGCGGGCCTCGAGCGTCCCTTGCTCGCCTGCCCTTTCCTGAAGCGTCGGGGAAGGCGGCCTCGCGAGGAGCCCGGGGACCGTCCCTGGGCGTAGCCAGGATTTGGGGGGCGTTGGGGGGCGCCTGCCCCTCTTGGCGCCCCTGGGAGCGTCCCCAGGCCCGCGAGGGGCGCCAGGGGGAGGCCAGTGCTAAGCCCTGACCCCTCCAGCGCTCCGCCTGGGGTGGCTGCTTGGCCCCTTGAGGAGGAGGAGGCATCTCGGGTCAGAAGGCAGCATCTGCAGCGGGTCCAGCTCGGGAGAAGAGGTTCCTCCAGACTTCACCCCGGCCTAATTCCCCCATGGCGGGGGGGGGGCACCCGGGGGCTTCAGTGTGGCCCAGGTGGCCGCTGCAGATCCGCCCCTTTAGCTGGCTGGTCCTCAGCCAAGGAAGTGGAGAGATGAGGGTGGGCAGGTGCCTAAGAAGGTGTACCTTCACGGCCTGGGACCCTCGTACCTACGGGACCGCCTCTCCCGGTCTGCCCCACGGAGAGCCTCAAGGTCCATAAATAGCAGCACCCTAGAGGTCCCGGGCCCTAAGGAAGTCAGATTAGCCTCAACCAGAGCCAGGGCCTTTTCAGCACTGGCCCCGGTCTGGTGGAACGCTCTGCCTCATGAGACCAGGGCCCTGCAGGATCTGATTTCTTTCCGCAGAGCCTGTAAGACAGAGTTGTTCCACCTGGCCTTTGGCTTGGAGCCAGTTTGATTCCCTCCCCCTCTTTCTTTTTCCTTTCTCCTGTGATGAGGCTGCATTTTAATATTTTAATGTTTCAGTATTTTAATCTTGTTTTTAAGTTGTATTGATTCAACTTGTTTTTATTATTGCTTGTTAGCCGCCCTGAGCCCGGCCTTGGCTGGGGAGGGCGGGGTATAAATTAAAATTATTATTATTGTTGTTATTATTATTACCTGCTAGAAGAGACCTCCACCTCTCCAGCCACCCGGGGGAAATAGAAAGAGCCAGCCTGCCTGGCCTGTGGATGGATATGGCTTCCCCCAAGAGGGTCTCCATACGGCCCCCTCCCTTGGGCACTTTCTCAGCCCAAAGCACCACCGAGTTCCCCCAAAAGGGGCCTAGACTGGCCGTTTTCCTTTCTTCCTCTGGGCTGGAAGGAACTTCCTGTTTTACGCGTCCGCCAGGCACCTGGAGTCTCCCTGTTCCTAGCCAGCTGACTGTTCCTGCTGTGGCTGCCTCACTCTTTCTTTTTATGTAGGTATGCTGCTTATATCTTCCCATGTAGCCTTTGAAAAGGCCCTTGAGGTACAAAATGGAAAAACTTAACATGAAGAACCATCAAGAAGAATAAGTTCAGCCGTTCTCTGAGGGCAGCAAAAGCCAAACTCACAGGCCTATTTAAAATGCTGTTCTCGGTCGGAGCCAAACAGTACAAATTGAGAGCATTTGCAGATGACTTAGTACTGACGTTACAGGAGCCAGAATCTAGTACCAAAAGGGTTTTAGAATTGATTCAAGAATTTGGTCAAGTTGCAGGGTTTAAATTGGATAAGTTAAAAACTAAGGTTTTAGAGAAAAATTTAACACCAATAGAGAGAGAGAGGTTTCAGAATGAGACAGGTTTAACAGTGGTTAAGAAAGTTAAATACCTGGGGATTAACATGACAGCTAAAAATGGGAATTTATTTAAAGATAACTATGAAAAATGTTGGGCTGAAGTGAAAAAAGATTTAGAAATTTGGTCAAATTTGAAGCTTTCACTGCTGGGCCGTATTGCTGCGGTTAAAATGAATGTATTGCCTAGAATGTTGTTTTTGTTTCAAACATTGCAAATTGTGGACAAAATGGACTGTTTCAAGAGGTGGCAGAGAGATATTTCTAGATTTGTCTGGCAGGGCAAGAAGCCCAGAATAAAATTCAAAATATTAACAGATGCAAAGGAAAGAGGTGGATTTGCCCTGCCAGACCTCAAACTTTATTATGAATCAGCAGCTTTTTGCTGGTTGAAAGAATGGCTGCTTCTTGAAAACACTGACATTTTGGATTTAGAAGGTTTTAACAATGTATTTGGATGGCATGCATATTTGTGGTATGATAAGGTCAAAGCACATAAAGCATTTAAAAACCATATTGTCAGGAAAGCACTGTTTAATGTTTGGATAAGATATAAGGATTTATTGGAAAATAAAACACCAAGGTGGCTGTCACCGATGGAAGCGAAAGCTCTGAAAAAGCTCAATATGGAGGTCAAATTTTGGAACAAGATGGAGATGGATTGAAACTGCAGAGTTTTGAAAAACTAAAAAACAAAGTGCGAGACTGGCTTCATTATTATCAGATAATGGAGGCATACAATTTGGACAAGAAAATTGGCTTCCAGGTGGAAAAATCAAAATTAGAAACAGAATTGTTAGAACCCAAAACTAAGACTTTGTCAAAGATGTATAACTTGTTGTTGAAATGGAATACTCAGGATGAAACGGTGAAATCTGCTATGATTAAATGGGCACAAGACGTTGGACATAATATAATGATGGCTGACTGGGAACAGTTGTGGACCACAGGTATGAAGTTCACGGCATGTAATGCCCTAAGAGAGAATATTATGAAAATGATATACAGGTGGTACATAACCCCAGTCAAGCTTGCAAAAATCTACCATTTGCCCGATAACAAATGTTGGAAATGTAAAGAAACTGAAGGTACATTCTTTCACCTTTGGTGGACGTGCCCAAGGATTAAGGTTTTCTGGGAGATGATTTATAATGAATTAAAAAAGGTATTTAAATATACCTTCTTGAAGAAACCAGAGGCCTTTCTCCTGGGCATAGTCGGCCAATCAGTGTTAAAGAAGGACAGAACTTTCTTTATGTATGCTACAACAGCAGCAAGAATACTTATTGCAAAGCATTGGAAGACACAAGATCTACCCACACTGGAGGAATGGCAAATGAAAATGATGGACTACATGGAATTGGCGGAAATGACTGGCAGAATCCGAGACCAGGGAGAAGAGTCGGTGGAAGACGATTGGAAGAAATTTAAAGACTACTTACAGAAATATTGTAAAATTAATGAATGTTAGAATGATGACGGATTGAAGTTAAGCGGTTTCTAGCGGTAATGGTATTAAAAAATATGGAAAAATTGGTTTTTAATATGTAAAAATTTAATGTTATAATTTATCAAGATTAAATATTAGGATTAAAAAGGAGGGAAAGGAATTGCTGGATTAACATATTGAATTGGAATACAAAAGAGGGAGGTATGAGGAGGTCCGGGAAACAAGTAAATGTAAAAGAAGTGATGAAAAGATGGAATTGTTTTTAACTGTTTTTTCTTTTTTGTATTTTGTATTTTTCCTTTTTATTGTTAATTTTCTTATTAATGTGATTTTTCTTCTTTTGAAATTTTAATAAATATTATTTAAAAAAATTAAAATAAAATGCTGTTGTCCTTTGCTCTCCAAAGGCTGATGGAGAGCACTATTTTAATCATGTTTGCTCATTTTTGGAAGGTGAGAAGGACCCCCAGCCTTGTTCTTCCGGAATGTGCCTGCCCCCTTTCCCCCACTGCGGTCCATCAAGGAAGGGGCTTTCGCCAGGTGGCTCTGTGTCCTCTGCCTCAGGCCCCAGAAGATCTGCCAAATTCTCACTCGTTGCAAGCATTTTAATTGAAATGCCATTCAAGGTAACTCCTCGCCAAATGGCATGGGATTAAGAAGCAGGAAGTCCTATCCCGCCTTTGTTCCTCCAAGGAGCTCAGTAGCAGGCGTGGTTATCGCTTTCCCTGTTTTTCCATGAAGTAAGTTAGATTGAGAGACGGACTGGCTCAAGGGCACCCAGTGAGCTTTATGTCTCAGAGTGGAGATTTGAACCCTTGTTCTGAAATGGCCCAACTCGGGTGTGCCATCCCTGGCCACAAATGGATGGGACTCCCACTGCAAATGCCACAGAATAGCTGGAAGCTGGCCCTTCACAACATGGGCGCAGTCAAGGGGGCAGCTGCCCCCCAAATCAATAAAAATCAAATACTTAACTGAGGTTCTGCACCCCCAACAAAAATCCAGGCTACGCCCATGTTTCTCAAGGCATTTTCCGGCCCACTCTCTCAAGAAGACCCACTTGCAGGAGGATCCCTGACTTTGGGTGGGTCAGCTTGGGGTTCATAGGCAGGAGCCCCTGCCCCTCCCAGATGCTCAAATGTTGACACATGGAGGGGCCTTTCTGGGTCCAGGGTGACATTCCCCCCTCAGTCTCTCCCCCTCCCCCTGAGCAAGGGGCTTGCCGTGTCTGCTTCCTTCTGTGGTTTCAGGCTCTTAAGACAGTCTCATGTGGACTAGTCGCGTTCTGATTCCTATCTATAAACCACCCCAGCAGGTGGAGTGGGGGCTGTGGACCAGGCTTAGCTGCCATGAAGAAGCTCCCAAGTTTTGTTACATAAGTTTTAGCTGGCCTTTGAGCTGCTGCTTTGTTTTTCCCTTCTGACACCCACTTTCAAAAATTTTCTTCATAGTGAAAGCTAAATGGAGTTGCTTGGCCAGTGAGATGTTAAATGTAATCTTTAAAATGGTCTTCAGATTAGATAAATAGGTTCCTGTGGTGTTGCGGTGGGTGAGCTGCATGCCCTGAGTTGTATTTAGAGCAGGCATAGGCAAACGGCCCTCCAGATGTTTTGGGACTACAACTCCCATCATCCCTAGCTAACATGACCAGTGGTCAGGGATGATGGGAACTGTAGTCTCAAAACATCTGGAGGGCTGAGTTTGCCTATGCCTGATTTAGAGGCATGGAAAGGGTCTGAGAGGAAGATGAAGGTGGGAGAGGACAGAGCCAAGGCAGTGGGAGTGGGGCTAAATGGGCTAGTTTTCAGTTTTGCGCCGCTCCTGAAATAAAGAAGTTTCCAGCCCTTATCTCTGGTTGGTTGTAATTCCCACTATGGTACACACATCTATATAGGTCTGAGGAAGGGTTGGCAACTTGTGGGTGATGCAAGTAGTCCCACAGCCCTGGAAGGGAACTTGATGGGTCAAAGTTGGAATCTGGGTGGTGGATTTCATATGAAACATTATTTAAGGTAAAGCCTTTTCAATTATAATAAGTCTTAGTAACATCCAATATATTTAGTGGGTCCTCATGATGTAAGGCCCTAGGTCAGTGGTTCTCAAAGGGTGTGGGGCAGCACACTGGTGTGGCAGAAGAGGATGGCAAGTGTGGGAAGATTCAAGGACCATCAGAAACATTTCAGTGTAGTATAGTATTTTATTGCAGAATATGGATAGATATATTTTCAAAATGAGAGTAAGAGCATCAAGTGATACTGAGGACAATCGTAGTTGTGTTTTCCAATCTATTATCAATAAGCAACTTGGTGTTTTGCGAGCAAATTTTTATTCTGAAAGTGTGGTCCAGATGAAAAAGGTTGAGAACCACTCAGTCAGGGAACTGCCATCAGCTCAGAGGCGAGAGACAGGGAGAGTTGTGTTACCAGGAGCCTCTGAAAATCTTGCAAAGCAGTTCTTCTTCCATCGAGGAGGAAAGCCCCACCTCCAGTGGAGAAGAGGTGCAGGGACCAGAGGATGCTAGAAAGAGCTTTAACACCGCGCCTGAGCGAGCCGGAGAGGAGGGAAGCACACTCCTGCCATTGCCCGTCATGCGCAGCAGTTTGAGGCGCAAGGAGGGGCAGAAAAGGCTGGGGTGACGAAATTTTTATGTTGGGGGAGGTACAAGAACAGACCACTCCCGGATTCTGCTAGCAACTGAGCCAGACATGAACTTATGACGCTCTTCACTGTAAATAGTTTGCACCAAAAATAAAGCCTGTAAAAGACAGGTCGGAGTCCTGCCTGGCTACTCTCGAGCAACCACAACAGCATCTGACACACTGCCTTAGGTTATGCCATACTTGGCTTGCCCCTAAATCCACCCCTGGACTTGTTCCTCTCCGTCCTATGGAACCCAAGTGAGCAGAGAAAGGAGAGGTCATTGCTCTGGAGCCTATCAAACTCCCTGATAGGAAGTGTGGGAAAGGGGTCCCCATTAACCACCTACCAGCAACAAAGAAATTGGCAAAGCACCATACAAATCCATTTTAGCAACAACAGAGAACAGGCCATTAGAATTGTGCAGGGTAGGCACTTAACACTTAAGACACCTAGCCTATATAAAACCGAACTGATCTCCCATGTGTTGGAGATGGTGTCCCACTAGGGACATAATGGCACATGTGGTGGGAATATCCAAAAATAGAAACATTATGGAAAAATGTATTTACAAAAATATCTTTGATTACAAGGCAGATAGTCTCCGTGACCACAGGACTGGTGCTACTAATATACTCATGTTATGTTGCAATTAGAAACAAATAACTCATAACACATCTATCAGTTACTGCAAGAACAACTATTATTAACTATGGACCAATGATATAATGCAATTTGGTAAACAGCATTATTGGAAAAACTAACACAAAAACATCAAAACTAGTAAGAAGCCAAAAGAAAAATGACAATTTTAATGCAATCTGGTGTCACATGATTGATTACACAAATATTGAGGCATATGGTAGAACAGTAACCAAAGTACTGGCATGCATGAAGTACATATTTTATTTTTTTCCCTTTCATCCCTCCCCCACTTCCTATAAATTCCTATAAATTATAATTGACATTGATACAAAATACCTTATAGTTATGGTCTTCAATCTAAGCAATACATTATTTCATATCTGTAATAACTAATAATTTTGGTATATACACTGACACAGTTTTGTTAATATATTCAGAAACGTTTATCTGCGTGTTGTTTTTTGTTTTTTACTTTTATGTGATTGTTGTATGCCATATGCTCTGTGTAAACAAAGCTATATCTCAATGCAACCATGTTAAACAATTTAAAGATGCAAACGAATAAAAAGCACATTACAAACAAGAAACAAATAAATTGGCAAAGTCCAATCCTATATTGATGGAGTGGATCCTGAAACAGAAAGACACATGAGATTGCCAACTTTGTGGCTTCAGCTGAGTCATGTTAAGAGCAACGTCACCTGTGGCACAGCAGTCTGTCATGGAGCTTGCAAGGCTACAGGAGCCCGACTGAGACAAGTAGGTTGGCTGAGACAACTAGCTTTGCAACCCCAAAGAGGAAGAGCCAATAGCAACTGGGTCCTTGCTTTAAATAAAAAACAAAGTTTATTTATTGCAGAGGTTGGACTAGATGACCCTCAAGGTCCCTTCCAACTCTACGATTCTATGAAACAGAATTAAGAAATTGAAAGCTACTTCAGCTACATGGTTATTTTGGTTATTTTGCTTAGGGTATGGGAAGACACGTAGCATCTGTTTATTACCTGAAAGGCTTTTTTTTAATCGAGTGGACATCGAGTCGAATGCCTTCCCATTTATCCTGATCAATACTGGTAGCAACATCTTGTTCCCATAGCTACTTCAAGCTGTCAGTAGAACCTTTAGTACTTTTCCTTAGTACTGCATGTTTCCATGTATAAGACCCCCCCCCCCAATGCATATGATGACCCCTATTTTTTTGGAATCCAAAATTAAGAAAACAATATTTTAGAGTCACCAGAATCCTAAAATTGAAATGAAAATCCAGACAATTGGATTTGTCTTATACACGGAAAAATATGGAAATTCATATATGTCAGATGTTAGAACTTCATTTCAAAAAGTGTTAGTGCCAATGTAGCCTATGTTTTTACCTCTAAGAGCGAATGGGAGTGTTGCTTCTGGCGTACCTGGAGCCAGCTGAAGGACACCATAGTGATTTTGTCTTAAATCTGTGCAGCAGGTAAGGGTTGAGTTGTTTCTAAATAAACCTTGTACGTGTTTTGAGTCCCACTTTGCCCTATGAATTTAATTGTTGTAATGGACCCTCACAGTAAAATATGTGGTGATACAGGAACAGAATGAGTGGTGATGTTGGTGGGACTAATTTTATCAACAATTCCTTCCAAATTTTAAAATTTCTATTAAAAATAGGTTGTCTAGTGTGTTCAATTTTTCCCATTGTATGAATTAGGAGTGCAATGCTTTTGATTTTTATTTGTTCCCAATTTTCAGGATATTCCACACTCAACCAGATTTTAGGATATTCATCTTCAATAAGTGCAAAAAGACTTTATATGAGAGACACTGTTCTAGCAGAGCACATCTGGAACACCCAGGGCTCATGTGACTTCTTTATAAAATGCTGAATTTCTGATTCTTGGTTTCCCTCATTAATAAATTTATTGATTAGTATCTGTCAGTTTTTCAGTTTTGGTTCAGCTGTTGCAATTAGAATTACTTGCTATAAAAGTAACCGCTCAGGAATACCAACCATTTCAATTACTGCAATTTTACCTAGGTAATATAGCTTAAGCTTATTTTGTTGAAAAAGCTTTTTATTTATTTATTTTTAATAGAAGTGAATAAGAATTAATTTTAAAATGTCATGTCCAAGTTTTAGGAATTGTGACATTCAGGTATTTAATTGACGAGTATAAGTCCAGTAGTAGTATGTTGCATTTGGTGTTGTGGTGTGAAATATACTCAGAGTCGCAAAGTGATTTCATGCTCTTTATCCAGCTCATAGTGGTGAGGAGGAAATGAATGAATGTCCCCTCACAGTATCTGCTTTATATACATTATTTACACAATGGGCTGCACATGATTGGCTAATTCCGGAATTCTACTGTAAGCCAATCAGGTTGTGGATTCACTTCTATCTGGAGCAGGATTGGGTGGTTCCTGCCAACCAATCATACTGCTGCATTGTTCTAGGACCAATGTTGCATTCTGAATCCTATTGCTCTAGGACCAATCAGACTGCTGCATTTTGGATCCTATTGTTCTAGGACCAATCAGACTGCTGCAGTTTGGATCCTATTCAACTCAGTACATAACACCCCTCCCCTCTAAGTTCCATTCCTGCCCGGGAGGTCGCATTCATAGTCCTCAAGGTATGCTGGCAGCCTACGTGTGCGTTGCGGCCTGGGGTGTTCCCTGGTCCGGGCTCCAGGTTCTGGCTCGTGTTCCAAGGATGCTGGCTGTGATGGGGCTGTTTGGTCTGGTGCAACCGGCTCGCTCAGTCGTGGTTCTGGTTCCGGTGTCCTTTCGGCCTCACGGGTCCTCTCTGTATTTACTGATTCTGCCTCTCCTGCTGGCCCCTCCTGCTCTATGAGCCTCACTGCCCCGCTGTTCCCTTGGGACTCCTCTGACCTGTCCTCCTCCTGGTTTTCTCCTGGGAATCGTCGCCGTATCTGGTCGCAGTGGCGGCGCCAGCATTGCCCCCCATCCGTTAGCACCTCGTACGACACGGGGCCAGTGACCCTGGTGACTGTGGCGGGTACCCATGCTGGGCCTGCCCCAAAATTCTTTGCGTACACTGGGTCCTGGGCCTCGAAGGTCCGGGGGTTCCTGCCTTCCCCCACCACTACCTCATCCTGAGCTCTATCGGGGTGAAGGCGGTCCAATCTGATTGCAAGGCGCCAACCCATTAGTAGTTCAGCGGGGCTCCGGCCAGTCGTTGAGCTGGGGGTGCTGTGCTGTGCTAGAAGGAATGTGGCAAGGCGGTACTCCTAGTCCCCTTGCGTCATGCGGCGAAGGGTGTCCTTGGTGGTCCGCACCATGCGTTCTGCTTGGCCATTGGTGGCAGGGTGGAACGGCGCCGAACGGAAGTGGCGGATGGCGTTCTGCGCTGTGAAGGTTTGGAATTCTCCTGACGTAAATGCAGTCCCGTTGTCTGAGACGAGAGTGTCAGGGAGCCCATGGGTTGCAAACAGCCTGCGTAGTACCCTGATGGCTGCGGACGTGGAAGTGGACGGTACCAGTGCGACTTCCAGCCATTTGGTGTAGGAGTCCACCACTATGAAGAATGTTTTCCCCTGAAAGGGGCCAGCGAAATCCACATGCAGGCGTGACCATGGTGCTCGGGCGGACTCCCAGGACTGGACTGGGGCCCTTGGGGGATCTGGGCGGGATTCTTGGCAGGCCTGACAGTGTTTGACCCAGGCCTCTATCTCTCCATCAATCCCCGGCCACCACACATAACTCCTGGCAAGGGCCTTCATTCTTACTACCCCTGGATGTGTCTCGTGTAGGGCTGTGAGGACCCTTTTGCAGAGGGGCTGGGGAACAACAACTCTGCTTCCCCATAACAGGCACCCCTTGTGGGCCGACAGTTCATGTTTGCGGGTTGTGTAGCCGGCGAATTCTGGCCCGGGGCTGCTGCTGGGCCATCCCCTCCACACCCAGTCCAGGACCCGGGAGATGACCCTATCTTTCTTGGAATGGTGTGCAACTTCTTGTGCCTGAATGGGGCGGTCGGGAAGCAGCTCCAGGCTCATAACCTCTTGTGCAGGTGCTGGGTCAGGGCCTGTTTCTGGTAGTGGTAGCCTGCTGAGGGCGTCCGCATGGCCCATCGCCTTCCCAGGTCGGTGAATCAGTGCATACTGGTAGCTGGCAAGGAAAATTGACCACCTGAGGACGCGAGGAGACAGCACTTGGGGGGTCTGCTTTTCAGGGGCAAACAAGCCAAGCAATGGCTTGTGGTCAGTCACCACGGTGAAGGGCCGCCCGTACAAGAAATCATGGAATTTTTTTTACTCCCTTCACGATTGCCAGACCCTCCTTGTCGATTTGCGAGTAGTTCCGCTCGGTTGCGTTGAGTGTCTGGGAAAAGTACGCCACCGGTACCTCTCTTCCATCCGGGAGTTGGTGCCCCAGGACAGCGCCAATGCCATAGGGTGAGGCGTCGCATGCTAGCACCACTGGCAGCCTCTCGTCGAAGTGTGCCAAGACCGAGTTTGAGACAAGCAAGTCCTTGACTGCCTGGAATGCGGCCTCCTGGCGCTGGCCCCACACCCAAGGGGCCCGCTTGTCCAGGAGTCTGTGAAGGGGCTCTGCTACCGCCGCCTTGTGGGGAAGGAAGGAATGGTAAAAGTTCAATAGTCCCAAGAAGACCTGGAGTTCAGTCTTGCTCTTGGGCTCTGGGGCATCACAAATGGCCCGTACCTTGTCCCCAGTTGGGTGGACCCCTTCTGCGTCCACCATAAATCCCAGAAAGTCCACCTGAGGCACTCCTAGTAGACATTTTTCCCGCTTCACCTTGAGACCCGCCGTCTGGAAACGGTGCAGAACGGTGCGGAGGCGGTCCTCAAACTCCTCTGGTGTGGGCCCGGCAATCAACACATCATCGAAGAAGGGGGTGACGCCAGGAATCCCTTTAAGGAGAGAGTCCATTAGATTCTGGAATATGCCTGGTGCCACGCTGACACCGAATTGCAGCCGCTTTACCCTGAACGCTCCTCTGTGCGTCACAATCGTCTGTGCCTCTGCTGTGGCCTCATCTACTGGCAGCTGTTGATATGCTTGGGCCAAGTCCAGCTTGCCAAAAATTTTCGACCCAGCCAGGGTGGCAAGGACATGGCTGACCACTGGCACTGGGTATGCGTGGGCCGTGAGGGCCTTGTTTATGGTACATTTGTAGTCTGCGCAGATGCGGACCGAACCATTAGGCTTGACGGGTGTGACGATTGGGGTTTCCCGGGGGCATTAGGCACCGGCTCCAGCACTCCTTGCTCCACGAGTCGGTCCAATTCCTCGTCTATACGGGGTTTCAAGGCGAACGGGACCTGGCGGGCCTTGAGCCTGACCAGTCGTACTGCGGGGTCAAGCTGTAGCGCAATGGGGGGGCCTGTATACTGTCCCAATTTCCCATCGAAAACCCCTGGAAATTCCTTGCATATGGCGTCCACGTCCACTTGTAAGCTAGTGTGGTTCACCCCGGTGACAGCTAGCCCCAGTGGTTCAAACCATGCTGTCAGGGCTGCCTCAAGTCTCAGCTCACAAAAGACCAACGCCTTTCTTTTCTTATATACAAAAGTGTTTATTGCAGTTCATTGTTTGCTTCAGATCCGAGGCGCGCAGCCCTACGTCTGTTAGGCTTAGACCGCTGAAGTCCCTTCTGAATCCGTCCCTCCCCTGCACCAGTTTAAGAGGCTTGCGCTGCTCCACCTCTTTCTCTCTTTCCTTTTCCGCAGGGTCTTTCTGCCCGCTGGGGTTTCGCCCCTCCTGGATTCCTCCGACGCGGAATCAGACTGCTCTTGCCCCCTCCTGCGGGCTTTGGGACCTGGCCCCTCCTCCGGGCTCCCTGTACTTCCGCGCGCCTCTACATTTGAACTTGGCGCGCGTGCCCAACCTCTAACTTTCCTTTTGACAGCTACGCTACTCCCTTCACTACTCCCCTCCCCTTCCGGGAGGGTGGCTTGCTCCGACCTCCCTCCTTTCTCTACTGCCGGAGCCGCCTCCCCTGATACACTGGAACCTCCACCCCCTTCGCTGCACTCTGGCGGGGAGGCTGGTCCTGACGCCCAGCTGCCACTTTGGGATCCCCCGCTGGCCCCCTGCTCCTGACACGTCCCCCCTGGGGCTCCCCTGGCCTTGACCACCGGCGCCCCCTTCTGGGAATCCTCTGATTCGCTGGAAAGACCCATGGAATCTCTAGAGTCATCGTCATCCTCTTCCTCGCTGTCCTGGGATTCACCCCCATCGCTCTCCATCTCCTGCCTACCCTGTGCCTCTGTCCCTGAACCCCTGACACATGCCAATCCCAGTAAGCTAATGTAGGGGCCCTTGACCACAAGCAAGTCCAGTTGCCGCGTGCGCCCTCTGTATTGCACCCTGAAGGTCCCTACCCCCATTGTGGGGACCTTACGTTTCTGGAAGTCCCGTAGGGTGAATGGGGCCGGCCTGAGTTTGGGACCCCCAGTAGGACACAGTTTCCTTAAGGTCCTTGCTGAGATTATGGATAGAGTTGAACCCGTGTCAAGCTCCATGCGGCATGGGGCCCCCTCTATCTGTACCTCTACATAAATTTTCTCTACGTTGGGGTGGGGCAACTGGTATACCTGGAAGTCCGTGAGCTCCGTCGAGTTGCCTTGGTGCGTTGGGCCCCGGGACCTGGGGCTCTTGGATTGGTCATCTGATGCCTGGTGTCGGGTGGGCCGAGCCTGACACACCCGGGCGATGTGTCCCGATTTTCTGCACTGCCTGCACTCTGCGTTGCGGAAACGGCAGGTCCTCCTCTCGTGACTCTCCCCGCAGCTTGCGCAGTTCCCTCCTTCTCGTCGAGGCAGCTGTGGTCTGTGCGCTGCTTGAGTGCGCTGCTGTACTCGGTGCACCTCCTCCCTGTCGGATCCTGAGTCGTCGGTGAGGTCTTCGTGGTGGACCCTCGGTTGGGATGGCAGGCTCGGCCGTGCCTCTTGCATCGACCTCTCGGCAGCTTCTGTTGCCAGGGCCTCCTCCAGAGCGACCTGGAACGTTAGGTCCTTCTTAGCGTAGAGGCGTCGTTGCAGCTTCTCATCCTTCAGGCCACCGACAAGGCGGTCACAAAGCATGTTCTCCAGCTCTGAGAAGTTGCAGAACCGGGCGGCTTGGCGGAGCGAGGTCACAAACCCAGTTATGGTTTCCCCAGGGGCTTGCCGCTTTGTGTAGAAGGCATTTCGACGAGCCACCACTGAGGGTTGCGGCGAAAAGTGCCCCTTCAGCTGTTCCATTATTGTTTTGTATGGAACAGTAGCGAAGTCTTCAGGCGCAAGGAGAGCCCGGGCGATTTCAAACGTCTCCTCTCCGCAGACGCTGAAGAATATCGCCCTCTTCTTGGTGTCTTCTTCGTCGGTGACCCCTTTGGCTTCTAGGAGGAAGGTGAAACGGGAGGCGTACGCTTCCCAGTCTCCAGATGCTGGGTTGAATGGCGAGAAGCTGCTGTCGGTTGCCATTCTGCGTTCCTTGTGTCCCGGAGCTGAAGCCTGGATACATGGTGCGAGGCAGCGGTGCGGCAGGTGGCGGTGCTGCGGTGCTGTGTGTGGCAGTCAGCTCAGCGGGATCCCACCTTCGTTGCCAGTGAAATATACTCAGAGTCGCAAAGTGATTTCATGCTCTTTATTCAGCTCATAGTGGTGAGGAGGAAATGAATGAATGTCCCCTCACAGTATCTGCTTTATATACATTATTTACACAATGGGCTGCACATGATGGGCTAATTCCGGAATTCTACTGTAAGCCAATCAGGTTGTGGATTCACTTCTATCTGGAGCAGGATTGGGTGGTTCTTGCCAACCAATCATACTGCTGCATTGTTCTAGGACCAATCAGACTGTTGCATTCTGAATCCTATTGTTCTAGGACTAATCAGACTGCTGCATTCTGGATCCTATTGTTCTAGGACCAATCAGACTGCTGCATTTTGGATCCTATTGTTCTAGGACCAATCAGACTGCTGCAGTTTGGATCCTATTCAACTCAGTACATAACATGGTGTGTGTGGTATATTTAGACAGAGCATTTCCAGTTTTTGAAAATTAATTTGGAGATCAGATAAAGCTCCATAAATGTTAGCACAGCTCTAATCTAGACCTCTGCAATGGTTGTTGTAAGGGCCATTTCGTCTGCAGAGAAACGTACTATACTCTGTGGTTCAGTTTATACATGCTCTTAATAAGGGCCCCATGGCTTAGGTTGCATCTCACTTTTTGATGAAGGGCAAGAGGGCTATGGCAGTTTCCCTGCCCCCCTCCCCCTCCAGAGAGACGCTCTATTAAGTTTCCAAAATCATTTTTCTAAGGACTTCAAAAAGTAAAGGCCAATATAATTTGCAAAATACTTTCCCCCCATCGTCACAGTGCTGATAATGGGATATATCTCTTTCTTCCTGTGGTACAAAACATTCAGAATCTTACTGGGTCACCTGTAGATCTTTTCCATCATCATCATCATCATCATCATCATCACAAATTAAATCTATACTGCCCTTCATCTGAGGCTCACTGGGTGGTTTCCTCAATCTTTTTCAGCCTTCTGGCTGTTACACTTGTAAAAAATATGCATCTATATTAGAAGTATCAGTCTATATGAGTCTATTTTTCTCCTGGCTTGGTTTGGGTATAGCTATGACTCTTGTATCTTGCCACAGTTCTGGAATAAGCACTCAAGATTTAATGTCATTAAATAACAGGCACAAGAAAGGAATAAATTATTCTTTAAAACTATTAAAATCCACCTACGCATCCATCTTGTCCAGGGGATTTGCCTGGCTTTACATTTTTAATGACTCTGTTTATTTTGCCGATTGTGATTGGTTGGGTTAAGTGAGCTACTTGATCCTCATCTAGTTGTTGCACTCCTGTCCTGCCTAGATGTGTATTTACTGGTGTTTGGTCTGATTATTTCTCAGTACTGTATACAGGTTTCCAAACAATTGTTACAATTCCAGTTAGGTTTTTTTTCTTGATTCATACAGTCTCCTGTTTTGTTTTGTTTTTAAAGGGGGAAATAGCATGTCCTTTACATTTTTGTTTCCATTTGTAAGCCAATCATATCGTTCAGTATCAAATTCATAATATTTCTGATTAATATACTGGAGGGGTCCTGCAGTTTTATTTACCTCTAAGAAATCTATTTCTGGGTTTCACCTCCTCCCCAGTTAATATTCAGTGCATCCTCTTGCTCCTAGACCTTTTATGTCTAAGTTCTGAATTCTTGATTTCTTAATTACTGTAATTAAGGCTGCTTCTGTTCCTGTCCGATCTTAAGCCAACTCCCTTCTCATATAAAGGTGCCCCTCAAAACTGCTTTCAGTGTATCCCATAGCAGACTGGTGGAATAAGCCTCTAGGCTAGCTGATAAATTGCAAAACAATAACAAAAAACAAAAACCCATTTTATGTCATCTCTGATTTTTTTCTGTTTCAAGCGTGTTAGCAATAACAGGTCAGGCAGGTCACAGAACTCACATATAGCAAATTTTTGGAGGGGGAGAGATGAGGGAGTTGCCACAGTGACCCTTGGCAGCATTACGGTTTCCTTTGCTTCCTTTCATAGGGTGCTCTGGGACACATACTGTATATGCTGACAGGACCTAAATTAGCAGTGTCCAGCCAGTAAAGGGGTTGTGAGGTCATGGCGAATAGCTTGAAACCACTGGCCAAATGTGTGGCTGCAATGTGGAGGTGTAAGGCTGATCCGTTCTGCCATTCTTCATGGGGACAGGACTAAGTCTCCTGCCCCACCTCCTTGCAGATTTTAAAGGGAAAACCTAAAATCCACAGAGAAATATGAATGTTGACAAGTTGGATTTATCAGCTGGTTGACCAATTTGTTCTTTGCATTGCACATCTGTTGAACAAAGAGGGAGCCAGCAAACAACTTTGTCTGACCCCTCTGGTTGAATCTGTTTCCTGTGACAACTGCCCTTCACTGCCTGCTCTGACTTGAAGCCTGGTGCCTGTGAATCATCAGGCAAGGTATAAGAGTCAGACATTTTGCATACTGTGTCCTTTAAATGAATATGCCATGGGGTGCTGATTATTAACTTTATTGTGGAAAGAGGAGTGGGGGAGTCTGTCATCCTGGTGCACGACCAGAGAGATGGAGAGGAACAGGACCACTGGTAACATCTGCAGAATGGGAATGCCAGCAATGCTCAGATGGCTTCATTTCCAGCTTCCTGGTCCTATGTAGGATCTTGAGACATTCTGAATCCCAGTTTTCCTCAGTTCCTTTATTCTGATGGGAGTGATTCTGTGGATGCCCAGACATAGGACAGCAATCAGCTCCCTCTGCTGTTAGCAAAAAGAAAAGGATTGGTCTGCCCAAAGTTGCTGCTGCAGTGTCACACCTCCTGCCTCCAGGTGCGATGAACAGTTAGGGATTCTTCCTGCCAAAAGTGCACAGCTGTGCAGGGTGTCAAGCAGTGGCTCAGTCCACCTGCTTCCGGCAGTAAGGTATATATGGGCTAGTTTACATGCTTTTACCTTCAGAGAGAATACCATTGTGGGGAAATTGTAAGGAGAAAAGGCCTTAGAGCAGAGGTCCTAAAAGGGTGTGTTGTGCCACACAAGCATGTTAGGAGAAGAAGCCAAGGGCGGCAGGAGGATTGAAGGCCAATTATGTGAACATTTCAATACAGTACAGTATGGTACAGTACAGCATAGTATCAAATAATTTTATACACACACACACACACACACACACAGAGAGAGAGAGAGAGAGAGAGAGAGAGTATCTACACCTCTCTTCAAGAACAGTGGCTATTCTTCTACAGTTCTCCACAACTGATGGTTGTGAACAAGGATTTCCAACTTTGACAAATATGAAAGGTCAAAGAAAAGCTTATTTGTGTTGATGAAGAGAGGAGAGTTTGTCTCAAATTAGACCTGATATAAATAAGATTGCCCGGCAAAAGCAAGCCCACACCTTAAAGTACATATTTAAGAGGCTCATTTATAATTATATTTTGGAAATGATTCATGATTTTCTCTAGCTGTATTGTTTATACTTTCTGGGTGTCCCACAATCATATAATAAAGTAGCTGTGTTCCATGTTATAAATCACACACTGCTGGGAGATGTTTCTTTCTGTTTTCCAATGCAATTTTACCAATACACAATTTGGTGTCGTGTGCACAAAGTTTTATTCTGAATGTGTGGCCCAGAGAAAAAAGTTTGAGAACTACTGCCCTAGAAAGACTGAAAAGGGCTCTTGGTGTTGCCTATATTGCCTGCTCAAATCCCACAGAAAAATCAATTCAGACTGCTGAAAATTATTTTTACAAACGAAACTTTCTTGTTCCCATTTGTGCTGGTGTACATAGAAGGGATTCAGTATTTGAAAGTGTTTTGATACAAGGCCATTGGAGAGGAGGTCGGAGGGGGAAAGGGATCTTGGGCAGAGGCGGATTTCAGTTGCACTGGGTGTAGCGCCTTGCAGGTGCTGTTGTGGGCACCACAACTATTATTTAGAATGGAGTTTGAGAGGCAGAGGGGCACCAAATTTTGTTGTCACACAGGCTGCTGCTGAAATTTTAGACCCCAAGTTCTCCCACTATCTTGGGGTTGTGGCAGACAGCTGCATATGACCAGCATATCTCTGAATACTTGCACTGCAGAACAGCAGTAGCAGAATACTAGGGCAGCCATGGGCTGCTTGTGGGCTTCCCTTAGGGGTGTGGTTGGCTACCACTGTGACAGACAGATGCTGGATTAGAAGCTAGTCCCTTGCTTTAAGCCAGCGGGGCTTCATGTTTTCTTTCATTTAACCAGATGCCTCAGGGAAGCCCACGGACAGGACAGCAGTGCCTGCTGTTCTTATGATGCAGGAGCTGAGGATTTCCCAACATGCAGACAAGGAGGGATGTTCCCAGCTGGTTCAGGGAAACCTCTAAGAAGCACCTCCTCAGATAACTGGCAGCGACTGTTCCCTCCCTGATGTGCATAAGGGCAAAACCTGCCATGTGGGCCAGGATTTCTCAGAAAAGCACATGCCAGCTGCTCTCAGTGCTGGGAAAAGGGCTGCTGCTGGGAATGCAAGTGGCACAACCGCCCGCACAGCCTCACTGCTGCTGCCGCCGCCACCTGCCGCATAAGTGCCCTAAAGGGCACCCTGGGGGTCCATAGGGCCAGGGCTAAGGCAGTGCCAGGCATAGCTCATCCCTGCCTCTCCAGCCCCTTGCCGCCACTGCTGCCAGCTCTCTGGATTCATGGGCTGGAGGCAAAGCCACTCCTCTCTTTTTGATTTAGTACTTTCATATTATGCTGTGCTATTGTTCTTCTTGTGTTTTCTTTTTTATTGCAAGCTGCTCTGCTTCTTATGTTAATGAGATAAGAACAATATACCTCGGGTTACATACGCTTCAGGTTACATACGCTTCAGGTTACAGACTCCGCTAACCCAGAAATAGTGCTTCAGGTTAAGAACTTTGCTTCAGGATGAGAACAGAAATCATGCTCCAGTGGCACGGCAGCAGCAGGAGGCCCCATTAGCTAAAGTGGTGCTTCAGGTTAAGAACAGCTTCAGGTTAAGTACGAACCTCCGGAACAAATTAAGTACTTAACCTGAGGTACCACTGTAAAGCCAACCTGAACCCCAGGAGGCTGCTGCTGTGCTCCAGGGCATGGACTATCAGCTGGCTTGGGTTTGTGGCTGCCCACGGCTGATCTTTGAAGGTAGAGGAAGCCAAGGACGAGATTGGCAGTGTTGGGTGCCATGCTACTCACATCCCAGCACAAGAAAGGCTCAAGGCAGGGCTCACCTTTGCCTTCTCCCTTTACATAATATAATTCCCCTGGGCATTCGCAAAGAGTCTTTCCCTCAGAAGCCTCAGTCAGACATTGTGGAATTCAGGTGGGTGGCGGAGAAACAGTCTTCTTTGGCTTCCAATGCTCTAGTTTTGGAAGTTATGCTGTAGAGTTGAGAACAGCCGCATGACTGGCTTGGCAACAGCCTGTTCAGAAAAAGAGTGGCAAAAGTAGCCCGCTCAAGCCCATGTGTCCATATGCAAATGAAATCTCCCAAAGACCCGTGTGGAGCTGGACCCTGAAAAGGCGCCTAGGCCTGATTACTCCAATGAGAGGACCATCTGCCTGCCTGCCTTGCATGGCTTTTCCTCTTCTCCCCTGGGCTGGGGAGGTAGGTCAGTTGCTTCAAGGCAAGGACAATCTGGGCAGCATAAGAAAGGCAGGCAGGCTTTGGATCAGCAAGTGGCTTTTGTTTGTTCTCCACCCCAGCTCTTCCCTCAACAAGAGAGAGGTGAGCAGCACCCGGACTTCACAGGTAGTTACAGGAAGGAATTCCTGCTCCAAACCAGGATATGCAAATAAGCAGCAGCTTACGGGAAGGGAGACTGCCAAGATCTGTAAGGCAGTTTCCCATGATAGCCGGTTCAACCAGCTGCCTTTGGAGCACAGCCAGCCTGAGGCAGCAGAGAAGGAGTGCCTGTCAGCTCAGACCCTCAGCCTTCTTCCCCAGAGGCCTGATAGACACAAAATGGCCAAATCGGAATGGCCAAATCTAATGCACCTCTGAGGCTAGAAAGAAAGAAGGCAGTTTCCTTCAATAACTGATAGCAGTAGCAACCCTATTTAAGGAGTATAATGGTAGCAATGTTGGATGGTGGAGATGCTCCAAGTACAGTGGTACCTCAGGTTATAAACACTTCGGGTTACAGACTCCGCTAACCTGGAAGTAGTACCTCGGGTTAAGAACTTTACCTCAGGATGAGAACAGAAATTGTGTGCCATTGGAACAGCGGCAGCGGGAGGCCCCATTAGCTAAAGTGGTACCTCAGGTTAAGAACAGTTTCAGGTTAAGAACAGGCCTCCAGAACAAATTAAGTTTGTAAGAGGTACCACTGTACTGGAAGATGGGAAGTGACCCTTAATGGAATAAGCAGCTCATCACTGATATTTTATATCCTTCACAGAAGTGCCTGATGGTAGGTGCAGTTCAGACATGGCAGTAGCAATGCGGAGTTTTTTTGCTACAAACCTTGAAGAAGATGAGGCTGGGTCCACCACAGAGAGAAGACTTTACTATTGGCTGGGGACTCTAGGGCAGCAGTGGGCCAGTCCTTCAGCAGGGGCAGGAAGAATCATTCCTGTCCAAAATGCTCAAGGGCAGGCACACACAGCTGACTGCTGTGAGGTCCTTTCTGGATGTGACCTGCCTGGTGGGCGCTTCCTGTGAAGAGGGAAAGCTGAACTCTGAAAAATGGGCCTTCCCTGGCAATTGCTGCTCCAAGGGCTTGCCAAGAAACTATTCCCTTTGGGACATGTGGCCAGGCTCCCAATGACTACTATTTCCAAGACTTGACTTTCTGCAGCCCAGGAAGAATCCTGATGCAAGCTGTGTCTCAGACAAAGTGACACAGGATGCTAATGACTCTGCAACATACTGTGGGAGGGAGGGAGCGGTCCAGGCTGAACTGAGTCTCTTCTTACTGAAACTGTCACTCAGTTTTGTTATGTTTTTAAATGTGCCCAGTTTCTTTTGGCCAGCAGCTGCTGAAAACCTATGGGATTGTGGCTGCTCACTTATTAGGCGCTTCACCCCCAAATGCTCCCAGGAGGATCCATATTTGCTTTCGTGGGTACTGTACCATCATCACCACATCTAGACAGCCAGTTTATTGAGCATTCCATCTGATTTTCTTGCACAAAGTTTGTGGGGAGATTGTATCACAACATAGGCTGTTTATTGAGCACTCATTCCAAGTTGTCTGTGAGGAAGTTATATGGTGATGCCACAACAAGTAGTCATTATTCCACACTGTCCAGGGATCACTTTATGTGTTGCAAAGAAGGCTGATTTTGTTGTGCAAGAGTAACCTGAATTTGCCGGCATTCAGTTGAATCCCACCCACAAAACAGAAACTCATTTGAAATGCCACCATAGGAGCTGGTGGCTGCATCTGCCTTTATGCCTTACAAAGGTAGGGAAAGGTATGTTGGGGGGCAGGCTGGGAAAGGGGCACACATGGCGCAGGAAGGTAGTGACTGTGCCATGTGCCAGCCCCTCCTCCAACCTGGGGAATTGCAGTTGTCCTATCAGCCAGCCCTCCATGTGCATAAGTGAAATCACGTAAAATGGGGAGCTCCATCTAAAAAGCCACTAAATGTCTTTTTTTTTTTTTTAAACTACTGTCCAGCTCTCTCTTCTGCTCTCTCCAATCCAGACCAAAATATCTAGAGTTGAAGCTCTGGGGCCGGCAGAAGGCCACAGGATTCATGGGAAAATGGTAGCTGCTGCTGCTGCACTACCCTGCAAGTCAGCTGTTAGGTGGGGGAGGAGAGGGCTGAGCAGCCTCCTCAAAGCCCTGCTGCACCTCCGGTCTCTTCTGGGCTTTCTCCACCCTCACTGACATCCTATTCTGGCTCTGGGGAGGGTCTCCTTGCGACCCATGAGGAATCTCTAGCTCTCTTCCGCCATTTCCTGGTATGATTCTATTTATTTATTATTTCCCAGCACCATATGTATACATGGTCATGCGCAAGCGGAATGCACACGTCGGGTGTGTGTCTGTATTATATTGTAAATCGTCCTGTGATCTTCAGATGAAGGGTGGTATACAAATGTAATAAATAAAATTAAAAAATAAATCCAATGGCTCTGCTTGGAGAAATTTTAAATGCTTTACTTGCCCTGTTTCATGTTTCATGGGAGGGCCCACCTCGCAAGCGCTACCCATCTCCACAAGGCCCCTGGGTCTGGGCCCAGGCTCGCCTGCTGCCTCGAGAAGGGCTTCTCCCAGGAGAAGGGACGGAACAACTCCTGTGTGAAGGACGCCGGCAGCATCGGGAACTTTTTACTTTGGAGCCAAGAGGAGAGACAGTGTAAAGTGTTCCATAACCCTGGAAGCTGGAAGGGTGGGGGCCGAGGAAGCGAAGCTCTCCTCCCGGGTCAGACCATGAAGCGACAAGGCCAGAGGCAGCGAAGGCTGCGAGCGAGGCTCTTCCTCCCGGGCGCTGGGCGAGGGGAGCCCGCGGCGGCCTCAACCACTGGCAGCTCCTGCAGGCGCCTCGGGGCAGAGCCCAGCGAGCGGCGCGCACAGAGGCGGCTGCGCAGGAGACGTCCACCCTCCGCGTTGCTTCTGCGGCTGCGCGCGAGGGCGGCCAACGTGGCGCTGCTGGGGGGAAGGGCGAGAAGAGGGAGCATGCGCAGCGCGTTCCTCCGGCTGACGCAACCGCCCGCTGCCCAATGAGCGCTCTCCCGGCGGCGGCGGCGGCGCCGCACGCTGACCAATGAGCGCGAGCCACGACGTTAGCTATGCGGAAGGCTCTGCTGGCGAGCCAGTCCGCCGGAGCGAGAGCGAGCCGAGAGGAGCCGCCGCGCCGAGAGGAGGAGGAGGAACGAGCCGCCGCCGCCGCCGCCATCATGGTCCCCCTGCCGGTCCCCGCAAGCGGGCCTCCGCCTCCCCACGCGCGGCTGCTGCTCTTGCCGGCGGCCGCCGCCGCCTCCTCCTCGGCAGCCGCGCCGCCCGCCCCCGGCGCGGCCTCGTCTCCGCCGCCGCGCAAGAGGCAGCGCCTGGCGCACCTCAGCCCCGAGGAGAAGGCGCTGCGCCGGTGAGGGGAGCAGGGAAGGCGGGCGGGCGGGAAGGGGGCTCCGGAGACGGGCCTGGCCGCTGACAGCCTCTCTCCGCAGGAAGCTGAAGAACCGCGTGGCGGCGCAGAGCGCGCGGGACCGCAAGAAGGCGCGCATGGGCGAGCTGGAGCGGCAGGCCGTCGAGCTGGAGGCGGAGGTAGGTGGGCCAGGGAGGGCAGCGCGGGCCGGAGAGGGCTCCCGGGGCCGCATCCCGCCGCTCAGCGCCGCCTCTCTCCTCCCCGCAGAACCAGAAGCTGCTGGCCGAGAATCAGGCGCTTCGCGAGCGGACGCACAGCCTGGCGCGGGAGAACCGGGAGCTGCGCCTGCGCCTCGGGCTCCCCGCTCTGGAGGCGGCGGCGGCACCGCCCGCAGGAGCAGAAGGAGGGGCAGCACCGACGGCAGTAGCGCTCAAGGTAAGAGAGCAGCTCCAAGAGGCCCCACCTGTCTCCCTGAACTCGAGCGCTCACCTGAGTCTCTCTCTCTCTCCTTCCCCCTCAAAGGTGGAGATGCTGGAAGAAGATGAGGGGGAGCAGCCCGAGAGGGGCAGCACCACTGGGGCAACGGCCGGGTCCGCTGAGTCTGCAGCACTTAGACTACGTGTTCCTCTGCAGCAGGGACAGGCCCAGCAGCCGCTCGCCTTGGTGGTGGTGGCCTCCGCTTGGATCCAGACAACTCTGATTCTTCAGATTCTGAGGTGAGTTCTGTTGCAACCCTTTCTGGCCTGCTGTGCACAAATGCAGATGGAACGTGGACCCCTTTGGGTTCGTAGAGCACAGCTCAGACTGGGCTTCATCCCACAAAGAACGGCCTTGATTTCCTCACATTCTCACAGCAACGGCTAGCCACCTTACTTTCACCAACGGGTTAGGCAGGTTGTTAGGAGCTGGGGAGCTGACTGGGACATCTTGGAATGGGATGTTTTTTGTGCTAATGAGAGGACTTATTCCTTTTGCAGTCTGATCTCCTCTTGGGCATTCTGGACAGCTTGGATCCAGACTTGTTCCTGCACTATGGAGGAAGTGCAGAACCAGCCTGTGTGGAGAAGTTGCACCAAGAAGCGAGTGGAGAAGCAGATTCCTTACCAGCCTCCCCCAGTTCCTCTCTGGGGTCCACAACACCCAAGCTGGAGGCCATTAATGAACTGATACGGTTTGACCATGAGTATACCAAACCCTTCTTCCTGGAGATTGTGGCGGAGGGGGAGGGCCAAGCCAATATGCTAGTGAGAATAGAGGAAGTTGTTCCTCCCTCCTCTGAAAGCATCCCCCTGGAGTACCCCATCTCTGTCAAGGAGGAGCCTGTCAATGTTCTCTTACCTGAGCTGGGCGTCTCCCACCTGCTCACCTCAGACCAGAAGCCTCAGCTCACCCCCTGTCTGCTAGATGCTTCCAGTGATTCAGGTTACGAGGGCTCCCCTTCCCCTTTCAGTGACCTGTCCTCTCCATTGGACGCAGAGTATGGCTGGGAGGAGGCCTTTGCCAATGAACTTTTTCCGCAGCTGATCAGTGTGTAAAAGAGTCTCTGACTCCCCCAGTGAGCCCCTGCCCTCACAGCCAAAAGGAGAGCAGGGCTACTTATAAAGAACATTCCTCTTGAAAGTGTTTCAGCAGAACCTTAAGTATTGTTCTCATTTGTATGTTTTATCTACCCAACATTTGCCTAATGCAGAGATGAGGCGATCTAAGAAATTGACATTTTACAGGGTTAGAAGTGGGCACCTGTGCTCTTTGAGTAAGACATTGCCCTATGAGGGGTGGGTGGGTTTTCCCCTTTTCATTTATGTAAATAATGGGGCAATTTGGGATAGAAATATTTTGTAAAACAAAAAAGTGTAATAATTATTTTTCCTCCGCTGCATATTTAAACAACTATCTGCAATTAAAAAAAATATGGAAGTGATTTCTTGCCTGCCTTCCCCACCCTATTAAACCTGTAAAATACTTTTCCTATAGACAGTATTGCACAATTGCTGGCAATAAGGTGGTTTAGGGTTTGAAGAAAGATTATTATTATTTGGGCAGTCAGAACAGAAAGTATGGCATTGCTACATAAAGAACAGTCACTAGCTTTGCACCATTCCTTTTCATTCACATTCAGATCTTGAAAGGAACAAGGTATCAGAATTGAGCCAGTATGTGTTCCGGTTATCAGACTTTTTTTGGAATCCGAACGTACTCCGTGCGGGGGGTGCACTTCCATTTTGAGTTCCACACTTCTGTTGGTTGCTTGCTTGCCACCCGACCTGGGCTTCCCTTACTAGGTGCCAGCGCCGGACACTGGCGACACCCGGAAGCGGTGAGGGGATGGCTGATGCTGCAGTGACAAAGGCAGCAGAGGGACCCAGCGCCAGGGGGGTGGCGACGGCAGCACTGCAGCATCAGTCCCGCACACTTGTCCCTTCAATGGCAATTGGTAGATCAGTGCTAGTTATTTATACTTGGTAGTAAATTGCAGCCTGGTCTATTGCTGTCATTTTGTGGATCAATGGTCTCGTCAGATAGTAAAATTCATGTTAAATTGCTGTTTTAGGGATTGTTTTTAATTGTCTGGAACGGATTACAGTCATACCTCACGTTACGTCCACTTCATGTTACGTCCCGCAGCAACCTGGAAGTACCGGAAAGGGTTGCTTCCGGGTTTCGCCACTCGCACATGGGCCGACGTGCAAAATGACGTCATGTGAAGTGGCGAATTGCAACACGTGCGTGTGCAGATGCACCGCTGTGGGTTGTGTTCCTTTCATGTTGTGAACAGGCCTCAAGAACGGATCCCGTCCACATCCAGAGGTACCACTGTAATCCATTTTGCATTACTTTTTATGGGAAAGTGTGTCTTGGTTTTGGACACTTTGGTTTTGGAACAGACTTCCAGAATGGATTCAGTTTGAGAACCAAGGCACCACTGTACTATTAAATGCTGTGAAACTGCTTTTGATCCAGACCAGGAAGCAAGAAAATAGGCCCACCTTTCTGATTTGGAGGAGGGCTTAGTAAACTGGACAAAAACTTCTGGCTGATAAAAATAGCAGTTGCATGAAAGCAGCAGCTGTGAAAGCCCAAGAACTCCCCATATTGTTCTGAAAGAGCCAAGCAGAAGCGGTGTATGCCTTTTTTGTTGAAGTGGTTTCCAGCAACTTCCCTGCTCGATATTTCTCAGAGGTGTACATCTGATAACAGCAGAACTTGATGTCACCCATCTGACTGGGCTGCCCCAGCAATCCTGTTAGACAAGGAGCAGGTAGGCACAAAACAAGTCCATGTTATGTAATGAGGCACAGTACATGGTGCCTTTCCATTAGCTCTTGCATTGACCTGCAGCTTCATTTCAGCTGACACAGAAATACAGATTACTACAAGTACTAAGTCACAACACTTTAAGGGATCATAGGCTAAAAACTGTGGACATGAAAGACTCAAAATCCAAGGGTGCCACTAGAAGTTGTAGGGGGAGAGCCAGATAAATAGTTGCCAAAACACTGAAAGTGCAGTGTGGTAATGTGTCCCTCAAGGCAGGGTTTTTTTTTGGGGGGGGGGGGTCCCATTTAGGCCGCTGTTAGTGCTTGAGATGCAAGAGACCTGCTCCACCTTACACAGCAACTGCAGGTGCTTTTGTTGCTTTAGCGACACAATGTCACTTGCTGATTTGCAACACAGCTTGTTCAGGGAGATGGTTTGATCACTTCAGTAGGTTGAGAGTGCTCGGTGGTGTATATTTTTCAGGGCCTTCTGGAGGGGCAAAGGCTGAACTAAAAAGTCCAAAGGAGCTTTTCATGGCAGCTAGCCAATGCAGCATCACCAGGGGCCAGTAGAAACTTGCAACTGTTCCACCACCTCTTCAGTGGTCAAAACAGCAAGACCATCCCACAGCATACTACAAACGTTAAAAAAGTTTATTAACATACAAATTGGTCCAACCAAAGACAGACCACTATCCAATGTTGCTTATTTCAAACGGACGGACCAGCAAACACTCAGAGAACTCCCCCTCTGAGCTATACTTGTGTGGCACTGTCTTCCTGTGAGGAAGCCGAGACAGGTCTCAATGACAAAAATGAATTGGAAAATAAATTAAAGTGATCTGGATCTATTTACTTCTGGAATCAGAAGAATTCCCCTTCTCTCACCGGTATTTGTGGGATAAGCAGCCTCATAACCAACATGCTTACAAAAGCTGCCCTGCCAGGCTTAGCTCACCCTGAGAGACTAGATAATCAAGTCTTTGTCCGCCCTGCCCCGCCCCCTGAAAAGCTCAGCATGTGTTCCAGCTTAGCCGCATGGCTCTAACAAACCTCCCAATAACAAATTATACCAATAATTTAGGAACTTTCACCACTTTGTAAGTAAGCCAAGTTTTACAGCCTATGCAACTTTCTGAGTGCTGTTGCTGTACGGAAAAGCACATGAATCTGACCTTTGGACAGTTTTAGACAATTTTAAGCTTACCAAATGTGTTGTCCTTTAGAACACACAAGGGCATATTCTAAAGGTCTGTATTCCCACTTTGCTTGTGTCCTCACCATGGAGTACTTGCCCCAAACCTGGATCCTGGCATTCAGGAATTCTTTCTTTATATACTTATTTTATCCTTCCACCAACAGAAGTAGTCTTCATTAAACAGCATTTAGCCAGCATGAATGGTAACTGCAACATCTGAAAAAGAACCACCAATGGAAGACCCAATGCCAGAGCGAGACATTTGCCTTCACCGTCTTCTCACATCAGCTGTGGAGGCCCTTCCACATGCTACCAGAGTGGGGACCAGCAGGTTCTAACCGCTTGGTGTCCTTCCCTCCATCCTCTGAAACTTGGGCAGTTTAAAAGCCACTTCTGCTTGCATGTAGAGGACTACCAAAAAGGAAAATAACAATGGGATAAATGCTTTTCTCATACTTCTTTGGCCCACCAGTTGTTGTCAGGCTACATCTCCAATCTCTTGACCACTAGCCCTGCTGGCTGCAGGTGACAGTTTAGTCTTAACAAGACTGGGGGGTGGATGCACAGGGTTTCCACTCTGAATTAAGATGTAAATGTTTAGGTACAATTGTTCTAACGTTTTGAAGAAGAGTGTGGGCAGGGAGGATTAATAAAAATAAAAAAAAAACACCAACAAAAAGGACATATACATAAACTCAAGTGACCATCCAGGAAATGAAGCAAGAACAGGGGGAAATGAGTGTGGTTTTAAAGTCTTTCAGGTGAGGATGTTTTGCTGATGTTGCCCTTCCTCGTAATTCTAGATTTAGGAAAGGACCATTTTGTAGCTTCCTGGCAGCCAGGAAATGGCTTTTCTGAATAAAGACACGAGGTATCGTTCCAGAGGAAAGCAACTTTGTGTTCTATGGCATTCAGACAGTTGTCACTGGAGGACTGGCAGCACCAGCCATGGCTCAGATTCAGGCACAAGGTGAAATGAACGTTAAAGCTGCTGTTTTGGGCAGGCTGATACTTGTATGACATTGGTTTTGGGAATGGTTGGCCCAAAGCCATCAACTGTGTCCTGACTCCCTCAACCCAATGGAGCAATCTTTGGGAGGAAGGGGAGAGTAAGCAGGAGTCAGTCAACAGAAATGACTCTTGACTCAAAGCTAAGGCCTGCAGCCAGCTCTGTGGCTTGGCCTCTATCCCACCCCACCTCTTGACAATTTCTAGGCCACACTTGAGCCGGCAAGGATGCCTGCAAGGTGCCCTTTCCTCACAGCAACGCTTAAGCCACACGGCTCAAGGAGCAGCAGTGAAAGCGAACGCAGGCAACCAAACACTCAAGATTGAGACTCTCCTTTTAAAACAGGTGAAAATCCTCCACTGAAGTTCCAAACAGAACAACACTTGTAGCTCAGTGGGCATTGAGGGCGGTCTGAGCCAGAACTACTACACTGTCAGCTCCTGACTTTTACTCCATGAAAAGGGAAGAAAAAAGTCACACCCAAAAGGAAAAATACGAACCCTACCCATCACGTTTCTTTACAAGGACTCTGAAAGCGTCTTCTGCTCCATGTTCCAGACATGTTACTATTCCACCCTAGACTCTTTATGGTCCTCACAGTCCCCTCCCCCGAAAAGTCCAGGCTCAGCATGTCTGGAGAACTCTGCCTCAGCCCCTTCTTCTTTGCCTACAACTCCATCTCTTCGTCTGCACCTGCAGGGCGCCCCAGGGGGCCATAGAGGGCCGAAGGCATCTCCTCTTGCTGAGGCTGCTCAGGAAACTCTGCCGTCTGTGGGCAAAAGGCAGCTTCCTGGGCTGCTGGCTTCGTGGGGCATCTTCCTGTGATCAGTGGCTTGAAGTTTTTCACAGAAACAGGCGTCCTTTCAGTGAGGAACTCTGGGAGAGGCTTCCAAAGCACCAGCTCCATGGAGGGGCGGCTCCTGCGTGGATGAGAGCACAGGAATCACAACAGAGAATCCTGCTGCATCAACCCCTAGCCAAAGCCCTGCAGTGTTACTGCTGCTCTGGAGTTCATCCCCACAGTTGCCTATTTTTAGTCCCTTCAACAACCTCCTCCTCAAGCCAAGCAGGAAGATCCTGTCACAGCCTGCCTTGCTATGGCCCTGGGCAGGGTGTGTGTGAAACTGGCAAATGCATTGTTAGTTCAGTGGACTGTGCGGCCCCCTCCCAAGCACCACCATGAGCCAGGCTTTGCTCTGGCAGCTCCTTACATGGACTCGATCATTTGCCTTGTCAGGTCTCCTTCGTAATCCCTCTTCAGTCCTGTTTTCAGGGTGTCAGAAAGAACCAAGGTGGGAAGGGTGCAGACACCTCCTGCTGGAAGGGCGCTCTCATCTTCTTCATCCTCGTCAATTATTCTAGCAACAGAAAGGGAGGGATATGAATTTTTTTCTTTCAAATATAAAGCTGTATAGAAATGAAATGAAAAAAATAATAATAATGTCACCACAAAAAAAGAAAAAGCAGCTAGACATTCCGTTGCGGCAACTGCAAGTTTAAGGCGCTGCTTGGCAATTAGCTTATACTTCAAAGTTTCCAACACTGCTGTGAAGGCAACATTGGAAGTGTTTGGGCAATTTCTGATGGAATCATTGATGGGGTGGGGGAGGAGAATATGAGGTCTATCAATCTCACCTATTCACCTCTGCACCTACTCACCTTCAGCCAAAGTAGAGAAAATACCAGTGCGAAAACAAAAAACAAGCAAACACCAGGCCAGCAGCAGCAAATCCAGTCCAGGGGGTTGCAAAAGGAGGCACCTTCCCCCTCCTGAGTTGAACTGTCTCGGCCCCTACCTGTCCTCGATCTCCTGCAGCTTCCTGCGGGCCGCCTCGCACTGCAGCTCCCCCGCCGACTGCTCCATCTCTTCCCAGGGAACGTCCAGCGGACCAGGCAGGTGACTCTGGCCCTGCGGAGAGAGTCCCGGGCCGCACGGCTGGCCCGCGACAAGGAGCCACTCTCCCAAGGCAGGCACCGCCTCCGCCAGCCTCTTCTTGGCCTCCGGGCAGCTGGCGAAGGAATGGCGCAGCTTAGACGGGGCTCCCGGGGGCCGCTCCCCCTCCCCACTTCCCCGCCGGCCGGCCGGCGCTTACCCGTCGGGCTCCCCGTCCAGGCGGCGCTTCTGGCTGCTGCGGCGGCGGCGCTGGGCGGGCGGCCTGCGGGGGAGAGAAGGCTGCGCTCAGCGGGAGCCGCCAGGCGCCCAGGCCCGGACCACCCCGCCCCCCGCCCCCCCGCCCGCCCGCCCGCCTACCGTGCGCGGATCCTGGGCGGCGGCGGCGGCGCGCAGAGGCCGGCCCGGCGGGCCCCCAGCCCCTCCATGGCGCTCCCCGCCGCGGGCCGGAGGGGCAGGAGCTGGGCCGGCGGGGGCGCGGCTCCTCCCCCCGGAAAGGCCCCCTGCAGGGCCGCCATGGCGCGTCGGGGAGCGCGGGCGCGGGTTCGCGCGGGCGGGTTCGCGCGGGGCCTGCTCGTCCTCTGAGGGGCCGCCCGCGCCGCTGCTTCCGCTCTTCCGCTTCCGCTCCCGGAGGACGCCGGGAATGGCAGGCGGCGGCGCCCTGGGCATGCCGGGAGCGGTAGTTCCGTCGGGGAGGCGGGGCGCCGCCCTTCCGGGAAGCCCCTTCCGCCCGGCCTCGGCTCCTGGAAGTGGTGCCGCCGGAAACGTCAGTAAGAAACGCACGACCCATTTCCCCCCCTTCCCCTGTTTAAGCGCCGCCGGGAGACGAAGGGATCGCGAGGCCTCTCTTATTTTGACGGCGGCTTGCCAGGCAGCGCCCCCTAACGAGGCCCCCGGTACTGCAGGTGTTAACCAGGCATCCTCGCCGGGGAACCCGCGGAGTCAGGGAAAGGGGGGAACTGACTTGCAACATTGTATCCAGCCTTGTTACTTTGTACCCAGTAGAGCCGTGCTCTCATTTTCTACAGTAAAAAAATTCAATATAAAATCACATCTGTGATGGATTTTCATCATTCCAATGGTGTTTTGCTCAGGAAAAGGATGGCGACCAGAGGAGGGAGGTCAGGCCTGGGGGAGCCATAATCCCCAAGGGGAATGGTCAGTACTCCCTGCAAACCCTGCCCATACCCAATAGGTGCTAGGTCTCACCTTCCAGACTCAGACAAAGGGGGATTTTGGACTTGGCCTGGATGTCAGAGATTGCGGGCATCACCTTTTGCCTTAACCAGTGCCAGGAATGCTAAATATCCCTGACTGACAAGGCATCAGTTTTCAGCCAAGATGCCACTCCTAGTTTATGGCATGCTTGTGATATATGTGTGACGATTTCAATGTGGTGTTATGGGTAATTTGGGAAAACCTTTAAAAGAAAGTGACGCCCTTTGTTTGGGGCTTCTCTCTTTTTTTTTTTTATAAAAATTTTTATTAGGATTTTCTCACTTTTTAAGACAAACACACACAAAAGAACATCATAAACATCAACATTACACACAAAAAACACATATAATTTCAAAATCTTATTTTCCTAACCACTTTCCCAGACTTCCCCCGCCTCCCCTTCTTGCATCCCCATTCAAAATTTAGCCCAGCAAGTTCTTTATGCCCAAATTAATCCCTTATTAATATTTTATTTAGATCATCTTCATTAACCATTTTCAAACTTCTATACCTCATTTTAATACCCACATCCATCTTTTCTAAGATCGATCCACTTTCCCTTTCACGAAATTCCCAATTGTATATATTTACAGAAAATCTTAACAAATAAGAGCATATACTTGTAACCCTTTGGATTCTAACGTTCCTCCCCCCCCTCCCCCGGTTTTGGTCCCCCCAAAAATTGTCTTTCTATCTGACAGTTCTCAGCCGGGATCTATCACGTCCGAGGCCTTTAAATCTCTTTCAGTCCCTTTCAGCCGGTTTTGTTGACAGTCCTTTATGTTGGACATCCAATCTCGGAGCATCTTCGACCCAAAAGGGTCCAAATTTTTTCCAACCAGTCCTTCGTGTTCAAAAGAAGAGTCCAGATCTTGCTTCTTGTTCTTTCCAAGTCCCAATATCCCAAATGCCTCAAACGGTCCAGTTTTCACCTTCACCACATTTGTAATCCATAAGTCTTTTGGACTCTCCATGGGAAAAGATCCCCACTCTTCATTCTCAATTTCAATTTCAAACCAAATTTTTGACATACAAACTTTATCTTCCATGCATCCTGACCTTGAAGGCCTCTGGTTGTCCTTTTTCACTTGCATCATTTCTGCTCCTTCTTCACGTTCCTCCAAAACAGCACTTAAATCTTTCTTCCCAGCTGTAGATTCTTCTTGAGTCATGTCCACCACTTCAGCAGAGTTGTTTATTTTTAAATTCAAGATTGTCAGATTCGTAGCCATAACAGAACTCTGCTCTTGCAGCTTTCCCAGAAGTTCAAAGACCCTATTTAACTCTGCTTGTAATTTTCCATCTGCAGCCATTGTAATGTTCCAAATCCCCTCTAGAGGGATTTTTGTTACTAAGTATTCTTTTTCCAACAATCCGGATATTTTGTTATTGTTGCCACTCTAATTTTAAAAGCTTACAGTCCCAATGTTACAAAAGTAACCGACACAAATAACAAAAAACAGAATTTCTTGACTTTGACAGCTCAGTTGACAGCTGTCAAACTCTGTAAATATCTTCACAGGCTCCCTCTCGGGTCACTCCCGGATCGGGGGGGGGGGGGGTTGCACTTCAACTCCAAAGATCAGTTCAAATCCTCCAGCAATTAACTTATAGGTCCAAATCGTGAAATTAAGAATTGTATCTCAAAAAGAAAAAAAAAACAGTCTCTCGATCTTAGTTGTTTAATTCTTGCTTTAAATTGCCTGCAAGAGGGGGGGAGGCGGACTTCCTTTTGGCACCTCCCCCGGTCGTACCGAATTCAATTAAAAGAAATTTTTAGTTCCAATTACTCACGGGTTGTTGCATTTTAAGTCCAAATATTCAAGGAAAGAAGTCAGCGCTCTCCAGCCATGGCTTGCGGCTTCACTCCGTGGAGGAAGCGGTCTACTCACAGCACCACGCCGCTCCCCGTATCCTCTCCAAAGCCTTTAAAAAGGCTTCTTTGTGGGTCGGGGGGGCGCAAATGGTGCCCGCCGAGTCACCAGGTCCACAGGCATCCGCGCCTGTGGTTTCTGAGGGTCCCCGCGTCGCCGTCGCGGCAGGACCCCTCCTCCACCGAGCCGATTCCCTCCGAAGCTCGGAGGGAATCCGCCATTAGCTGGTCGCGCCAACCCGGAAGTCCGTTTGGGGCTTCTCTCTGCATCTTTTATGTTGTAGTTTGGAGTCATTGTTGCAACAATAAAGATCAGGCCTCTTGGCTGCTGTTTTGCTTCTATATCCTGGCTATGTACTTTGCTTGACTCTTCAACCTGAGCCTGCAAAACTCTTTGCAGCAGTGGCCAGCATGGGACAGTGGCCACACCCTGCGAAATGGCTTTGACTGGCCCCACACCTGCGAGGCCGAGATGGGGGTGTTGTCATCTGCACAGCCCATGACACCCCCGCCCCCCCCACTCTGCCCAGGCTTGCCCAGAGAGGTCACTTTGGTGCTGCTAACACAGCAAAAAACAATGCAGAATGGCAACAGTTACAAGTGACCGGTCTCTGCAGCCACAGCAGGCACTGTGATTCCCCTGTGGTTTGACTTCACCCCTGGAGGCACACTCCATTGTCTCTTGAGACAGACGGATTGCAACCAAACCTGCTGTCCACCTGACTTCCACTCTGCTGCTGCAGTCAACTTTACAGCCCCCTCGCCCCTCTTTTTCCCCAAAAAAAGAAAGAGAGAAAAGAAATACCGGTGCTAGGCTAACAACATCCAGCTATTCTTCAGGGTTGTCTTCACTTCTTCCCGCCTCCCTTCAGCAAAATGGGGCTAACAACAGGAGGCTGTTTTGCAGGGCTGGCATAGCTCACATTCTCTCTGCTCTTAAAGCACATTCTTGCAAACCTGCTCCATGCAATAGGGGTATAATCACAGACTTCATCTACATTGGTACTAACAGAGTAATTTTAAAAATGCTTACAAACTCAGGAGAAAATCACCTCCCGTTTTGGCATGAAAGCCTAAATGAGAAGGATCATGACACACCACTCCCCAGTTGCAGCTGCACTTAAATCCCAGGTACCATGAAGTGGTGGCAGCAGCAGCCCTTCACCAGGGGAAGCCAGTGGGAAAGGCTTAAAGTCAAGCCAAAAATCTCTGGTCACCTCCAGGGTTGTATTTTATGGGATAGGTTTGAGGGCACACTGGAAATTTAGGTTTGTGCAATTAAAGTGGATTAAAGTGCCCCATTGTCCTGGTGCAACAAATCCATTTCAATCAATTAGTCTCCTATATTGGCATAGAATACGTGCATCATTTACATGGATCAGAACACAACACTGTTAACAGAACATAGTAGGAGATACTTTAGGATAAAACTGTCCAGACACCGTGAGGTATGAAAATGGCTCTTAGGACCTATAGTGACGTAATTTCATGGTTTCATTCAAAAATCTTGCCACATTCTCCACAACGTCATTCCTACAATTTGTCAGTCTGCATTTCTTAGTAAAGAAAGTGTTGATTTATGTGTAGAGATTTTTCATGTTCTACTTAATTCAAGAGTGTTCTGGAAAGTTTTCTTTCTATGTGAAAGAAACAGGCAGAAGGTTATTGTTTGGGTTATTTCTTCTGGGAAGCTGAGTACAGCTGGTTTAAACTAGTTCTGTTATCTTTCTGTCAAGGTTGTGCTGACTATTAAAGTCAGACCAGGAGGAGCCTGGGTCTCACTTTTTCCTTTTATCTCATTGTTCCTGTGTGGTATTCTGTATTCTGTAGTGTTAAGGTTTGGTCTTATTACAACTGGATTTTGAATGTACTGGATTTGTGACCATTATGCTCATTTGCTTTCAGTAGCAGTAAAGCTCTGCAGGATGAAGTACAGTACAATTGCCTTTGGTCTATTTTTGGGAGCTCTGCAACATGTTTAAGTTTTTTTCTCCTCTGAAGAAGCTGGGGCGACACAATTGTTCAACAGATAAGACATCCTGGAAGAGTCAGAGCGATAAATCCCCTTCTTCTACTTTTCATATATTTTTTGCATAAAATGGGCAATAAAAGAAAATGTATGTGATGGATTCAACCTGTTTTGTGCCACAAGGGCAGTATCTCTTATAGGATGGGTTTTTAAAAAATCTACCTTGCAAAACTGCATATGGTAAGACGTTAAATCTTGCAAGTGAAAGAGCTCTACCTAGGTGGGGATCATAAAGCTGATGTAAATATGGAGTGTCCTGGCCAAATGAGGGTGGAATTCTCAGCCCCAATGGGAAACAGGTTTTACTGGCTACGCTGCTAAGGGTTTGGAATTAAATATCTAGGATTCTGTGCTTGATTGTTTAGAATGCTTCCAATTGTGGGAACATAAGCAGTGACTTGAGTGATAGGCCACAGGTTCTGATTTTGCTCTCAATGCAAGCTAGCCATTCAGAGTGGTGGGATTCTGCCAGTATGTGGAAAGTTAAAGAGGAGGAATCGGACATGGAATGTAGGCGGAGTCAGTACTTTATAGTGGTGAGCCACGCTTTGGTTTCCAGCAGCTCATCCAGTTTCCAGACACATAGCTGCATGTGGCACACAATTTGGCAGGATTTAGTGCAAGAATTTGGATTGGCTGCGTTCCAACGACTGGTTAACTGCACCAGTCCATAATGGGATGCCATAGAGGAGTTTGGGGGCTACTTTGGCCTTAAATACCTTTACACTCCAAGAGTTGGGGTGCTTTTCTTCACACAACACCCTACCCTGAGTGCCTAAAGCAGGCACAGGCAAACTCGGCCCTCCAGATGTTTTGGGACTACAACTCCCATCATCCCTAGCTAACAGGACCAGTGGTCAGGGATGATGGGAGTTGTAGTCCTAAAACATCTGGAGGGCCGAGTTTGCCTATGCCTGGCCTAAAGGGTTGCTAGCTGGTCAGAAAGGAATGACCTTGGCTTGCCCCTGTTCCTTTGGCTGAGGCTCGAGATGCAGGGATCTGCAGGGGAGGGTCTCAGGTGAGGGACCACAGAAACTCCAGGTTTCTCCTCTCACCTCCCTCCCTGGGCTATCTCTACTGACATCCTCTTTTCTCCTTGCTGGCCTTGGACCCCCTGCACATTCTGGGAAGCAGCTCCTTGGGTTTGTCTGCCTCTTCTCCCAGTGACCGGATTCCTTTGCCAGCCTATCCACCTGGGTCTCTGGCTGGCTGCGGCCATCTTTCCTTTGGCTCTTTTTCTGCATCCACTTTGGTGTCGCCAGCTCCATATTCTGGAGGCTTTTGCTGCATCTCCAACAGAATTCTGCCCAAAGGGGGCTAGTTTGAAAAGCTCTGGACTGTGACCCGCTCTTTCCAGGCAGACGTGAAGCCTGGAGACACCAAGGGATTCAGACAGCCCCATTTCTTCCCAGGTCTCTTCTCTCGCATTGTGTAAGCAGCACTCAGCTGGGAGCCCTCCCTCCCCACCAGACGGAGTTTGCATTTTAAAGCCAGCTTAATTTTTTGAGCCAGCAACATGTGAACGCCAGTCAGGTGAGGGGCTCAGTCTTTCTTATTGGCGCTTCAAGGGGCCTCTAGGTGGAAGAGCTGAGATGCGAGAGAAGGGCCCTTGGATGCTTCATCAGCTCTGCGCATTGCTCCATACTCCATGGACTGCTCCAAGTGTCCTGCCAGAGGCTCGAGGTCCAAGGGAGGAATGAGGGGAAATCACAAGGTAATTGTCTCCTCCCAGCTCTCTGTTTGCTTCTTTATATCTCTCTCTTCACGGACAAATGGGGGCCCACAACAAACTAGTCACTAATGTGCATGTTTCCCTGAGCAACCAAAACGAATGGACTTTTCACAGTTGGTGAAAAAGTTCTTTGTGGGGTGACCCCCGAAATGCTTTGACTCACTGGCAGGCTGTGATGAGTCCCAGCCCATAAAACTCCATAGACAGCCGAGTCTGGAGTACCTTGGCATGAAGGCTCTGGGGTCTGCTGCAACAGCACTTTGCCACCCCAACAGTAGCACCTCTCAGCCTCCTCCTGCTGTAGCTCAGCCACCTTGGTGAGAAGGCCACCTGCCAGGTGTGGAGAATGGAGCACCAGCCGCTGCTGAAAGGTGCTGGACAGCCTAGCAAGGTAAGCAAGCTTGCAGAGTCACAGGCGACAAGGCGGCCGTGGGCTTAGGTTTCAGGGAAAAGGCAGAAGTATTGAGTCTCGTAATGCAGGAGGGAATGTGTGTGCGTTGTAGAGGCAACTGAAATGAGGATGCAGATTTGCATACCCTGATTTTAGAGGAGATCCCTTCTAACAAACAGATGGTGGGTTGTGTGAATACTTTCATGAGGCAGCTGATAATGGAAATTGCAGCATGAATTTGAGAAGTATCTGCCTGACTATCTATCTACCCAGCCTTTTAGGATACAAATTCTTCTAGAGAGGCTTGCAGGTAAGATTACACTACCTTCTTAAAAGCCCCCAAATACCCTTAGAGACCATCTTGGGTGTTCAGATTGACTCTTGATAGTTCTGTGCTCTTGATAGCTCTGGTGGCACTAGCTGTGTCAGCTCCCAAGCTGTGACATCCCTCCTTCCCCACAGAGAAGGGGCATCTGGCACCTTTGTCATTCGGCTCCCATCCTATGCTGAAGAGGCACTGCTTCATCCTGGCCTTTGATACCTGTGAAATATATATTTCAGGACCCACCCTATTATTCCGATTGTAAATGATTTCCAGTGATTGTAATGTTGTTGCAAGCTGTGCAGCTACCTGTTGATGAAGGCTGGCAATAAATTCGACAGATAAATAAATAAATAAAGTCAACAGCATCTTTCGTACAGGGCAGTTGATGGTAGGTACCTGAGGGGGGATTTGTTTTGATTGTTAAATTTCAATTTTCTACCCACTGCACTTCAACCATTTTGACACCACTGTCAGTGAGTGAGCAAATATTTATATATTGGTGACTCGTGTAGAGAATTGTCCTCTCTCTCTCAGGGTGCAGAACAGAGAAATAAAAGCGGAGTTTAATTCTGTAAGTAATAAATGGGGGTGGGGTCAGAGTCTGGAATGGCTTCCAGGGGGCGTATGTATGGCTGCAGCTACTGCTTCACCATCATTTCATCTTTGGCGAAGGCATGTGTTGAGCTCTGATACTTGCTGCTGTTGGCAAGAGACTGATGGCCCAAGTGACCGCACTGAACTCTGTTTTGGGTGAAGAGTCTAACCAACTGTGCTGGAGCATCCATGTCCCTGAACAGACACCTCTCCCATCCCTCAGCCCCCATTTGCTTGTCTCAAGGTGGGTCAGTTTAATGTTGTGGCATGTCAGGAGTGAAGGAAAGGAAGCAGGAATGCGAAAAGCTAAGAGCATAATGAATGACAGCTCCTCATCCTGTCAAGTGATTAATTCCTCAGATAATCCATCCACATCAGCATCACAAGCAGGAAGTCACGAGGCTCTCAGCAGTGATGGGGATGGTTCTCCTGTGTGGCTGCCCTGCTGTGCACACACAGCTTGTTGCCCGAGTGCTTGGTCATCTCCTTGTCTGCCAGCCTCGAGGTGAAGCCAAGGCCCGCCCACCGCCCAGTCTAGGACAAAAGGGAAACAACGAGGCACTGGCGGTTGTGTCCCAAGGAAGTCCTTTCCACCTTGCCCCCTCCCCCAGGACAAAGGCAAAGTCAAGAAACCCAGCAGCCCCAGAGAACTATAGTGAGCAGTGGGAAAGGGTTTGTTTGTTTTCCAGTTTGGGGCTTTGATTTCCTCACGATTCAGAAAGTCCAGAGTGAGTCATGATGTAGCCAGTAACTTTGGTGTTGGGGTGGTAGTTTTGTGTGTGTGCATTCCTGTGTGCTCAAGCCAGACTTGATCAGCCTGGGTCACATGCCAAGGGATTACCTGGCAAAGAGGCTATTCCTACTTGAGGACCAAGGCGGGAGGCCAATGGGCAGGTTTCCAAGTGGGGACAGATGTCAAACAGCTCCTGCCTCTGCTGCCTGGTGGAGCAGGATTCCTCCATCAAACAGGGCAGCAGTTCTGTGGGTCAAATGAGGTGTCACCCGGCAAAGCTCGCTTTGAACAGTTGGGCCACTCAGCAAACACTGTTCTGCAGCAGGCTCAAACCTCATGAGCCACCCCCAAACTTGCCTGCTCTCCTCGTTTTCCATTTTTTGCTAGAAATTGTTGCCTGCCACTTTTTTAAATTCACAAAGCAAGAATGCAAACTCACAAAGAGGAGAGCTCTGATGGGCAAGAGTGAGATGTGCTCAGGGAGGGATCCTAGAATCCTAGAATCCTAGAATCATAGAGTTGGAAGAGACCACAAGGGCCATCGAGTCCAACCCCCTGCCAAGCAGGAAACACCATCAGAGCACTCCTGACATATGGTTGTCAAGCCTCTGCTTAAAGACCTCCAAAGAAGGAGACTCCACCACACTCCTTGGCAGCAAATTCCATTGTCGAACAGCTCTTACTGTCAGGAAGTTCTTCCTAATGTTTAGGTGGAATCTTCTTGTAGTTTGGATCCATTGCTCTGTGTCCGCTTCTCTGGAGCAGCAGAAAACAACCTTTCTCCCTCCTCTATGTGACATCCTTTTATATATTTGAACATGGCTATCATATCACACCTTAACCTCCTCTTCTCCAGGCTAAACATGCCCAGCTCCCTTAGCCGTTCCTCATAAGGCATCGTTTCCAGGCCTTTGACTATTTTGGTTGCCCTCCTCTGGACACGTTCCAGTTTGTCAGTGTCCTTCTTGAACTGTGGTGCCCAGAACTGGACACAGTACTCCAGGTGAGGTCTGACCAGAGCAGAATACAGTGGCACTATTACTTCCCTTGATCTAGATGCTATACTCCTATTGATGCAGCCCAGAATTGCATTGGCTTTTTTAGCTGTCGCGTCACACTGTTGGCTCATGTCAAGTTTGTGGTCAACCAAGACTCCTAGATCCTTTTCACATGTACTGATCTCAAGCCAGGTGTCACCCATCTTGTATTTGCGCCTCTCGTTATTTTTGCCCAAGTGCAATACTTTACATTTCGCCCTGTTAAAATTCATCTTGTTTGTTTTGGCCCAGTTCTCTAATCTGTCAAGGTTGTTTTGAAGTGTGATCCTGTCCTCTGGGGTGTTAGCCACCCCTCCCAGTTTGGTGTCATCTGCAAATTTGATCAGGATGCCCTTGAGTCCATCATCCAAATCGTTGATAAAGATGTTGAATAAGACCGGGCCCAAGACAGAACCCTGTGGCACCCCACGAGTCACTCTTCTCCAGGATGAAGAGGAACCATTGATGAGCACCCTTTGGGTTCGGTCAGTCAGCCAGTTACAAATCCACTGAGTGGTAGCATAGTCCAGACCGCATTTTACCAGCTTCTTTACAAGAATATCATGGGGCACCTTGTCAAATGCCTTGCTGAAATCAAGGTAGGCTACATCCACTGCGTTCCCTTCATCTACCAGGCTTGTAATTCTGTCAAAAAACGAGATCAGGTTAGTCTGACATGACTTATTTTTCAGAAATCCATGCTGACTAATGGTGATCACAGCATTCCTTCCTAGGTGCTCACAGACTGTTTGCTTAATGATCTGCTCCAGAATCTTCCCTGGTATTGATGTCAGACTGACTGGGCGGTAATTATTTGGGTCCTCTCTTTCCCCCTTTTTGAAAATAGGGACAACATTTGTTCTCCTCCAGTCTGCCGGGACTTTGCCTGTTCTCCAGGAATTCTCAAAGATGACTGCCAGGTTCTGAGATCACATCTGCCAGTTCTTTTAATACTCTTGGATGCAGTTCATCTGGCCCTGGAGACTTGAATACATCTAGACTAGCCAAGTATTCTTGTACTATCTCCTTAGTTATTCTGGGCTGTGTTTCCTTTGCTGAATCATTTGCTCCAAATTCTTCAGGTCGGGCATTGTTTTCTTTATCGGAGAAGACTGAGGCAAAGAAGGCATTGAGGAGTTCAGCCCTTTCTGTGTCCCCTGTTTGCATTTCACCATCTTCTCCTCTGAGTGACCCCACTGTTTCTTTGTTCTTCCTTTTGCTACGAACATACCCATAAAAGCCTTTTTTGTTGCTAGATGACCCACGAGGGTCATCTAGCCCAACCCCCTGCAATGCAGGAATGTTTTGTCCAATGGGCATGGGAGTAGCCAGGATTTTTGTTGGGGGAGGCAGGACTTTCTATTGTTTTACTTGATCTGGGGGGGTTAGCTGCCCCCTGCCCCCCCATTGGCTATACCCATGCCAACGGGGGACTCAAACCCACAACCTGAGATTAAGACTGAGCTATCCTGCCTCTGCTTTAAAATGCAAGAGGAAGAGAAGAAGACAGCTGGATGGGGCACCTGGAAGCAGAGGCAGCACAAGGAGCAGAAACCCACAGGCCAAAGGGCAATGCCAGACCTGCTCTTCAGCGGGTGCCCAATTGCTGCCACTGTGCCATGCAATCAATGGTGCTTGCTTGTGTTTGTTGTTAATTCATTGGTATGCTTCTTAATTAATTGCTTGATTCAGTTTATAAACCATCTGTTCACATTTATTATGCTTGACTCCAGTGTGAGTACAAATCCACTTCTCCCTTAGTTCAGAACTGTGGGTGTTACAGGTAGTCCCGCATCAGCCCACCTCTGCGGCAGCCTCTCTGCTGGAGAGGAGGGTGGCATAAAATGCCTGCCCCCTGGACCTGAGGGAAGCCATCCCCAACCTGTTGCCCTCCAGATATTTTGGACTGCCACTGTCATCCGCCTCAGCATCATACAGCCATGTTGGTTGGCTGGGGCTGATAGGACTGCTAATCCATAACATCTGCAGAGCTTGGCAAAGGCTGCTTAGATGTCAGTTATAATCTGCAAAAGTGAGAGATCCCATTCTCTGAAGGAAGGCTCTTGGGATGAGAGGTTGTGGGGGAAGGCTCCAGTCTGTTTCAAGTATCATGACTCTCTGGACCATGAGGGTCTCTGGCTTCTTTCTCTAGCTCCCGACTTGGACGCTCCTTTTGGCTGTTTGTGCGGCAGGAATCGGAGGCACCTTTCAATATGGGTACAATGTTTCAGTCATCAATGCACCCACCGAGGTGAGATGCTGTTTTTATCTCTTTTCTATTGCTGGAGATGGGAGGGTTACTCTACACTATTCTCTGACCTATCAAAGGCTTGGAGCAAAGTTGCCTGTTGCTTTCGTAAACCTCTTCCCCAGAAACACTTCTTATCAAGCCATGAGGATAAATAAAAAGCTGTCAGGTTGTCGGCAGGACGCACCATCGTTCAAATATCTGCATCATGCAGATGACTCATGCAGTCCAAACTAAGTGAACATCCCAGATTTGTGTCAAGGAACGGGGGCCACTTGCCCTCCCCAGATACAGGGGGGCTTTGTCCCTCTCCCTTCCCTCAGGGCTACTTTGGCTGCCATCATTGGGCAGGAGGCCACAAGGGCCAACCAGAAGAATCTCCTCCTTCCAGTCCTGCCTCGCCCCAATTGCCCCTGAGGATGGGGAGACTGGCCAAGAGCTGGTGATGGCTCCATTGTGCTGTCATAAATCGACAGTAAGGCTATAGATCGTAAAACTGAGCAAGTCTGGAGGGAGGCAGGCGGCTGCCCTCGCCCATCATCAGCTGATTCCCTTTCTGATTAAAGAGTGCAATCTTGATTTACCAAAACATTTCATGCATTATAAAAATAATTAAAACAAAGTAACCATGGAGAGATAAAAGCACGAGACTGAAAAAAGAGTGAGACAAACAGGCTGATGTCTCATGGATTGAGAGCCTGGGGCTGCACGGATAGCAGAGTTCAGAGGATGCCGGTATATTTTGGTCTGTTGAAGAGAAAGTGGCCTGCCCTTCGTCTCACCATGAGCCAGCATTCAGAAAGAGGGATTCCCCCCTTCCAGACTCTTGAGTGAGACAATGAAGCATCTCTTAGAGGACAACCAGTGCCTGTGTGTAGTGGTGGTGGCGGGGGGGAGGGGAGCACAGTTGGGGACATTGTCAGGAATCGGCACCGGGGGCCCCCTGCTGGCCCTGTGAATCTGGGAAAGCCAAGCCCCACATCTCCCCACTTTCCCTCTCACCAGCCTCTCTGCTTTCATGGTGGCCTGGCAATGGGGATATGACTGTCCTTCAATAAGAGGGTTAGGCAGCTGTTGCCATGGAAACAGAGCCACCTCTCTCTGCATAGAGAGGGGCAGAGGCAAGGTGCCCACAGCCTTGAAGAGTGGCAGTGGCTCAGTGAATGGAGCACTGGGTGTGATTGCCCTAGCAAGTCCTAGCGGCTCTGCCAAGTCACTGATCAGTTGTTCACCAACAAATGTAAGCATTACCATGTCCTGACTCCTGCTGCTACTTCCTGCTTCTTGCTCTTAGGGTGCACCCCCCTGCAAGGTTTCTACCTCACACTGTAAATCTCCTTTTCAAACTAACAAGATGCCCCACAGCCTGCCCAAGTCCATAAGTTAGTTGGTTTTTTTTAATGATATTTATTAAAGTTTCAAAAAAGGTTACAAAAATAGGGGGAAAAAAGAAAAAGAAAAAAAGAAAAGAAAAAATACAAAATACAGAAAAGTAAAAACACTTCTTTCATTTACTTGTTTCCCTGACCTCCTCACACCTCCCTTTTTTGTATTCCAGTTCAGTTAGCTAATTCAGCGAATCCTTTCCCTCTTTGTTTTTATCCTAATCCTTTAACTTAATATATTGTAACTTTAAATTCTCACCTGTTAAGAATCCATTTTTACATACTCCTTTGTAACATTGCTGCTAAAACCATTTAACTTCATTCTGACATCATTCTAACATTCATTAATTTTACAGTATTTCTGTAAATAGTCTTTAAATTTCTTCCAATCTTCTTCCACCGACTCTTCTTCCTGGTCTCGGATTCTGCCAGTCATTTCTGCCAGTTCCATATAGCCCATCACCTTCATCTGCCATTCTTCCAGGGTGGGTAGATCTTGTGTCTTCCAGTACTTTGCAATAAGAATTCTTGCTGCTGTTGTGGCATACATAAAGAAAATTCTATCCTTCTTTGGCACCAATTGGCCGACAATGCCCAGGAGAAAGGCCTCTGGTTTCTTCAGGAAGGTATATTTAAATACCTTTTTCATTTCATTATAGATCATCTCCCAGAAAGCCTTAATCCTTGGGCACATCCACCAAAGGTGAAAAAATGTACCTTCAGTTTCTTTGCATTTCCAACATTTATTATCGGGCAAATGGTAAATTTTTGCAAGCTTGACTGGGGTCATGTACCACCTGTATATCATTTTCATAATATTCTCTCTTAAGGCATTACATGCCGTGAACTTCATACCTGTGGTCCATAACTGTTCCCAGTCAGCCATCATAATGTTATGTCCAACATCTTGTGCCCATTTAATCATAACAGATTTCACTGTTTCATCTTGAGTATTCCATTTCAGCAGCAAGTTATACATTCTTGACAAATTCTTAACTTTAGGTTCTAACAGTTCTGTTTCCAGTTTTGATTTTTCCACCTAGAAGCCAATTTTCTTGTCCAAATTGTATGCCTCCATTATTTGATAATAGTGAAGCCAGTCTCACACTTTGTTTTTTAATTTTTCAAAGCTCTGCAATTTCAATTTATCTCCCTCTTGTTCCAGAATTTCCCAATATTTCGGCCATTTGGCCTCCATATTGAGCTTTTTCTGGGCCTTCGCTTCCATCAGTGACAGCCATAAGTTAGAGGGTGGGAGGGGGCGAGGACCACAAAACCCCTAAGCACCTGCCAATTTATTTAGAAGAATTTATAAACTACTTTTTAAAAGCCTAAGCAGTATACATGAAAACAATACAAGCAATTATCAATATACAAATAAAATAAGCAAAATTTAAAAACAAGTGAACACAACTAGTCTTGCCAGGTTTGCTTGAGCAATTTTTTAGCTGGGTGTTTGCCTCATATGAAGACACAAGGAGCCTCAAAGCACAGGTACCAGTTCCTCACAAATGTGAGGTGAACATCATATGGTCCTTGTAAGAGTTCAAGGTCCATGGACTGAATTGCCGAGAGGCATGTGGGGGTGGGGAGCAACCCCTCAAGTAAACTCTGCATTCACCAGGCCCTGGCTTGCTCTCTCTCTCCTGTGGCATTTGCTACAAGAAGGCTGTTGTGTAGCTGGGCAAGGAAAGAGATGCTTCTGGTCAAGGTGGGAGGCTTTGGATTAGATGGGCCAAGCCCTGGATAACTCCATGTCAGGCTGCAAGGAGATGGCTGTGTAAAGGGGATGCTGCTCACCCACGAGGTCCCACTTTCATGGCCCAATTAATTCCTGCCTGGGATCAGGCCAATCAGCCACCATGCGCTGGGTCTGGGTCTCAAGGCAAAGAGGCAGAAGGGCTTGCTGCCCCTGGAGAAGAGGAGTTGGCCGTTAGCAGCAGCAGCAGCAGCAGCGCTAAATGATCTCTCCACTTTGTCCTTCCAGCACATCCACAAGTTCCTCAATGACACCTGGCAGAGGCGTTACCAGGCAGAGCTCAGTTCCAGCATGCTGACCCTCCTCTGGTCCACCATTGCTTCCATTTTCTCCCTGGGAGGGCTCTTTGGGGCTCACCTTGGAGGCAGCCTGGCCATCCGCTTGGGCAGGTGAGCAAGATGGAAGAGCACACGCTTCTGGCTTCTGCAGAAGAAGCTTCACTCTTCTGCAGGATGCTGCTTATCACAAGAAGAAAAATGGTTGTATTGCTTTCTTAATTTTGTTCATTGCTTAATCCGAAAGATGTGAGGCCACGTACGCAGCCCCCAACTTAATGTCCCCTGCATAACAACCCTGTGAGGCTGGAAGAGTGAGACTGGCCCAAGAATAACCAGGACATTGACTGAGTGGGTCTTTCAGCTCATCTTCCAGCACTCAAAGCCAAGCACAGCCCTATCAGCAAAAATAGGAGTTTTGGGGGCGGGGCGGGGAGTCTCCAGAGGGGTGACTTTCCATTGTGTGGTTTAGTGGGAAAGAGGCCCTTGTGGATTCCAACCAGCTTATCTAAGATGTTTAAATTTGCCTGTTTCTCTTGGAGGACCTTGAACACTGTGCCAACTTTGTCCAGGAGCCCGTCAGGGTCTGTGACAAAAAATTCTCTGTCCCTCAAGGGTGCAATCCTGTTACCCTCCTCCTTTGCAGGAAAGGAGCTCTTTTAATGAACAACTTTATTGCCATCCTGGCCGCCATCCTCATGGGAATTAGCTTTCCAGCCGGATTGTATGAATTGCTGATTGTTGGGAGATTTCTGATTGGTATGAACACAGGTAACACTCAACTTTGCACCTGGGAAAATTCACCTGGTGGGATTTCAGGGGCATTAAGGGCACATGTGGGATATGTTTGTGCACTTGTGACTTCATCAATGATCAGCTAGTGGTCTTACTTTGTGTGAGCACATCCTACTGCAAAGGGCCTTTATGTAGTTTTATTTTGTGAACCTTTGCTTTCTTTTCCTGGTGGTGGTGTTGAGGCTGAACACCCTGTGACACCACTAGCAACCTATAATGAAAGGCCACCTGCAGCCCCTGAGGGTCCCCTGTGTGTGGATCCTGCAATGAAGAAGGGAGGCACTGATTTCCTCTTCCATTTCCAGGCATCGGCCTCTGTGTGCAGCCTCTCTACATAGGCGAGGCTGCCCCTAAGCACCTGCGAGGCGCTATGGTCATGGGCAGCTCCATCTTCCTGACAGGGGGCATTCTAACAGGACAGGTTATTGGCTTAAGGTGAGTGCCGGGGCCCTCATCACCCAGAGGGGGCTGGTCAGCTCAGGCCTGGCTTGTTGTCCCAGGATCAGAATGGAGCTGGCAGCCCCTTGTCTCAGCATTGTCTGTTCTTCCTGCAGGGAGTTACTTGGCGGAGAGGCCTACTGGCATTTCCTGCTCTCAAGCAGCTGCTTCCCAGCCTTCATCCAACTCTTGACCCTACCCTGGTTTCCAGAAAGCCCCCGATTTCTCTTCATTGACCAAGGGGATGAGATGAAATGCATCAAAGGTGAAGTCTGCCCTTCAGCATCCACTGCTCCTTGCTTCCCCCACCCCCTCGCTCTCAGCCCAAGAGGCCCTGTTCCCCAAAAGGTTACTTACCTCCCCAGAGAGGCTTTTAGCCACATGGGAATGTTCAGGGAGGCAGGAGAGGATATATTGTTTAATTATATCCTTACCAACTTGTGTTAACAAGTTCTATAATTTAGCAGAGTAACATTCCCCCTTTTAAAAATTGCACAGCGGATAACGTCTTTGCCAGGCTTGCATAAGCCTCTAAAATAAGTTTCCTGGGAATTCCCCTTTATTCCTTCTTAAAAGAATATACACGACACAGTCTTGTATAAAAGTATATAAAATAGTTTACTCACATTCTGTTCACAGAAGTTTCCCAGAAGGCAGACTTAGGTTACAAAATATATACATGTGGAATCTATCCCATAAGGAGATAGAGATGTTGCTTCTTCGAGGAATGGAGTCAGAGAGAGAGATGGGTGCCTCCCCTGTGCTATTCTGTTACCTGCACAGGTGAGGTCACGCCCACCTCTGGTCACATGTAGAGGAAGTTTGTCCCAGCCCAGGAGGAAACAGGAAGTTCTGACTGGCTGGCCCAGACACCCCCTTTTTATGTCCACTCTAGGAATGTTGTATTTGACTACTCTGTGTTTCACACCCCACAAGCCACTGCTGGTTGTTTCCTTCTGCTCCAAAGAGTTGTGTGTCCAAGGACATGGTGTGGGGCCTTGGGCAAGCCAGTTTGTGCCCAGTCCAGGTGCACCTGTGAAATAGCCAGCCCGACTCCTCTCCCATTGGGTGGTTGGGAGGGTGGTTTCTATGATCCAAACTGCAAGGCCCCTTGCCTGTCTCTCTCTCGAGCTGCAGCAGCTCTTGGCAGCCTCACGAAGATCTCCTGCGCTCAAAGGCCCACTTGGGCCCTAAAAGCTCTCCTCTATCCTTCCCAGCAATGAAACGGTTCCATGGCCCTTTGAACTACCAGGCAGAAATGGAGGACATCCAGAAGGAGCGCTTTGCACTTGGTGGTGAGGCAGCCAAGAAACCCTGGCAACTCTTCACTGACCGCAGCATCCGATGGCAGCTCATCACCATCATCCTCTTGACAATGGGCCAGCAGCTCAGCGGGATCAATGCGGTGAGTACCAGGACTGAGCCACTCCCCACTCAGGAGAAGAGCAGCTCTCCATTAGGGATCACTCATTTGCCTGCTGCCTAGTTTCCCCCCTGCCATGCAAGGACATGCATTGACACTCCAAGCAAACATCAGCCAACTTGGAAATGGCTTAGCTGCTGGGACTTCCCTAAGAGATTCCTGGCAGCCGTCACCTTGAGGAAATGCTGAGTATGGTTAGGTCAGGGATAGGCAACCTAAGGTCCATGGGCCGGATGCGGCCCAATCGCCTTCTCAGTCTGGCCCGTGGATGGTCCAGGAATTGTCGTGTTTTTACATGAGTAGAATGTGTGCTTTTATTTAAAATGCATCTCTGGGTTATTTGTGGGGCATAGGAATTCATTCATTTTTATTCCCCCCCCCCCCCAAATATAGTCTGGCCCACCACATGGTCTGAGGGATGGTGGACCGGCCCATGGCTGAAAAAGGTTGCTGACCCCGGGTTAGGTGCTCTGTTCTCTGATAGAACTACAGTTCCCAGGAGTCCTTGGCTGGGAGCTGAGAGACTGAAGGTGGGGAGGAGCTGGCTCAGTGTAGATGTGTCCAAACAAAGGGCACACGTGTGAAAGGACATTTATTCCCATTGTTAGCACAAACAGGGAAATGTGCATTGGGCTCAAAGGTGGCTTGGGAAGGGGGCAAAATGTCAGCCTTTTTAGGAACTGGGGTGACAGGGAAGTGTCTGAATGTCACTCACTATGGGAGAAACTCCAACCCATCCTTTGTTCTGAAGCAACTGTCAGAACCAGAGTGGGGTTGTTTATCTGCCAGTTTCATGTCCAAGTCCAGCTTTCCATTTTACATACCCAGCTGGCTGGCTGATCTGCTTCTTAAACTGAACTTTGCCTGGTTCAGTTGTCTATGAAGAGCAAAGCTAATGTCAGCCAGGCCCTCTCCCCACCCCACACTGTTCCCCTCCATGTGCTCTCCCTTGCACTGGACCTCAGCAGTGAGAGCATGGCTGGTGGCACTCTTGACCAGCTCTTTCACAGCCAGCTCACTTTCCTGTGAAGATTGGAGGGAAGATTCCCAGGAAAGAATGCAGAGCTTCCAGGCCCCCGTAGTGGGCAAGTTATGCACACCAGTTTTTAGAAGGTGGTAACATTAAGCAGTTTCTTTTCTTTTCTTAGCCGCTTTTCCAGGTAAGATACCTACCCAAATTAACTCTGCACAGGCCACGCTGCCTGGGCTGTGCCTGCTTTGCCTGGTGATTTGCCTCCCATGCATTATGTTTTTGGTATTTACTCACAGATTTACTTCTATGCAAGTTATGTATTTGAGGAAGCTGGGATCCCCCGAGAAAACATTCCTTACGTGACCCTTGGCACTGGGGCTTGCGAGTGCCTCACTGCCCTCACCTGCGTAAGTGATGAGTGTTCCAATTGCACCCATCTGAATTTCTGAGGCAAGAAAGAGAATCCTCCTTGCTGCTGAGTGAGTGAATGCTTTTCTCTTCTTTTCGCAGGGCTTGCTCATTGAGTCTATGGGGAGAAGGGTCCTGATCCTGGGAGGCTACTCCCTGATGACCTTGTGGTGCATAGTGCTGACTTTTTCCCTGACGTACCAGGTAGGCTGGGTAGTCTTGTTCAGAACACATGTGGGCCAGCTGCAATGCAGCTTTTCAACATGATGTCTGCTCATGTGGTGTGCATGGGTGCTGAATCTTGATGAGCAAGGCACCATGAGAGGAGTCACTGAAGGCCAGCAGGTCTCAGGAGTCTTCCGCGCAGCAGGAGGGAAGCCAGGAGAGACAGCACGCTGCACTTGGCCCCTCTGCTATTGGATTCCCACCCCCAGCTTGGCCCTGATCCCCTTCAGGGTGGTTACATGAGGGAGGGGCATGGTAGCTGCAGCCAGTGCCAAGCCTTCCCATGTTCTCTCTCTTCCCCAGGTGTACTCGTGGGCACCCTACCTGAGCATGGCCTGCATATTTGCCTTCATCTTGAGTTTTGGGCTTGGACCAGGTACCTCTTCCCAGTGATGAATTTGGGGCAGACACTGCATGTGCCCTCAACTACCCGTTGTTGGATTTTAAGTTGGGGACTTTTGGAGCCACAGGGTTTTACCAACAGGCAGAGTGGGGCTACCAGCAGGGTGCTGCAAAAGCTAAGCAGGCTGCTTGAAGGCACTGAAACAGCCCACCTGCTGAGGGCAAGTGCAGGAAATGCATGGAGGCATCCTAAGTCCCCAAGAAGAACCAGGTTGCTGGACAAAGCCTCCTGTTCCCATGGTGGCCAGCTAGCTGCCTCTTCCAGGAAGCCCTAAGCAGGACATGAGGACAACAACCCTCTCCCACTTGCGTTTCCCGTCAACTGTTCCTCAAGATTAAGCACCATTGGATTCTCCCAGAAGCTCAGGGCAGGCATGAAGGGGATGGGAAGCATCCTAGGTCAAGAGGTGGAGCTGTTATTAGGTGCATTCTCTCCATTTTATGGGCATCAGATACTACTATTCTGTACTGACGTGCCTTCCTTCCATAGCCCCAAGGATGACAATAGTTGCCATGCTTTAAAAGAAGAGGGAGTTGCCACAACTGTCCGTTTGTTCTTAGCATATGGCTCTGTGGCCAGATTCCAACAAAACCTAGCTGCTAGCCTTCCCCTCAAAGACATGCAAGCAGCTTCCTAATCTAGGAAGGGAAATCGTTTCATTTTCTGTTTATTGAAATACTCCCCCAGCATAGCACCACCTTTTTTGAAAATTGGTTTGCAGGTGGGGTGACGAACACTTTGACCACAGAATTATTCACCCAGTCTTCGCGCCCAGCTGCTTACATGATTGCAGGCTCGGTGAGCTGGCTCAGCTTCTTCACTATCGGGATGCTCTTCCCCTTCATTGTGGTAGGTAAACTGGCAGTTTGTAGCCACCCAACCTCCCCTGGCTGCTCCTGCAAGACACCACTCAGGGGGACTCATCAGGAGATGGCGCTGCTGTGCCCGTTGCCCTGGTTTTTGCATTTGACATTTGTTGGTTTTATTATTATATTCCTAGCTGAGCTTCTGTCCACTTTCACATCAAAAAAGGGGCTCATAAATGTTGATATAAAATAGAGGGAACCCCAGAGAGCACCCTTCTCTATTATCATCATCATCATCTCCACCGCCTGACATCAATGCAAAATGAACTGAAGCTGGCCTCTGATGAGACAGCATCAAACCCTGGCTGGGCTCTCTCAGCAGCACCCCTGGCTGCCCCTTTTCAGTAAAGCCCGAGAAAGACGGTTCACCTCTTAGTGCAATTGGAGGCAATTCTGTATGATGAGCTGCCCTTGAATCAGGGAGGTGCCTCATGCATGAGGGACAAATCTTCACTAATTCCTTTCCAGCTCTTAATACCTTTAGAAGCAACCCCCTGCGAAGGGAGCTGAGAAGTACATGAATGAGCAGAAACAGCTGCCAGTAAAACAGCCTGTTCAGCCCAGAAATGCATTTAGATCATGTTTTCTAAGCCTTTAATGACCTCTATTTAGAACTTGCCTCCCCAAAAAATGAAAAGGGAAAAATGCATCTAATTCAAATTCCTAGAATTTCTAAGATGTGCAATGATTCCAAGTTCACTAAGCAGGAGAGATTTCTGGCCAGTGATAGTGGATGCAAGAATTCAAATGACCAGCTTAAGCAGATAAAGCCACTCCAGGTGGGGGTTGGGATGTTGCTCATGGTCCAGGATCTCCTTCTGAGGCCAAAGGAGCCCCTCTAGCACAGCATCCTGCTCTCACAGCGGCTGGCCAGATGCAGCCTCTCTGGGGAAGGCTGCAAGCAGGGCCCAAATACAACGGCGCTCTTCCCACTAGTGATGATGGAGGTAACTTGTAGCCATTGAGAGAGAAATTCATGGAGAAGGCTGAGCCATCCAGCAGTGCCTGGAGGGGCACAGAAGGTGTCCCCCCCCATGTGACATGCTTTCTTTTTCCTTCTTCCAGAAAGGCCTCAAGCAGTACTGCTTCATTGTGTTTTTGCTAGAATGCTGCTTGGTTGTCATTTTCATCTCCTTTGTTATTCCTGAGACAAAGAACAAAACCTTCCTGGAAATTAAGAGAGAGTTCCACAAGCTCAACTTTGGTAGAAGCAAGGAACAAGAGGGAGAACTGTGCGAGAGACAACATCTTAGCAATGAGTTCTAAAGGGTGGGACATAGCTGTGAGGCGCAGGACCTTGCCAGCTGCGCCAGGGAACACTCATACCAACCGACTCTGCTAGCAGGCCAACCGTTGCTCCCCAACACTAGCAACCACCCCCCCGTTGGCTACAGAGAAGTAGGCTGTTCTTGCTGCCAGGACTTTGTTCTCCCCTCACCCTGTCCTTCCTTAAACACATTTTGTATCCTGTACAAGGACTCAGTTCAATAAAGTCAGCTGTTCATCTAAGTGACTGTCTTTACTGCTGAGCCACAAAGCTGTGAGATGCAGCCTGGCAAAATCAAGGTAGGACAACCAAATGAAAGGTGACCAGCTCAGCAAGGAAAGCATCTCGGGGGCTGAGATACCCAGTGGGCATCTTTTGTGACGGAGTATTTGGAGGAAGAGGGGAGAAATATAAACAGAGACCTCACCCTTTACACCCCCTTCAATGTAACCTTTCTGGTACTTTTTAAAAACTACCTTTAGTTGTTTATTTTGTACTGTTATAAAGTCCCTTGAAACATGTATGCAAGGTACTTCATAAACTATGGATGATAACCTACAAACCTTGGGGGGAAAGGATTGCAAAGGGAAAGAAGAATTCTACATCAGTCTCTGCCCTGTACAGTGTCCATCCTGCTACTTATGCAACAGCGCATAGGTTTTAAAAAGGGATTAGACACACTGAGGGAAGATGAGGCATTAGTTGCCAGAGAAGGGCCACTGTTTTCATGCCCCTCCCTGCTGGTGGGCTGTCAAGGGGGGTGGGGGCAGATCTGGCTGGCCACTACAGGGAAAAGGATGCAGAAGTCAATCGGTCTCCACCAGCAATGGTCCAGCTGCAAGGCTCTTCTTAGTGGACTGTGTACCAGTTGCTCATAAGAGTCCTTCTAGAGCTCCACTTTGCACTAAACTGGAATAAGGAACCTTCGACTCTCCAGGTGTTGGGGCTCCCTTGAGCCATGCAAGTTGGAGTGTCCCCCCCCCCGCAGGAAACATTCAGAACTGGACATGCTAAACAGTAAGTTGCTTAAGTGCCAGAAGATCTGGTTTCCTCAGAACTTCTACAAGCCTCACCTAGTTTGTATCCCTCCCTGTCTTTCCCTGTGCCGCATCTCACAGAACAGTCTTAGACCAACTCAGCCCTCACCAAATCAAGACAGCATGTCACCATCTAGCCTAACCTCATTTCTTTAAAATTCTAAACTGAAGTGTATCCAGAGGCCACACATTTATTTTGATTTATAAGCTTCGGAGCTCAAAACAAAGCATTACATGTATTTCCCAGACATAAGCAGGGCTAAATTAGGCAGTTCCTAAGTATGGCCTCATCCAAAGCAAGGTCTCTGCACTCAAGTGTTTATCAGAGAGCATCTTGACAATGGAGCAGTGAGATGTTTTCCACAGGTTGAGGAGCAGGTATCATGCCCATTCTCTTCCATGTCATGCCAAAGAATGCACTGCACCGTGGCCTCATTGCTTTGAGTTGCCTATCAAACATTCAGATGGGAACCACTCATCCTAGGAAATACTGTTAAGTCAGGAAGGGATTTTCTTCTTCTTCAGCTTTTCTTCTAGGTTTGCAAAATATTTCATTTTGGCTAGATATTTTTTGGCTTCTTGAAGATCATCTGCAATTAAACAAAGAAAAAGCAAATTTGTACTCCAGTGGGAACTTTGCTCCCAGCACTGAGAAATGGCTACACCATTAGAATCAGCACACTCCTGGCATTCAGGAACCCAAAGAACAGCAGGTTTTTGCAATATGTCAGTCAAGCGACTTCAAGAAAGTAGGCTGCTCTGCTGCTGGGCCATCCTGCAGAATTTAGTACTAATATCTCCTAACAGGACTAACCATTGTGTGCCTTAAGATCAATGTCTGTAGAGAAATGAGCCTCAATAAAACCAGTAAATGCATTCTATTTCTGAACAGCTCAGCTTTCCTTGAAAGGTAGGCTTTAAGCAAGTCCTTACAATCCAGAATGGCTTTTGATGAGCACTTAGCCCTGTAAGCCATGTGGATGGCACATGCCACATGCAGCTGGGAGCACAAGAGGTCATTTGCAAGCAGGTCACACCCCAAAGAAAGTAGGAAGGAAATACTCCTACCATGTTCAAACGCTCTGCTCACATCCTTAATCAGCTCCTCTTGTTTAGCTGGAAGGGAAAGAAGAGGGCATTGATTTCATTTAAGACAAAGCTGTTATCTACATGTGCCTTCACCCCTGTTCATGAGATGTCATGACCATGGATACTGTCCTTAGGAGGGCAAATGTTAAAGCAGCCTTCCGGGCCCATTGTCCTTACTGTTCTGGATTATAATTCCCATCATGCCCGCCTATGAACCATGTTGGCTTGGAAGAATGCTCTATTGAGTCAGGAAGCAGCAGATGTCTTATTGAAAGTCTAGCCACACCCACAAAGGGATTTTTCCAAAATGTCTCTAGAAATGAGAAAGTGCTCTCCGATTCATCTGATCTGTGACTGAGCTCACTCCATGTCAAGCATGGCACAACCCCCCCCCTTCAGTTCTTCCTTGTTGTACTTGCCCTTGACAAAGGGGAAATTGCTTGGGCTCCAGTGGAAAATATATTGAAAATCTGAGCTTTTAGTCTTTCTAGAAATGACACCGTAAGCCCCTTGCTGTAGTTTCTGCATAGAATTGTGCTTCTTAGGGATGCGGGTGGCACTGTGGGTTAAACCACAGAGCCTAGGACTTGCTGATCAGAAGGTCAGCGGTTTGAATCCCCACGATGGGGTGAGCTCCCGTTGCTTGGTCCCTGCTCCTGCCCACCTAGCAGTTTGAAAGCACAAAAAGTGCAAGTAGATAAATAGGTACCACTCTGGTGGGAAGGTAAAGGGCGTTTCCGTGCGCTGCTCTGGTTCGCCAGAAGCGGCTTAGTCATGCTGGCCACATGACCCGGAAGCTGTATGCCAGCTCCCTCGGCCAATAAAGTGAGATGAGCGCCGCAACCCCAGAGTCGGTCACGACTGGACCTAATGGTCAGGGGTCCCTTTATTGTGCTCCTTCAACACAGCTGGCTAGAATTATTTAGACATGGACACTCAAACTAGAATGTAACTGAATGGGACTGACTTCAGAGCTCAGATGCACTGGATTGCACACTGAGTGGTTAAGAACAAGGCTTTGCATTAATGATGCCCATAGTTATGTACTGATCCGTTTTTACACTTCAATGAAGATCAGCTAATGCATCCTCACACAGCTGTATTGAACGTCAAGATCAGGAACTTTCCCCAATCTACACTCCCAACCCTCAGAAACTCTCAATCCTATCAAGGGGGTGTGGGGAAATGACAGATATAGCATCTGTTGTGCCCAAGCGGCCTGCCCAGAAGTAATAGCAGCAGCTTCTGTGAGTGGGACACTTAAACTGAGAAAAGGAAGAAAGAGTTAAGATGCAAATGAAAACCCACAGGGGAACCTAAATTCAAAAAAACTCATTTGTTAGGGTTTGAAGCAGAGAGACAGGAGTCGTGTGTTTTTTCATCAACAGGGTGACCTTTGAGGTGGCTTTATAATTCTAAATACTGCTTCATGTTGTTCTGTGGAGGTTTTCATTACTGTGCTTTCACTCCTTGATAGATTCCCACCCCTCACCCCACTGAAAGACAGCATAGACACCTCTTCAGGCACAATTCTCCATCTTACCTGCAATAAAGTTTTCCATCTCTTCTATTTTAGCATCATTGTTTGCATCTGACAGTTTCTCGTTAATTTCCATGATTTCTGAGAGAAACTCAGGGTCTGCCTCAGTGTCTGTTCCTTTCTCCAGCTCTACTCCATTCAACTCCAGCTAGAAAAGAATGATAATGGCTTTTAAGAACTTCCTCACTTCACTCTGAAGGCAGCCTGTGAACCATGAGAATTGATCAGCACCTGTTGATGCAAAGGGCAGTAGCTACTTCCTATGGAAAGCTGAGGTAGACTGGAGCATGGAGATGCAATGCCACTGCTGGGCTGGAGATTCACTCTGGTTGGCTGCAGGTACAGCTAGCCTGAGGAGGGTGGGTTCAGCACTTTGGGAGGGAAAAATAAAAGGAATCGAGAGTTGGTATTCTTGGCGCTCAGCTGGATAGGTGGATAGCCTTTTGGCTGTTTGTGTAACATCCACCCTGAGGGAAAGATCTAGAGCCAGAGAAAGGAGTCTTTGAACTGAGTGTCAGATTTAAAGACAGTGGAGTATACAGACAAATGAGAACTGGGAAGCTGAATTTGAGAAAGGAAAAGTGGAGTTGTGAAGGAACACTCCACTTAGGTTTCAGTTCAGCAAGAAGGGGATAGATCTTCTGGAGACAACTAATCCCAAACCAGTCAGGAGGGGTGTGGTGATCCCCTGGTCTGTCATACTAATAGAGGAGCCTCAGGAGTGTGATTTATAGAAGGCTGGGAAGCCAAGAAAAAGTACCAACTTGTGAAGAAATCATCCATAAAAATGAATGCTTTAGCTTAAGTGCTACTTTTATTTCAAACTGCTCTAGTAATTAATAATACAGGCTGCTTCAAATAATGGCAAAGGGAAATTTCTAGATTTGTCTAGCAGGGGAAGAAACTGAGAATAAAGTATAAAATTCTGATAGAAGCTAAAGAAAGATGTGGGTTCTCGCTGCCAAACTTACTTTATATTATGACACTGCTTGTTTATGTTGGTTAAAAGCTTGGATACTGTTGAACAATATTCAGTTAAATTTGGAGGGGTACAATATTAAATTTGGTTGGCATGCATGCTTTTGGTATGGTAAAGCTAAAATTTATAAGAACTTTTTGAACCATGTAATTAGGAAGAATTTATATAGAGTATGGAGGACACATAAAAATCTGCTAGAAAGAAAAACACCCTTATGGCTCTTGCCTATGGAAGCAATCTCACTGAAAAGACTGAACATGGGTCAACAGTGGACAACATACACAGACCTTTTGGACATTTTAGATCAAGAGGTAAAATTGAAGAAACTAGAAGACATCAGAAACCAGGTGACGGACTGGCTACATTACCCGCCTACTGAACGAAGTGTTTAAGTAAGATAAGCAGTGTGGATTTATGAACCAAAGTTCCAGATCTGAAAGGGAACCAGTAGAAAATAGAGGAAAATTAATTTCTAGGATGCATAAGAGTTTGTTAGAATGGGAAACAAATGATGACTTGGTAAAATCTGCTATGATTCATTGGACAAGGGATGTAGGACATAATACAGAATTGAGCCTCTGGGGAAAACTGGAAAACTGGTTTGAAATTTACAGTTTTATGCTTTGAAAGGGGACGCGGGTGGCGCTGTGGGTTAAACCACAGAGCCTAGGGCTTGCCGATCAGAAGGTTGGCGGTTCGAATCCCCACAATGACGGGGTGAGCTCCCGTTGCTCGGTCCCTGCTCCTGCCAACCTAGCAGTTCGAAAGCACGGCAAAGTGCAAGTAGATAAATAGGTACCGCTCCGGCGGGAAGGTAAAAGGCATTTCCGTGCGCTGCTCTGGTTCGCCAGAAGCGGCTTAGTCCTGCTGGCCACATGCCAGCTGTACGCCGGCTCCCTCGGTCAATAAAGCGAGATGAGCGCCGCAACCCCAGAGTCAGCCACGACTGGACCTAATGGTCAGGGGTCCCTTTACCTTTATGCTTTGAAAGATGTGAAAATGATTTATAGAAGGTATCTGGCACTAAGTTAGCAAATATGTATAAGTCAGAATCAGATACCTTCTGTCAAGAAACAGAAGGTACATTTTATCATATGTGGTGAACATGCAAAGCAGCTAAAGGTTTTTGGGAGATGATATGTAACGAGAAGTGGAGGCAGTAGGGACACATCCCTCCTTAGTCTTTCTTTAAAGAAGCAGCTTACTGTCAACCAACATCCTCCTCTTTTCTAAACTGTCCTTATCATCTCTCTCCCAGCCTGTCCTTGTCCAGGGGCCAAACTAGGCTTTATTTCACCTGGGTCAAAGACCCCACTTGGCATCCCCCATGTGCATTTGTGTACACAAACACACAGGCTGGGAGACTCAATGGAATCCCTCTGGAGGCTTCATCTGTAGCTAGGGGTCTGCATTCTCCCCTTTGCTTCGATTGGCCTTTGACCTGAGCCAGCAGGGCTTTGCTTCTCGCATGGGTGGTGTGAGGCACTTTGGCCAGGTGTGAGTGTGTCATCCTGTGGAACACAGCAGGTATCTTACCAGGTACAGCCCACGGCTCAGGGGGCTCAGGAGCGTCCGGTAGGCTTTGTTAGCCAGAGAAGAGTGTTGCTTGGAAAAATTCTGCTCCGCCTGTCGAAAGAGCATTGGGAGATAGGCTCACCAGTACGCCTGAGCCACCACTGGGAGAAAAGCACAGCGAACCCAAACAACTGTGTTTACCTTACACTTTAACTTTACTCTGACTCGCTGGCACAAGAGGTATAATCCATTTACTGATCTGCTCCCTCCCATGACAAGAGAGGGTGGCAGAAGGGAAGGAGGCACCCGGCCCAGGCCTTGCATATGGAAGCGGAGGGGACGCCCCCCTAAAGAGCCATGGGGTGTCTGTCTAGGACGTCTGTGGCTCGGCGCCCGTGCGTCTGCGAGGGCCCCCCGGGGTGGGCGAGGGGCGGCCTGCCCGCCTGACCTGAGGTCTCTGGCTGAAGAAGTCGGGGTGCAGCGCTCGCTGCAGGCTCCGGAAGCGCTGCTGGACGAGGCCCACGTCCACCCGGAAGCTGCGCTCGCTGCAGGCGAACGAGAGAGAGAGAGAGTGAGGAGGGGGCGCGGAGAGAGACCCCGCCCGGCCCAGCGCCCCCCAGGCCACGCACCATCCCAGGAGGCGGAAGAGGTCGGCGCGGGGCTCGGGGGGCTGCAGCGCCCGGCACGAAGGGCAGAAGAAGCGCGGCGGCGGCGAGGCGGGCGGCAGAGCCAGGCCGCAGCTCCAGCACGACGCCGGAGGCGGCGGCGGCGGCGAGGACGAGGAGGGCGAGGGCGAGGGCCAGGCGGCGGCGGCGGCGGCGGCGGCCCAGGGGGGCGCCCGGGGGTCGAGGAGGCGCCGCGGCGCCGCCGCCCAGCGAAGCCTCCTGCTCAGCGCGTCCCACCTCATCCGCCCGGACTACAACTCCCGGCGGGCCCTGCGCGCCGGCTCGCCGCGGTTGGCTTGGGCTCGTGACGCAGGCCTCCGGGGGCGGGGCTGCCGAAAAGGCGGGAGGCGGCTGCCGGGCCGCGCAGGGAGCCGCCAGGTGCGCCGCCGGGTGGGCGCGGGGCCGGGGGGGCTGGTCTCCTCGCCGGGAGAGGCGCTGCGGAGAAGGCCTCGGCCGGAGGAAAGCGCGCCTGCCTGGCGCTCGCTCGCTCTGCCGCGTCGGCCGGCAGCCCTTCTCCCGGGAAGCCGCCATGTCCCACGAGGAGCCCGGAAGCGACTCCCAGCCGCCGCCGCCGCCGCCGCCGCCTCCTCGCCCGCCGGCGGAAGGCTCCAGCAGCTCCAGCGGCACCCCGGGCGCCAGCCAGTCGTCGTCCAGCTCCGGCACCCTCAGCTCCCTGGACACGCTGCCCACGCAGGACCTGCCGCCCATCCCCGAGGACGCGGAGCCCGGCCCGCAGGAGCCCTCGCCGCAGCCCTGGGGCCGCCTCTTCAGCCTGGCCAGGGGCTTCCCCAGCTGCGGTGCGTGAGCAGGCTGCCCCCTCACACCGGCTCCATCCCTCCGTCGTGGCCCGCGAGGAGCAGCAGCGGCTCCCCTGGGCTTCAGACCAGAGGAAGGGACCTCTGCTTAAATAAATCACAGCATATAAAGCTTCACCCGCAAAACGCTATGGAAAATACGCAGCTGTTGCCTCTTCAGAATCACAACTGGGTGGAGGGATGAGCAGGCACAGGCAAACTCGGCCCTCCAGATGTTTTGGGACTACAACTCCCATCATCCCTGACCACTGGTCCTGTTAGCTAGGGATGATGGGAGTTGTAGTCCCAAAACATCTGGAGGGCCGAGTTTGCCTATGCCTGTTCTAGAGGCGCGTTTGCTCTAAGGGAGATCCACCTGTGCCAGCCAGAGAGCCTGTTCCTTTGCTAAGAAGGGTGCTCTTATGCACCAGGTGGGAAAACTCAGTGCAGCCAGCATCCTCCACTGTGGAGTTCCAGAAAAACCAGATCCAACTGGGATATTGCTTGTCCAGCTGGGATGTGATCTTGTACCCTTTTCTTTTATATGAGCACTCGGGAATAAGGCAAGTAGTGGAATGGGCTCCCAGGCCAGCCACTCGCTAAGGTGTTTCCTTGTGTTAGAAGGAAAAGGTATCGGGAATTCATCTACATGTTTTACAATCTTGGCCAAACTGCAGCAGTTCTGGTCTTCCTCTATATTTGAACTGCTGTTCATTATTTTCAGCAGTTCACTATATGTTTTGCTTCCTTCTTTGTCTCTTTTTGGATGATTCCTCATTATCAGGGACTGGGGTTTTGCTGGGAATCACCTTTTCCTTTTGTTAATACCGTTCTGGTCTTTGATGCCAGCAAGCAATTGCCCTTCTGGTGAATAAAAGTAAAAGGAGAGCTTGTTTATAAACCCACGTCAGATAAATCTCTGGTAGGTTTTAATTTCTCAAAGCTTTTTGATTCAGATGGGGAGATGCCTACTATGCTTGAGCCTCCTTTGCTCTTCTCAGACCCGCAAGAGGATGCAGGTGTGTTTTCCACATGCTGTTTCCTTACTTGGGTTTTGTGCTCTTCTTTTCCCCCACCCTAGACTGTGTGAAAAATGAGTACTGGTTTGGGAGAGACCCAAGTTGCGACTACAGTTTTGCTAAGCTGAATCTGACTGAGACAGAGCTCTATAAACAGTACAGCAAAAGGCACTTCCGCATCTTCAGAGTAAGTACTGCAGAGATTCCTCCTTGCTTTCTGCTCTGGGCAACAAGTTCCACTTTGAGGAAGTTTTCTGGTGGCAGTGAATGGGTGTGCCTGGGTTGTGTGCCCTTCTGGCTTGCAAGGTTTATGTGGGGCTCTTTCTGCAGAATTTGAACCCTTCCTATTTCCTCGCTTGTGATTCTGCTGTGAGGGAGACCCTGCCAAGTGGACTCTCCTAGCTCACTGTCCTTCCTCCAAGGAACCAGGGCCCAGAAGCTGCCACGTGGCCTATATTGAAGACCAAAGTGCCAATGGGACTTTCATCAATGGAAAGCTCCTTGGGAAGAGCAAGAAGCTTCCCTTGGCAAATGTTGCTGAAATCTCACTCTCCCTGCCCCACAACAAAGGTAAGATTCCTTGCAAACTCCCTGGCTTACAGGGGCATTTTGGGTAGTGAGTGTAATCCAGTTTTCAACCTTCATGGTTTTATAGTGACACAGCTTGATGAAATAGTGTCAAAATTAACCCTGAATGTAATGTAAGAGGCAGTCTGTATCAGAAGAAACGCCTCGCTCTCTGTGGGTGATAATCTCCCTCCGCTCCTGTTCCCCAGTGGCTGCTGTTCAGAGTGACGCACTTGGAGCTGTTGTGTGGTAGTGCACAGGTAGACAACGAAATTCGTTAGCCCAACATGTAGGAATGGACACTAGCTTGGATGGTTGTTGTTTTTCTAACTGATTTTTAATTTCAAGTAAGAAAAAAAACCCATACAAAGAAAGCAGTTTAGTAGTAGTACAGAAAGGAAATAAAAACAGTGTCTGATGGTTGTAGTTTTAGACCTTTTAATAAAGGCAATCCAATGAAAGTGTCTCTCCATAAGTCCAGTCCCTGCCTATTGCTATTCCTTTTGTGACATAATTAATTTGCCCATAAGCACAATGTCACATATTTGCGAAATCCAGGCTTCAAAAAGATTTGCATTTGCAGTTTTCCCATATTTTTGTGATCACTAATCTAGCTGCAGTTAATAAATTGAGGATGAGGTCTTTATTGGTTATTGGTTATGTTCTTAAACTGAGGGTAAAATAAGATAGGAAGGCCAATTTGGGGTCTTCTAGTAGTGATTGTCCCATTGTTTGATTAATTGTTTGAAAAACTTTCCCCAAGGGAAATTTTTTTGGGCAGAACCACCAAGCCAGGTAAGTTGCATTCCCACCAGCAAAAGTTGGATGTGTTATAATTAATTCTGTATAATCTAGCTGTATGTAGCATCAATGTGCTATCTTAAAAGCATGTTATTGAGTTGTAATTGAGATAGATCCACATGGTAGTTTATTCCAAATTTGTTCCTCTAATTCTTCTTCAAAATCTTTCCCCCATTTTAGTCTTAATGAAGTGAGAGGAAGAGTAGCCAATTGTGTGTGGATTTTATTTTATTTTAATTTTTATTCAATAAGAAACTTTATTGTTATTACTGTATTGTCATTTTCATACAGAATGGTTATTGACATAAGCACATACAAAATGCAGTAAGAATGATGAATGTAAAAATACAAGTAGAAAAATAAAATGAGAATACATAGGGGAGGGGATAACTGGGAGACAACTGAGAGTGCAACGCCGCGTACACTTATCACATATAAGAAGAAAAAGGTTAGTCAAATTATGTCTGAGGATTTTCTGTGGTTGGGAGAGATTCCCTTTCCCAGTGGGTTGGTTGAGTTGAGTAGTTGCTCAAAACTATTTAAGTCGTGTAATGCTTGAATCTTATATTTGGCTGATTTAGAAAATGTCTAATCTGGTATATCTCTAATCAGCCACATCGTATATCTTCCAATACAAAGGAGCAGTTGATTAGCTTGGCTGGTTTTAAAAGCAAATGCATTGAGGACAGGGCTGTCAATGGCTTTTAGTCATAATGGTTGTATAATAATATCTGCTGGAGATCATGACCCAAAGAGGGTTGTTGCGCTCATGTCTTGCTTATGGGGTTCCCATATTGCCCTCCACCTTCCGCAGTGAAGGCAGACTTTCCTGGTGTGTAGCAAAGCAATTTGGAAAGGGATCTCATTCTGTCAGCATTATTAGCATTGTTACATATACAAACACATTGTTCTTCTGATCTCTTCCATTATGTTTGGCCACAACACTGAGCACTGGAGATCAGGAAGAAAGTTGTATGTTTTCCTTGCAATAGTAGTTATTGGACTGGGGTCTCCTCTCCTTCCTCTCGCTTTCCAGTATTTGTATTCTCTGACCTCATGGAAAGTGATCATCAGCTGGAGTATCCCAAGGAGCTCACAGACAAATATATCATATCAAAAACGTTGGGCACGTAAGTTAGAGTCTTTCTGCCTGCCTATCTTACATGTTTTCTGCAATGCTGTCTTTAGGGAAGACCACTGAGAGTTGCACCTGTGGGCCGGGGGTGGGGGAGTGGGCATCATGAGGTTTCAATGGTAGCCCTCAGTGGAGGTGAATCAGCCTCCTCAGTCTTTTGCTCCCACATCAGGGGATGAGAGAGGACAGGACTGTCCTCTGAAGCTCTGTTTAAATCTGGGGCACTGCAGGCATTTCTTTCACAGTTTCACCATCTAAATGTTAGAACCCTAACCTTGAAGTAGCCTCCTTTTTCTGCTAGTGGTGCCTGTGGAGAGGTGAAGCTGGCCTTTGAAAGGGACACCTGTAAGAAAGTGGCCATAAAAATAATAAATAAACGGAGGTTTATGGCAGATGTTTTGCCGGAGAATGTAAGTATCTCTTTGTTTTTGTCCTCTGGGCAGGGAATTTTTGATGGAGGGAAATATTATTTGTAAAGTACCTTAGGTTGTCACCTGTGCTCTGTAGATGATTAAACATTGTTTGCTTTGACTGCTGCTGATTAAGATGATATATGCAAATTTATTTGTGCTAAACAAATTGTGGATAACTCACAATCTTAAATGACTCACACCTCAGTCCTAAACATATAGCATGGAAGAATCAGTGGAACTTTTGTGGCATGTGCTGAGGTTTGTGGCCCTAGTGGAATTTGTAAAGTTACCTGATTGTGCCTATGTGAGCTTTTGTTTCAAGAAAAGTATTGACTCGTCCAGCCTCCCCCAGGTTGGATGTTTTAGACTACAGTTCCCATCAGCCTCTGCCAGCAGGGCTGTGTTGCCTTTAGCTGATGGACATCTTTACCCAAAACATCTAGAAGGCACCAGGTTGAGGAAGGCTGGCCTAGTTTCCTTTTCTCTCTCTCAAAACAATCTCCCTGATACAAATCAGGCGGTTCTACAACTCTGTGAAATTTCAAGGACTCTTCTGCCAGCTGAGCCGAGTGCCTTATGTTTGGCTTTCCTGCTTTTTTTGCTGCAGCAATGCAGGCTGTCTTCAGCACTTTTACTGAGGGCAGGAGGCTTGATGTTCTGTCAGTGTGTGAGCTTCCTTCTGTTTCGTTGTCCTCTTGCACCGTCAAGCACCCTCAAGCTAAGCAGATGGGCTCATTCTAAAGCTGTGCAAGTGACCTTTACGCTTTGATGTTCCATTGTCTAAAAGCAGGACAAGCCTTTTAATGTGGAAACGGAAGTGGAGATTCTGAAGAAGATTGACCATGTAAGTGGGCCCTTAAACCAGGCAGCTTTTAAAATTATTTTTACCTCCCCTCTTCTTCTCACTAAAGGCTAGGGCTGGGTGATATCTGGTTTTCAACTTCACAATATATCGCTAGCTAAACATCGTGATATCTTGATATGTTACAGTGTCTGAAATAAGCATGGAGCTGGTTTTCAACTTAGTGATATATTACCAGCTAAACATTGCAATATACTGATATATCATAATGTCTGAAATAAGGATGGCGCTATGTAGAGGCATTGGCTGGCTTCATGGTTGCTTCCACATTGTGATTTTTGCATGGCACACACGCACACTCATGATTAGCAATATATTGCCAGGTCAAAAATTATGAAACTGATATAATGATACGGACTTGAAGTGGTTTTGGATGATATATCGATATATTGTCCAGCCCTACTAAAGACCTGACAGTGGTTCTAATTTATCTCATATGCTACTAGCAAGCCCATTTTCTCGGGGCAGATTCTGATGTATGCAAAATGGAATCCACTGTGCCCAACAGGCAGAGTATTGTGGGGCTCAGCCTCAGAGGAACCTAAAGGTGTTCAGAAGCACAACAAAAATCTTAGGGGGGGAAATTGCTTAAACGTCGGAGGAATTGAGGCCAGGGAATGGTGCTGGCTGACTGACTGTTGAAAGGCAGGGAGGAAAAGTAAATTAATTTGAAGTACCTTGGGAGAGGGCAACGCAGGCTGGAACGGTGAACAGCAACATACCATGCTGCAACAGTTTATTGCAGTTCCCACTTATTTTTTTACTCAGTGGAGTGTGGCGGTATATTTAGGTCCTATGGTGGAGATGTCATTCTTGCCCTTTGTCCTCACATTTGTAAGCATTTTCCTTTGAACTGAGAGTTCTGTGCTGTTCTTTGGCTTCAGGAAAAAGGAGCTGTTTTTTTGGAGGGTGTTGCTTTCTCCGAGAGCGGCTTTTTCCTAGAAAATGTTTGGATGTTTTCCTTTCCTTCCTTGCTACAGCCTTGCCTTATCAAGATAATAGACTTCTTTGAAGGAGAAGACTTTTACATTGTTTTGGAATTGTAAGTTATTCTTCTTTGTGCTCTTTGGGGCGGAGGGAGCAGTTTTGTGCCTCAAGTCTGTGAGTGGCAGTGTCTAAAATGAGCAGTTCAGTGTGGCTATAATTAAAGAAGAAGAAAACTCAGGTGACGACTGCTGGAAATAGAAGCTAAGGAGATGGAGTGAATGGACAATCTAGACAGCCTTTCTCAGGGGCTGGATTTGTATTGGAACCAGCCCTCTTCCTCCTCGTTCAGCTGTTGTTCAGACTGTTCCATGTTTAGTGCTCAAAATAATCCCTGTGTGTAGAGGTTCTCATCTCAGAGTCAACAAGCCTCTTAGGCTCCAGGCTGCTTCAGAATTTTTCTTGCCATTTTGGAAGATATCCTTGGTCATAGAGATGTCAGCATACAAAGACTGTCTCTCCCCTTGGCTTCCTTGCTAGTGTTTGGCTAGTCTTGGAAAACTAATTCTAGATCTTTGCATGCTACACTGAAGAATTTTGTATCCAGTGATGAAAAATAGTTGCTACTTTCCATCATGAACACCATTTCCATTTTTATTTTGCCTTCAAACATGGGTTTACTCCGCTCTGTCTTTCAGGATGGAAGGTGGAGAGCTATTTGACAAGGTTCTACGCCCAGCAAGACTGAGTGAAGCAACGTGCAAACTTTATTTCTATCAAATGCTTTTGGCTGTGCAGGTACCCCTTAACTCTGCAAAACTGGTTGTCTCCCGGTAATGTAGGGTGAGCTTGGCTTAATGACTGTTAATGTATTCACTGGTACAATCTGGAGTCTGCTTTGTTTGCTGCACCACATGGATGCAACAGCCTCTTTTGTTAAACCTTCTGATGAGCAAAGGCTGTTGTGCTGCTTCAAAATATGGTTAACTAACCTTGCTGGATTGGCTGACTATTGGCTGGCTAGGGATGATGGGAAGTGGGAGTCCAACCTGGAAGTCTACAGGTTAGCTGCCCCTGATGTAGCACATGGAAACATTTACTGCATAGACCATGCAATGTCTCTAAACAGAAGTGTACCTCTCTTCATCACTTGGATAATTCACAGAAAGACATTACATCTCTGCACCCTGAGGAAGTGCCACAGCTCAGTGACAGAAAAGATAAGAGCAGTTTGCTGGATCAGGCTGGTGGACCATCTAGTCCAGCATCCTGTTCTCACAGAAGTCAACCAGTTGCCTGTGGGAAGCCAAGCATGACCCCAGCCCAAGAGCCCACACTTCCTGCCTGCCTTGGACTGTGGAGGTGGAACATGGCCTTCAGGGCTAGAAGCCATTGCTCACCTTATTCTCCATGAAAGAGAGCCTTTTGTTTTATTCCACGACTGCTAAGCTTTCTCAAGAGTTTTTTTATATTATTATTTAACAAAATTTATATACTGCTTGATTATAATAAAACCTTTAAGCACTTAAAAATACAATTATCAATAAGAGACAGTTAAAGCAGGTGTTTAAAAGCAACCAGAGTCTTGGACGAGGTCCTTTGTGAAAAGCTTTGTGAAATTCCAAATACACTTTGCCGGCTGGATCACATCTGTAAGCTTGTTGACATTCTTAAAGAACACTAAAAGGTTAGCAAGACAGCATAGCAAAAACAGTAGCATAGCAAAACAATAGCATAACATAGCAAAACAATAGTAATTATAATAATGTACAAAGCCCCCACATTTCAATACAGTGGTACCTCGTTTTGAGTCCGCCCCGTTTAGCATCCATTTCATGGAATGTCTGTGACAAACCTGGAAGTGCCGGAACGGGTTACTTTTGGGTTTGCTGCATGCGCAGAAGCATAAAACCACTCCATGCATGTGCGCAGAGCAGCGCTTTGTCAAGCGTCCCTTTCGTCAAGCGGATCCCGGACTCAAAACGAGGTACCACTGTACTATAAATATAACAAGATTACATAAACAACATGCAGCATCCAATAGCAAAAATAACAAGGGAGCCTCATAGTTTCACCTTAGTCCTGGAAACACCCTTCCCATGATGTTGCTCTCATGATGTTGTTTCCACTGTGGAATCCTCTTCAGATTTTTCTATTCAAGATTGGGAGTTCAAGATTTATTTTCTTCAAGATCAGCTCTAAGCATTGAACTTGCAATGTGGACCTGTTGAATTATTCTGCTACACTCTGGGCAATATAGATCACACACACACACACTAAGTGTCAGTTGTTTTTGTTTATGAAGTGCTCGTGGCTGTGCCTGTGAGGGGGTTGACTAGGCATGGAAGGTAGGACATGGTACTCTAAAAGGAGCGGAGATGCCACCTGCAAAGGTGTGTGAGCCACAACAATCTGTTAATTGCATAATATTCTTTCTCTTTTTGGCACTGTGCAAAGTATCTTCATGAAAAAGGCATTATTCACCGGGACCTGAAACTGGAGAATGTGCTGTTGTCATCTCCTGAGGCAAATTGCCTTATAAAGGTGAGCAGGAGTTGTCTAAGAATTCAACCCTCTCCTCCTCAACCCACATCATGTGCTTTAAACAAAGTTGCTCTGCGAGATGCTTTGACCCAGGTCTCTGATGTCGATGGCATTCCAGTGCATGCCACTCAGTTATCATGGAATGAAATATTTAAGACAGAGGCCATGAGTGCAGGGTGTGTTTGTGAAAGACCTTGTGACTCTGCTTGGTCTCCCAGGCCCTCTTTGTCTCTCCCTCTGCAAAATCTTGTCTAGCAGTTTTTTTACATACCTAGGCAGGGTGGCTTGGGACACATGCAGACCTTCATTGCAAGAAGCAGGTTAAATGACTTCTGAAGTTTTGATCAATCTATTCTTGTTACTTTTCTTGTTGTACAAGATAACAGATTTTGGTCAATCCAAAATTCTTGGAGAAACGTCCCTTATGAAAACATTATGCGGTACACCTGACTATCTTGCTCCCGAAGTTCAAAATTTTGCTGAGACAGGAGGTTATGGGCGCTCAGTGGACTGCTGGAGTCTGGGAGTCATTCTCTTTATTTGGTAAGAAACCCAGGAAGGCTGACAAAGGTTTGTGTCCTCCCATAAAGTGTACCTGTTTGTGGGTGAAATTTTGAACACATTGACTTGAATACTTTTTATTTTTAATTTTTGTCTCTTGCCCTTCCATGGAGAACTAAGGCTGAATTCTGTGCAAGACTTACTTGGATGTGAGTTCATTAAAGTTAGTTTGACTTCTGCACATGTAGGCTCAAGCTTTAGTTGCCTGTTAACCTTGTAACAATCCTGTAAGGCTGAGTGAGGGTTGCATTTCCACGCGCTGTTGTCGCCGTGGAGTTGAGCCTCCAATTCCCACTTCAGACATTGCCCCTCTGCCCCTTGTGGGTTTTTGGCCGCAGGGCTGCCATGTTTTTCTTCTTGTTTGTCTCAATTAGCCTCTCCGGATATCCACCCTTCTCTGATAAAAATGCTCGTCTGTCTCTGAGGGAGCAGATCGCCCAGGGAGAATACTACTACTGTGCAGAAATATGGCAGCATGTGTCAGAGGAGGGTAAGGCATTGGTGTGACCCTGCTTCTCAGGACAGAGGTGTGTCTGTTGACCATAGAGGCACCAGCATTGTTTAAATGAGAGAGCTGTCTAAAAGACTTAAGCGTCATTGTGACTCAAGCAGAAGGTTGGTAGTTCCAGCCCATCCAGGGACAGCTGTGGGCAGCATTCCTGCATTGCATGGGGTTGGGAGGGATATCCTTCGGGATCCCTTCCAATTCTACAATTCTGTTAGTGCAAGGCATGTTGGCTGGGACTCAAACAAATGACACAAACTGAACTGCTGGGGTCTTCTTCCTTGCATCAAAGGGAAGCCTGGCTAAACAATGGCGCTGAAAGGAACTTCTTGTCTCTTGAAGGCTACCCGTGGCTTCCAATAGGGAGCCAAGGAGACTTACAGCATCCTCCTGGCCCTCAAACAGGTGAAAGAGGTGAGGTACCTTTTTCCTCTCCCACTTAGGAAGCAAGGGCAGCAAAACCACACAGGTGTGTTCTGAATAGCATCTTACAAGGTAACTGGCTTATGGCTTGGCACTAAGTGCATCTGCATCTCCTCAGCCACTGTGCCATGACTGGTGATGTTAATGGCAGATGCTACCGCAGTCAGACTTCCTTCCTTTCTTGCTTGGGCTTGTGGCAAGGGCTCAAGGCATCATTTTAACCCTGGTCTTCTGTGTCCTAGTGCACTTAATATCCCTCCATGGTATTCTGCATTCCAAAAAGATGTAGAAGTGAGTAAGCTGTAGGAATGGAACAATATTTTCCCATGGGTTTGGAAATTTATGGGGTCCCTTGTTAACAGTCCTTTTTGGCCCCTGTAAGACTAACCGATTCAGGCTTTGTTCCTGTACATACTTATCACAGAGCAATCCCCTTGGAATTAAATGAAGCTTATGTTTGAGTAATGTACAGTTTCTTTGGCCTGAACCCACACTAGAAATTGTGACAGCAGGAGCCTCTTCTGAATATAGGTAAGGTACTTAAACATTGAGTACTAACTACAATGTTTATGTATCAGCTGTTCCTTTGCAAAGGAGGAGGACAGGGAGGGAGCCAGAACAGGTGGGCGCCACACATGTTTTCTCCAAGCAGAGAAGCAGGTGTGGCAGGCTGGACTAGAGGGGCCATGAGGGTTTCATTCTGTTATTGCTGAACTACAGCACATTTTGCTTTGTTGTTTCAGCCTTTGACCTCGTGCAGAAGTTGCTAGTGGTGGATCCACGGAAGCGCCTTAAAGTAGAAGAGGCCTTAGAACATCCCTGGCTTCAGGTATACGCTCACCTGAGCTGTCCTATCTAGGTAGAACAGGACAGGATGATTTTGTTCATTTGTTTTGTTGAAGATGTTTCTCAGTGGCCCCTCATAACAAAATGCATCACAATCCACAGTAGACGAGCCATATATCAGGCAGGTCTTTAACAAGCATTGAAAGCCCTTATTTTGAAGTGGAGGCAGTTCCATTTGCTGGGTGCCACAACTTCAAATTGTGGCATGATAAGACCTGAACAGGCTGTGACAGCCAGGATGACCTCCTCCAACAGTTTTAGTGTATGGAATGGTCTGTATTGGACAAATACAGGTTCCAAGTTGTTATTTTTTCTACCCCACCTTTTTCCCTGACAGGACCCAAGGCAGCTTACAGATAAAAGCAATAATTGCTACAAACCTAGAAAAGTCAATAATTAAAAAAGCACTTAAACATTAATAGAATTAAAAGAATAAACATAAATGAAATCTATTTAAAACATACAAATAATTATAATAAAACCAGCATGGCACCAGCCCTTTCACTAAAAGTAGTCAGTTCCCAAAAGCCTGTTGGAGCAAAAAGCTCTTTACCTGCTGATGGAGGGACAAGTTCTTAGCGTTTTGTATGTCAACGAAAGACAGCCAATGGTCAGTGTGTGGAATCTTCACAGGGACACCATGGCAGTGAAGATAATGCCTTGGCAATATGAATGGAGAAGGGGAGTTGGGTGTGTGGCCTCCTTAGGGGCAGGGGCTTGTACCTTTGGCCAAGGCCAAAGACCGCATTCCACCTTGTTTACGTTTCTGCTTGCTGAATCCTGCAGATATATTTCCCTCTCTCTGAAATATAGTGGACCCTCCGGTTCTGGGGGTCCGTCTGCAACCCGAAAAGTGTCTGAGGCAGAAAATCCAAATAACTCCTCCCACTGTAGTGGGGAAGGAACTGACAATTTGATGCCCTCCAATAGGTACCCCAGAATATGCTGCCTGCCTGAGGCTGGAGTCTGCTCCTTGCGTCCCCTCCATCCCCATTCTTGCCTCCCATTGCCTGCCTTGTGGCCCAGCCTCGTTCTTGGCTGCTTCACACTGTTAATCAACTGCTAGAATTATGCCACCCTATGATTTCATTTTAAATATATGTGCAAATACATATTCTCCACAGGATGAAAATATGAAGCACACTTTTCAACGGTTAATCACTCAAACTCAGGAGCCGGTGCCTGCCTCAGAGGCCTCAACTTTGGTATCTATTTCTTATGATGGGTTGCTTGAAGAACTTGTGAATTGATTTTAGAAAACATTTGGGGGGATTTTCCTTTTTTTAAAATGGGAAAATAACTTAATTCAACACTGGCTTGTGCTCAAGCAAGCACAGGCATTTGGGAGCGCTGCAGCAAGGTGTAAGGAGCCAGAGCCCTTGGGTCACCTGAGGGTTTTGACAGGTGAAGCCGTAGAGAGGCCACTGGAGGGCCTTGTGGGGGGAAGATGAAGAATGAGGGGGGTGGTAGCCCCAAACAAAAATAGTGCAGTATAGTGGCTTTATATTACAGGAGTGCATTGACTACCCATGAAGGCACAAATACAATTGGCATTTAAAGAAGTAGAACAGAGTCCTACAACCATATGCTAAAACCAGCCAAATCTATATGGCAGCAACATAAAATGGTCACCAGATATGAGATGGAATAAACTGAAGCAACTTTTCCAAGGGGGGTGGGGAATGGACTTCTCACTGAGGCTAAAAGTCCTCCAAGTATTTTGGAATATTTGATAGGCGGTGTCTCTTTCAGAGCGGCTGGTCTGCTTCTCTCTCTGTTTCATTTGATCCTCTTCTTCTAGATAATGCAGTCGCTTCTGGAGGCAGAGTGGTGCCTATAATGATGGGTTGTGCCAGTTCAGGCCCCATGCCCAGCCACAGTTGGCAGCAATCCATGGTTTGCAAACCCACTTCAATCCGTGGTTGCTGGTTTGCCTTGTGGACACCAAACCATGTTTTCTCCAATCATACAAGGGGCTTTCTTAGGCACCACGGAGTGTCTGGAGCACTGCTGCACCCTTCCATGGCCTTGCAGCAGGTGGTTCCACAGGTTAATCCTCCTGCTTTCTTTTTCAGCCACCCACCAGCAGGAGAAAACGGCGCCACTCGCAGGAGCAGGCTGGTCCCTCCAAGGTGCAAAAAGTGAAGATGGCTTCTTAAGGGCTGTTTTTTAAAAAAGAAAATTTTATAAGTTTATGAAGTTCTTTTAAATTGTAGTACATGAATATTTTGGTAAATAAAAAGCTTTCTAAGACCAGCGTGACCTGGTTAATTGTGAAAAACTCCCACTGTGTATACCGTGCCTGCCCTACCTGGGGAAGGGGGGCGAGTGTAAGCGATCCCTTCCGACGTGCGCGCGTCGGTCCCTGTCCTGCCCCGGACTTTCTGCAACTTTTCGCCTGCAGTTGGAGGGAGCGGAGGAGGGGCGCGGCCGCCCCCCGTCCCCCCCAGCGGGGCGGAGCAGCGCACAGCCCGAAGATGGCGCCGATGCCGCCGCCGCCGGCGGGGCGGGCGCGGGCGCGGGGCGGCCGGCGGGCCGAGGGGGCGTCGCAGCCGCCGCGGTGAGCCGGAGCGGGGCCGCCATGGAGCCCGAGGCGCCGCGGAGCTTCAGGCGCTGGCGCCGAGGAGGCGGCGGCGAGCGGGATCCTCGCGGGCCCCTTCTAGCCGGGGTGAGCGCCGGGCGAAGCTGGAGGGACGGGGCCGACGAAGCGGGGGCGGACTCGGGCGCTGGGAGAGGAGGGGGTCGTCCGGGCAGGCGGCGATTTCTTGCCGCGCCCAGCGCCACGTCCCGGCTGGATGGGGCTCCCGGCGCGGGGCTGCGGAGGTGGGACGTGCCTGGGGGCAGCCCCTGCCGGGAGGCGAGCGCGCTCTCCAGGGCGCCCTGGCCGCTCCTCCGGGGCTGCCTCCCGGCCGGGGGGCCCCGCGCCTCTCTGGCGCGCCGGGGTCTCTTTTAGGGCAGCAGGGGAAGGGCGCTCGGACAGCTTGGCTCGGGGAACTAAAGGCGAAACTAAGCCAACTTGACGCGTGTGCGCTGAGGCCAGCTGGAGGGTTGGGTGATAGTTGCACACTGTGAGGGGGGCTTTTTTGTTAGCGCCCTTGAGTATAAAAAGCGCCCCCCCCCCACTTCCAGTGTTTGTGCAATTTTCATACAGATGGGTATAGATCTCTCTCCCCTCCCCTTCTGGCCTGCCTTCTTTCCGTTTCCTTGCCTTGTCTTTCCCTTGCAGGATGGGAGTTGTAGTCCAAAACATCTGGAGAGCTCCAGGTTGGCTGAGGCAGCTTCTGCTGTAACTGAGTTGAGCAGACCAGAGTTTCCAGATCCAGGAAGCTGCCTTGTGCCAGACCAGTTGGTGGGCTCATCTCCTTCAGTACTGTCCACTTTGGTAATGCACTTCCAGCTCCTGTGCCAGAGAAAGGCTTTTCACTCATCTGCTCCTTAATATACGTGTGCATGAGTACACACACACACACACACACACACACTCTGGAGGCATCCAAGTTGCACAGTTTCAGCTATGCTTGCCCTACGAGAGCACACCCAACACTCCCAGAGCTGTTGTGCTGCTCAGGCCTTGGTCCGGGGGGGGGGGGGCTGCTCTGGGACTGGTAGGGATGCTGTCTCCCCAGCACTGTTTGCCTTACAGAAGGCTGGCTGGCTAGCTGTGGGGTGGCTTCAGGGGTAACACGATTGCACAGTTTTCGCATATATATGAAAAGCAGGGCTGGCTCAGGGAAGGTGTCCTGCAAGGAGGTCTGTATCAATGCCTTGGCACTAAAGTGGTTAATAAAGAGCTGGTTGAGAAAATGCTCTCTCCTTCCTGGGGTGAGAGGGGAGAAAGTGCCATAAGCTGAAAATCCTGAAGAATTGCTATTCAGCTTGTTTCACTTCACAGCGGGGGGCGGCTCCCCCCTGAAGGAGACCATTTTATCCGGCATTGTCTTTGGGAGGCCTTTGGAGGAGCTGGGGCTGTGGATGCTCTTGAGTGGGAGCTGCAAGGGCACCAGGTGCCGGCCTGCCTTTTCTTACATGGGCCAATGATGAGCAGGTGAAGAGCAGCAAAGCTGTTGTTGCCTTGCTTGTTTTGCATCAAGTAGCGAAGGGTTCCTGCTGTTCTCCCAGTCCCTGAAACCCGCCACCCCTGCATGCAGCCCTAAGGGCTGAGCGTGAAGCTTCCTAGCCAGAGGGCAGATTTATTCCTTGCCTCCTAAATAAAAAGTAGTAGAATTAGTGCGGCCCATCAGGCAGCTGCAGGTTCCATACTAGTCAGCTGCCTCCATCACTGTCTTAGACTGGCGTTGTGCAGACAGTACATTTTCCTTATTGGGTCCTGCTGCCAATTAGCAGTTACTCCAGGCCATTTGAGTTACTTCTAGGCTTTCTGAGATGCTTGCAGGAGCTGTGGCTTCTGTGCAAAGTGTCTCTGGGTCCCAGCACCTGACTTACGTTGGGCCAGCTGTCCTCATGCTGTCCACCTGATTCCGCCAGGTACTGATGCCGGCAATGGGTGGGAAAGGAGGAGGAGACTGAATGATAAGAAGGAGGATGAATTATCCGCACGTTGGGACAGTTTGAAGCTAGCTTTGCTTACACCCCTTAAAGAAAAGGTACTGGAAGACAGTGATGCCTTCTTCAAGGAACACATTATCTGCTTGTAGATGATCTTCCTTCAGCAGCTTGTAGGCTTCTGCCATAGCCATAAATGAGAGCTTGGCCTCGCGGATGCAGGAATGCCCCCAGCCTCAGAGTTTGCACCACTTCCAGTCCAACCTGTGTGTGCCAGTTTGCTTGCCCCTTAGCTTCCTTGACTTTGACTTTGCTAAAATGTGGGGGGTTGTTCTCGGGGCGTGTTACTGTGGCGTTGCAGAGAACATGTTTTGCCCTGACAGCTGACTGCTTTCTCCTCCAAGAAAAGTATTTGTACTGCACTGGAAAAAGATGAAAGGATGTTCAGTAAATAACTGAGGGTGGTGGGGGTGGCAAGAAATAAGCATTACTATTCCTTGAATCAGCAGTTCTGATAAATGTAGGTAGGGCTCCTTTCTGAGCAGCTACAGGGGAGGTCAGTTTGGGAGGAGGAAGACAGCATTTAATCCAAGTGTGTACAAAGCCACCACCCTCAGATTTGATCTGTGATGTGTGGCTAATCCCACCAGCCGGGGTTGGTTTTAGTATAGTGAAAGGATTTTCACTGTGGTTCCTAGGTCAGCCTCTGGGGAAGGTGAGGACCTTCTACTCTGCTGCTGCTTGCCTTTTTAAAATGAAGCAAAAAGCTGATGACCCCATCCGGGTTGATTTGCCAGCTATTGGGGCCTGAGGACTTGGAAGAAACTTTCACAGGGCCGGAGCACTGAATAATGAAAACCTGCAGTGACTTCGCAGGGTGGAAGCCATTGTGTCTTTCCTATTACTAAACAGCATTTTAGTAAGTGCAGGAAGTGCTGCTTGTTCTAGCTGATAAATTGGATAAATGCCTCCTCCTCCTCCCTGTCTATTTGCAGATTTCTCTGTTTGGGTTGAAGCGCTTTGAGAGCAGAAGCCCTGATGGCCCCGTGCTGAGCAAGGCCGAGTTTGTTGAGAAGGTGCGCCAGAGCAACCAGGCCTGCCACGAGGGCAACTTCCACAAGGCCATTGTGCTCTACAGTGAAGCTCTGGCCGTCGATCCTCAGAACTGCATCCTGTACAGCAACCGCTCGGCAGCGTACATGAAGACGCAGCAGTACGACCAAGCCCTCGATGACGCCATCCAGGCACGCCTCCTGAACCCCAAGTGGCCAAAGGTAGGGTCCGCACAACTGGGCACCTAAGGCTCCCGCAGCAGAGGTCCGTGAGAGCCAGATGCACGGCCTTCCCTGGCTTGCTGCCTTCTGCCAGAGGGAGAGAGCAGGGCTGTGTGCTCTGCCCAGGGGTGAGGGAGGGTGGCTCCTCACCTTCTCTGGCCCCTGTAATTTTCATTTATTTATTCATTTTGTATACCGCCCTTGATCTGAAGATCTCGGGATGGTTCACAGCATAAAAATACAAGATAAAAACACAAAACTCAATAGAAACAGGAACAAGAGCAAAACAAACCGATAAACCTACCTTCCACAAACACATTTAAAAGGATACAGGATGTTGTTCAGCCAAAGGTCTGGCTGAAGAGGAAGGTTTTTGCCTGGCACCTTTCCCTTTGGCTTCTGAGGTTCCTGTGGATAGTTCCCATGCTTTTCCAAGTCCTGTCTGTATTTAGGGCATTCACAGCTATCTGCTAGTCCTTCTAAGAGTCACACTTGGTACGCTTTCCATCAGGCTCCTGGGCATGCTGCTCTCCAGAAAGTTTCCATTACTCGGCTTGCTTCAGGCCTTGGGGGAAGGGCTCTCACACACCCCCCCCCTGCATTGCAGAGTCTTGCGAAGGGGACTGTGCTATGTGTGCATGGTCACGACTAACGTGTACATGGAATTCTATTTAGCTGCTGAATGAAGAAGAAGCCATTTCTCCACTTCCTGGGCTCTTAGGTTATGCTGCTCACCAAGTGGAACTTGGGGCCCCTGAGGGTCTTGCTCCTGCTCGTGGGGGTCAGCCAGGCCCAGAGTGGGCAAGGGCTCCCCCCTCTAGCCATTCTTCTCCCTTGCTCTCCCTTCCAGCGTGGCGCCAAGGGGGCTCACTGCCAGGTTGAGCTCTTGATCAGAGAGACCTTGCTCTGGTTTCCATTTCCTTGCTCTAGACACACACGCAGATTTGTGCTGTTGCTCTGAATGAACAGCAGTAGTCAAAAATGAAGTGAGATTACCCTTGTCTTTACCCAGCAATTAACACGGACACCTGGGTGCACGGGGCCTGCCTTTCTCTCTCTTGACCTTGTTGCCTACGGAGCCTTCCCATTCCTCCCTAGCCCGCTTGCTCTGACTCCCTGGCCACCATCGTCCTGACTTGCAACAGGCAGCTCTCCTTCTTTGTGGGTGGGTGGGGGAATGCAAGCATTTATCTTGTGGCTCCCGTGCCTCTGTGACCCCCTCCAGTACCCAGAACCCAGCATCTCCCAGCGCCTGCCCTGGCGGCTCCTGAAGCAGGGAGGATAGGTAGGAAAGGCTCAGGTCATGTGTGAAATGGGTTTCTGGGTGCAAGTGGAATCTCCTCAGCCCCACTCTTCTGACCTCTTGGGAGGGCCTGCTACAGGAATCACAATTTTGTTCTCTCCCCTTCCCCCTAAAAGTTGGATGTTCTGAGCTCCTAAAAGGAGCCCCCTCGGCCCAAAAGCACAGGATAAGGACAGTATCTTGACAACCTTGTGTAGTTGCCCTATAAAAAGCAAGTGAACGAAGCCTGGCCATTCTGGAATAAATGCCTGGTGTGGACTCTCCCATGCTGTCAGCTGCTTTGCAAGGCTGGGGCATCTCTCTTGCTCTGACGGGCATTGGAATTTGTGCCAGATGGATTGTGATGCCTTCATAGTGGGACGAAACACGACGAGGGTTTTCTCGGCTTCAGATTTTGCTCCAGAGGCAGCGAGGAACGTTGTGTTAGGAGAACTCCTCCTCCTCTGTCCGTCCTGCCTGCCTTGAGCTGCCAGCACGAGCTATGAAAGGGCCAGTCCCTGGCAGGAAGCAGCCTGCCTTCCTCTTGGACCAGGGGCTCTTCATCCCTGAGGCCGCTGTGCAAGAGAGGAAGCCACTCTTTCCTTGGCTGCATGTGCGGCTGCGTGCCCAGGGCTGCTGAGCAGAGAAGCCCCGGACAGGCTCTTCTTAGCTCTCTCTCTGGAGAAAGCAAGGGCAATTTTTTTCTGCCATAGGTTGGGGGGGGGGGGCGACGGCTTTTGCTTCCTTTCTATTTTGCTCTTGAAGGAAATGGCAGGTTTCCCATAAATGTTTGTCTGAGACTGTGCTTCTGTTTCCATGGCAACAAGGGCCGAGTTTTACTCTGCTGACTCTGGTGATATGAAGGCTATTAATCTGCTCCAAATAGTAGGAAATGGAGGGGTCTGGCTCAGGAGGGGTCTCTCAGCCTCCCCAGGTGCGAGGGGCCGGTCCCCAAGGCCTCTCTGCACATTATCTTTCCATTTCCCTTTGTCCTGCTGTGTCACTGAAGAGACGCAGGGAGGGGAGTGAGACCCACACATTTCAGGCTACATTTTGCAGCTTGATCCAATTGTGCCCCCAAGCTGTTCTCCATCCTGTCAGTCTGACAGCAAGTCTGCCAGAGAAGAGTCTGATAAGCCGCTTTCTTTGTCCAAAGAGTTTAGATTTTCTCTTGCTGTGATGTGAGACCGATCCCTTGCAGACACTCCACCGATTGGCACTGGGCTTGGCATGAGGTGGGGGTGGGGTGGGGGTGTGCCAGACACATTGGTGCTTTGTACTCTCCCAGGGAAAATAGATGTGGCGTGTGTGCTTTGTTCTGTAAGTGTGAGACTTCAGAGTGATTTCTCAGAGACACCGCAGGGCCTTCCCCAGCCCCTTTCCTCCCACGTTTCATGGGTGCAAAGCCCCATCAAGGCTGGTTCTGGGCTTGGCAGTGCCTTTGTAAAACCAGAGTTGTAATAGGAATGGAACATAGACAGAGGCAGCCCGTTAGTCCACCAGGCTCAGCACTGTCCCCACGGACTGGCAGCAGCCCTCCAAGGTTTCAGGTGGGGCTATGCCCACCTACACAGAGGTGCCATTGGGGAATGAACCGGGGGTCTTCTGCCTGCCCCACGGCTGTGCATCTCCATGTCTGGCATCTTCCTGTGAGATTGCTGTGGATGGTCCGATCCTGCCTCTCTGTTCATGTCGTCTTCCAGGGCCAGATTTCGCCAATGAGAATCATGGAATTGTAGAGCTGGAAGGGACCCTGAGGATCATCTAGTCCAACTTCCTGCAATGCAGGAATAGGCGGCTGTCCCATATGGGGATCAGACCTGCAACCTTGGCGTTGTCAGCACCACACCGCAACTGAAGCTCAGGTCCACGCACAGGCGTGCCAGAGGTAGCTCATAGGGAGCCTTACACAAAAGAAAATTGCTCTGCTGCCAGGTGGTGAAACAGAGGAGGAGGAGGAGGAGGAGGATAAACACAATGTTTCTGGAAACCAGTGGGACACTTATCCTTTCCTGCATTTCTGCCACATAGGTAATTAATTGTTTGAAAATTGCAAATCCTCCCTCCCTCCTTCCCTCCTTTGCTGCCTCTTCTTCCAGGCCGGCTGATACATTTGTGATCATAGAATCATAGAATTGTAGAGTTTGAAGGGACCTGAGGGTCTTCTGGTTCAATCCCCTGCAATGCAGGAGTCTCACTCCCAGCCTCATGCAACTGTCTTAGAAATGCTTGCTAGGAGCTGAGCTTCCTGAGATACTCTGAAAAGGCCAGGCTTTCCAAGAAAATAGGCACATCCTTTTCAGTTCTCTTAAATCTGTTAAATAAAATGACACAGAGAGAAGTCCATTCTTAGTAATTCCGATAAATATTAACCATTGATCACCAGCAAGCAGCCTGATAATGCAATTATAGTTACAGGTGAAACTCGAAAAATTAGAATATCATGGAAAAGTTCATTTATTTCAGTAATTCAACTTAAAAGGTGAAACTAATATATGAGATAGACTCATGACATGCAAAGCAATGTACGCTGTACGCCATAATTATAACAAATAAATGCTTGACATATCTTGCTTTGCATGTCATGAGTCTATCTCATATATTAGTTTCACCTTTTAAGTTGAATTTCTGAAATAAATGAACTTTTCCATGATATTCTATTTTTTTGAGTTTCACCTGTAGTAAAAAAAGCAATTTTGTATCTTGTGCCACTTATTAGTTTTTAGAACATTATAACATTTAATCTAAGATCAGAAAAACACAGCCAACTTTAAATGAATAAAACATTGAATGACACTGTTGATTCTATCCAGTCATTAGCAAAAAGTACTCTGGCTACAGCTGAAGTCTAATGGGCTCGTTCTTTATGTTCTGGTCTAACTGATCATTTCATATAATGTAATAAAAAGAATGCTGGATGAAATGGGACTTCATAGTCTATAATCCTTGTTAATTAATGTTTAATTTTCCTGCAGTATTTTTTTATTATTAATATTTATTGCTTTTCCAACGATTTAAACACTACAAAAACAATACAATACAAAACAATACAATACAAGAACACTACATAACATTGACACATTAAGCACATTAAACTAACAAAACAAAACAAAAACAGTTTAAAATAAATCAAACAATTTCATTATCCCATCTTTCATTCACTTATTTCCACGACCTCCTCACACCTCCCTTTTTGTATTCCACTTCTATTAATTGTTTCAGCAGTTCCTTTCCATCTTCCTCTGTTTTCTATCCTATTATTATCTTAACACATTCTAACCTTATTTTTCCTTTAATACTCTATTAATCTATTTATACTTATTTCCTTATAACATTTCTACTAAAGCCATATAATTTCATCCCAACATTTTTCTAACATTCATTAATTTTACAATATTTCTGTAAATAGTCTTTAAACTTTTTCCAGTCTTCTTCCACCAATTCTTCTCCCTGGTCTCGGATTCTGCCAGTCATTTCCGCCAATTCCATATAGTCCATCAACTTCATCTGCCATTCTTCCAGGGTGGGTAGATCTTGTGTCTTCCAATACTTTGCAATAAGAATTCTTGCTGCTGTTGTGGCATACATAAAGAAAATTCTATCCTTATTTGGCACCAATTGGCCGACCATGCCCAGGAGAAAGGCCTCTGGTTTCTTCAGAAAGGTATATTTAAATACCTTTTTCATTTCATTATAGATCATCTCCCAGTATGTCTTAATCCTTGGGCATGTCCACCAAAGGTGAAAGAATGTGCCTTCAGTCTCATTACATTTCCAACATTTATTGTCGGGCAAATGGTAAATTTTTGCAAGCTTGACTGGTGTCATGTACCACCTATACAGTGGTGCCCCGCAAGACGAGTGCCTCGCAAGACGAAAAACTCGCTAGACGAAAGAGTTTTCCGTTTTTTGAGTCGTTCCGCAAGACGAATTTCCCTATGGGCTTGCTTCGCAAGACGAAACGTCTTGTGAGTTCTTGCGAGTTTGTTTCCTTTTTCTTAAAGCCGCTAAGCCGTTAATAGCCGCTAAGCCGTTAATAGTCGCTAAGCCGCTAATAGCCGCTAAGCCGCTAATAGCCGTGCTTCGCAAGATGAAAAAACCGCAAGACGAAGAGACTCGCGGAATGGATTAATTTCGTCTTGCGAGGCACCACTGTAAATCATTTTCATTAAATTTTCTCTTAAGGCATTACATGCCGTGAATTTCACACCTGTGGTCCATAACTGTTCCCAGTCAGCCATCATTATATTATGTCCAACATCTTGTGCCCATTTAATCATAGCTGATTTCACTGTTTCATCCTGAGTGTTCCATTTCAACAGGAAGTTATACATTCTTGACAAATTCTTGATTTTTGGATCTAACAGTTCTGTTTCCAATTTTGATTTTTCCACCTGGAAACCAACTTTTTTGTCCAGATTGTATGCCTCCATTATTTGGTAATAATGGAGCCAATCTCGCACTTTATTTTTCAATTTTTCAAAACTCTGCAATTTTAGTCTGTCTCCATCTTGTTCCAGAATTTCCCAATATTTCGGCCATTTGGCCTCCATATTGAGTTTTTTCTGTGCCTTCGCTTCCATTGGTGACAACCATCTTGGGGTTTTCTTTTCTAGCAAATCTTTATATCTTATCCAGACATTAAACAATGCTTTTCTAACAATATGATTTTTAAACGCTTTATGTACTTTTACCTTATCGTACCACAAATATGCATGCCAACCAAATGCATTATTGAAGCCTTCTAGGTCCAACACGTCAGTGTTTTCAAGAAGCAGCCATTCTCTCAGCCAACAAAAAGCAGCTGATTCATAGTAAAGTTTAAGGTCTGGCAGGGCAAATCCCCCTCTTTCTTTAGCATCAGTTAATATCTTAAATTTTATTCGAGGCTTCTTGCCCTGCCAAACAAATCTAGAAATATCTTTCCTGCAGTATTTTTGACATCTCGCATTTCCACTATATGTGTGTGTGTGTGTGTGTGTGTGTGTGTGTATGGGTGAAAACCACCCCTGGCATTTTCAACAAGTGGGTGGGTAATTTTTTATCTTCATTGGGACAATGCACCACCTACTCATGATCTTAGAGAAATTTTCTCTTACTCCATACAGTATTTAAAGGGAGTCTATATGCAGTTTCCTATAGATTTCCCCAGATTTCTAGGGGATTACTCCCCAGCCTGTAGTCTATGCCCATAAGATATTGTTTTACTTGTTCAGGTCTGGTATCTTGTTTTATAAAAGTCTGGTTAAGATTTTGGTATCTGTGCCTATTGGCCTTTATACTTTTCCAAAGTCTTTAACTATGGAATCATTGAACTTTGGGTCATAAGAGCTTTAACCGTGAAATGATTATGATCCTTCCCCATTTGGAAACCTGCTATTGCCTTTATATCAGGGCTCAGCAAACTTTTTCAGCAGGGGGCTGGTCCACCGTCCCTCAGACCATGTGGTGGGCTGGACTATATTTTGAAAAAAATAAAATAAAAATGAACGAATTCCTATGCCCCACAAATAACCTAGAGATGCATTTATTCTACTCATGTAAAAACATGCTGATTCCCGGACCGTCTGCGGGCCGGATTGAGAAGGCGATTGGGCCGGATCCAGCCCCTGGGCCTTAGTTTGCCTACCGATGCTTTATATCATCTTTTGAGAGGCTCCAAATTGGTATTGATTCCAGATCTGTAACAAATAGGATGATAGTAGGGGCTGCACTTGCTCCCCTCACCAGCCTCCCTCTCATTCTCCCATATCAACCCCCAAGAGCTTCCTGCCTTCTGCAACTGGTGAGTTCATTTTCCACTTTCCCAACCCCATCTCTCTCTTCCGTTCTGCAGCCACGCTGTGCTCCAGTTTTCACCTTTATCCCTTGGTCCATGCCTCCCCCACTTTTCTCAGCTCCTCCTTGCACACACATATTGCTCCCCTTTCCATGCCTTGTTCTTGCTTGTTCTACATATATGGGTCTCTGCTTGTTAAATTATCTGTTCCACATTACTACATTTAGTAATCACCAGGAGTGAAATACATTATGTGACGGTGCTATGGAATATTTGAGGACTCCACATCCCTTATCTCTCTCACATGAAGGGGTTGAGGAATGGAAGAGGGAGAAGTTTGAGTGCAGTGAAAAGGGAGAAGCAGTGAAAGGAAAAAAAGTTAGAGTAAAGCAGGGGCATGTAGACATTGAGAGGAAAATGGTAATGTTAAACAACTGCAGAGGTTTAAGTAAACAGAAAACAGTTTTGACCAGGCAAAATAGCAGAGATGGGTAGAATGATATGATACGATACAATAATCTTTATTGTCATTGTCCCATACAGAACAACGAAATTGAAAAAATCTACATTCTACATAGAAGCTAACAGCAAAAAGCCAACACAGCGGAGCCCTTCCAAATTCCCTTCTCACTGTACTCACACCTCCCTGCAAACTTCCTAGAACTAGCTTAACATCACCTCATTTTTCCTCCCCCTTATTTATTTGGCTGCTGCTCAAATGCATGCAGGGTTCTTTCCAGTAATAATGTGGTTTTCATGCTTCCATTTTGTTTCCAAAACCATGTTGTCTGTGTTCTCTGCTTCACTGCTGTAACAAGTCACGTGAGTTTGCCCAAGTGGGGCAGGCCAGGGGGTGCTTTCGATGTGGGACTAGTTACAGTGCACTGCGCTTTTCAACCCTGTTTTTAGCTGGCTTGTTTCCTCCCAGTGAGGCATCTGTATGTTGGGCAGTGGCAAATTGCAGGTTTTAAGTTTCCTTTCCTCTTGCATTTTTCTCCCACGTGATGGTGCGAGGGCCTCAGCCTTTTAGAAAATCTGCCTGGTGGTTTACGGCTGCTTGAGAGCAGCAGGAGCCAGACGGTTGCAGCCTGAGATGGGGCCGTATCCTCTGTGCATACATTGCTGCAGATAACCAGAGAGAAATGGATGAAGGGAGAAGCTGGAAAGGACAGCTGTTTGGTCAAGACCAGCCATAGTCTGAGCCTTCCTGAGCTCTGCTCTGCTTCCCATTAAGGACATGCCATCCACATTTCTCCAAGGAAAATAGGGACATCCTATTCAATAACAACAATAATAATATTTATACCTCACTCATCTGACTGGATTGTCCAAGCCACTCTGGGCAGCTTCCAACATATATAAAAACAAAATAAAACATTAAACATTAAAAAACTAACCTATACAGGGATGCCTTCAGATTGCTTGGGGGGTTGGATAACTCCATACCTTACAAACTTTCTCTTATGAAAATAGGGACGTCCTAAGGAAAAGCAGGACATTATGGGATCAAATCAGAAACTGGGGCAGCTTCTGTAAATCTGGGACTGTCTCTGGAAAATAGGGTCACTTGGAGGGTCTTTGCAAGGGCAGTGATGAGAGGAACGCTGGTCTTTGTACTGCTGTGGCATTCAGACAAGGAGGAAGCAAACAGCTTCTCCACATGTCTTCTCGTATTGCTTCTTGACTAGACTGGGCCCCCCAGGACCCCCAGCTGTTCCCAGGGAAAGCAGAGGAGGCCAGCAAGGCCTTCCTGAAGTTCCATAGGCAGAGAGTGAATGTGGTGAGGCATTTGAGGCCAGAGCTGATACAGACCTGGACGCGCTGTGTCGTGCCCCCTGCGCTGGGTACCGCACAGGTCATTCCCGCAGGACTGGGGCCTCCTCTGGCAAGAGCAGGGCTTCTGTGACACAAGAAGGAAAGCTGCTTTTTAGCTGTCAGCCAGATGCCAGGGCAGCCACTGGTGGCCAGCCTTGAAGGCTGGGCAGTTCTGGGCGTTTGTGGGTGGGGAAGATGCCGCTCTCCTGCCTTGTAGGGCAGCTGATGGAGGCCTCTTGAACGAAGCTTTTCTGGCCCACTGAGGTGTCCAAGCACACCAGACAAGAATGTTGGACAAAAGGGTAGAAATGCTATAAGGAATCAAGTATAAATAGATTAATAGAGTATTAAAGGGAAAAATAAGGTTAGAATATGTTAAGATAATTATAGGATAGAAAACAGAGGAAGATGGAAAGGAATTGCTGAAACAATTAACAGAAGTGGAATACAAAAAGGCAGGTGGGAGGAGGTCGCGGAAACAAGGGAATGAAAGTTAAGATATTGAAATTGTTTTGTGTTTTAAATGGTTTGTGTCTTGTTTTGTTAGTCTTATGTTTTCTTTTTCTCTCTTTTTTTCCCTTTTCTTTGTTTTTCTGTTTTGTTGTGTTTAAACGGTTGAAAAATAAATAAATATTATTTTTTTTTAAAAAAGAATGTTGGAAAGTCACATGTTCAGAGACGCTGCTGGTGGCTGAATGCTCAAGGGGAAGCTGAAGCTGGATTCAAATAAGATGGGCTTATGAAACCAAGAGGTTTCTCCATCTTGGTCCCTGCTTGGCTTGATATCCAGCTCTTAGAGGTTCAGCATCCTTGGCCTTCTTTGCATTTCATTCCCAGAGAAGCTGCTGGTGTGGTGCTGCCTCTCTCAGGACCTTTGGCAAACTCCTTCCCTCCTCTTCCAAAAAGATACCTTTTTGCTGTTAGTGATTCTGGACACTTCTGTTTTCTGTATATTGTAATGCTTTATTGCTGTATTTCTGTACTTTATGTTGCTGCTCTTAGTAGTTTGTATGGATGGTTCTAGTATATATTTTTGTATTTTAATTTGCTGAACACCTTAATACAGAGGTTTTCAACCTTTTTGAATCCACGGCTCCCTTGACCAACAACGTTCTTTCTGTGGCTCCCTTGTGGGATAAGTGGTACAATCCTGACCATCATTCAAGGTGCTGAAGGGTGTAGCAGTGCACCGGTTGAAAACTACTGGCCTATGCTATAAATTCTGCACATGCTCAGAGAAACATCTTTAGAAGCAACCTAACACCCCCCCCCAACAAACAACCAGGGAAGGCACAGACCTGCTCATAGATTTCCTGTCTTGTTTCGGAACTTGTCTCTTGCATCATACTTGTTTGTTTGTGCCCAGCGGGAGCCTCGGAGTGGACTTGCTTGGTGGGTGCTTGTTTTAAGAGGTCTGCTTTGGTTGTCTGCCAGAATGTCTCTTAGACTGGCGCAAAAAGTATTTTTGCAGATATGAAGTGATCTCCAAGTGGCAGAGCAAGTGTTGCTCCATCCCTGGGAGCTTGGTGCCTCTTTTTGTGTAGCCCTCTAGAAACGTCTTCCTTTTGCCCCCAACTCAGCCAAACTGCGGCCTTCAAGGAGGGTCTGTGATGCCTGCCTCTGCTGCAGCCCAGCGCCACTTGGCACTTGCTTCCACCTGAGCATTGGGGTTTGTAGATGATCAGGAGCAGAGGCGGGGGGCTTTCTGCTCAGATCAAGCAGGTGACAGAGGGTCTTTCTCGGCTGCAGCTCAGCCCAGACAGAGCCACCAAATGATGGTCTCTTGCCTTGATCACCAGGTCTCCATCAAGGTCAGCGGTGGGGTTTGGGGCAGCATTAATTATGTTGTGTCTGTGGGAGGCAGTGTTGCACTGAGGAGGAGAAGGCTGCAGGCTGGCATGGAGTCTTATGGAGTCTTAAACCCACCTCGCCTGCTTGCGGTCAGGAGCACAGCTGATCCTGTCTGGAGCCTCCTCTGGGCCTGGTAGGCTCTAGAACGTCCAGGCAGCGCTACTTCCACCTCCACACCTGCCTGTTGATTTGACACCTGTCCAAAGTACGGGACGACCTCTCTGTACACCAGTTTGGCTTCCCTGACTCCCTCTCCCACCTTGCCTTTGCTGTGGAGGCCCAGCAACACCTCTGGGTGTGCTCCTGGGGCAAAGGCAGATCCCAGCCAAAAAGGAAGAAGGAGGCCTAGCTCTCGGCATCTCTTGAGAAGCCGGTGTTGCCTTTTGCCTGCCAGCCAACGACCGCATTTTCTTGCCCATTGATCCTTGGCTGGGCTTTCCTTTCCAGGCATCTGCAATAAGGAAACTCCAGCTGGGCGTGGAGACAGCCGCATCCCAGAGGCTCCTGCAGAGCTGGGGGAGGAAGCTTCCTGCCTTGGCTTCCGAGTGGCTTCCAGCACTTCAGTCTGTGGAGAGGCACCTGTGGGTCGCACCTTGAGGTCCGTGTGCCTTGCCAAACTGTTTGAGTGACCCGTCAGTGCAAGGAGTGTCTGTCACACCTGTGGACAGGAGGCAGCAGTGCAGTGGTGGGCTTTGGGGTTTGGGCTCGAAGGGATGTTCTTTTCTTTTATACAAGCTCCTCTGGCAGCTGCTTTCATTGCGTCCCGGAAGAGAGGGGTTGTTAGGCTATGTTTTCTTAGTTTGGGCTTGAATGTGGCAGACCTGGCTTCTGAGGATGGCCTTGGGCAAGCCTCAGCCTCCTTTTCCTCATGAATCCAGTGAGGGGGAAAGTGGACGCTTAAGGAGCTCTAGAAAGAATGGGCAGCAAGTGGAGCACAGGAGCTCTTTGCTCAAATGTCAGGAGGCTAGGATGGCGGCGGCTGCTGCTGCATGTTACTTTATTTATAAAAACAAAATAAATAAATAAAAAGGAAGTTTTCCTGGCTCCCTGCATGTGGGCACTTTCCCTCCCCCCTTCAGTCTCCCTCAGGATGTGTCTGGCTGGCCAGTGCAAATGGCATCTGGCTGAGATGGTCCCCTGCCAAGCCATGCCCTGCTCATCTCCTGCTCTTGGTCTCGTCTTCTGGGGGTGCCCTTCCCTCCTAGAAATTGCTTGCTTGCTTTAGAGATGCCTTTCAAGCATGTGAGAGCCCAGCAATGTACACATTTGCAATGAGGGCACTTCCCTTGGTATTTGATGCAGAAGTCACTCTTGCGGCAAAACAAGCTCTTCAGAGACCCTGCACAGCAATGTGAAAAGTGGAGGCTTTCAGAGGTCCAGCTTTTATAGAGTGACCCAGAAAGAGAGCTGGGGGCGGGGGGGGGGGGCAGTGTATGACTGCCTGGCATCCTGCTGTCTCTGAGCAAAACAGGATGGCCAAGTAGTGCCACTTGTGAGCGATGCTCCGCCTTGTGGCTTCCTGCCTGCCTGGGTTTTGCTCTCCCCAGCATCTCTGCTCTGCTTTATTTCTCCAGTGCCCACAGTTTACTATCCTCTCATCTCCTTTTGGCTTTGTGGATTTGGGAATATTGCCTGGAAGGGGCGGGTTGATCTTCACTCTGAGTTGCTGCTGTTGTTGTTGTGTCATGTGAATTTTGGAGGATGCAACAAAATACTGAGGAGGACTATTTACTTTTCTCCTTGCTTGCTAATTGGGCCCAGCTGTTGGCCACGTGAAGAATCCTTGGGATGGCTTGAGGATGGGTGCCCCCGCCTAGTCTGCTGAAGGGGGGGGGCTAAGACATTGGTCCTAGTGGCCCCCCCTCACCGGCAGAATGTTGCTCCCCCTCGTGGCACATAAAAACACAAGAGTGAAGAATGTGACTTGACCACTGAAGAATTTTTTATGAATAGGGCTCTTGTTTTTAATTTGATGAGCAGAGAACTTTCCAGGTCTGTCCCTCTCTTTCCAATCTGTCTTTAATTTGCAGAGAGATGCATTCCAGTTTTTCAAACATGAAACTGTTTAATGGGTTTTTTTTGGCTCCTCCTGAGTGCTGGTTGCGAGAGTTTACCCCAAGACTTCGCATGTTTGCTCCTCCTCCCACAGAGGGAGAGGGAGAGGGAGAGGGAGAGGGAGAGATAAGGGGGCTCAGTGGGGATGAGGGGTAACAAATTCACAGCTGGGAGGACTTCCGGGGAGGCGCCTCTGGCGATGGCTGGATTCCTCTGATCGGGAGGAATCAGCTCCGTGGAAATCTGGGTCTGGCCGCCACGGCGAAGGCGGAGACCCGTTAAAAATCACAGGCGGGAGAAGCCTGTGAGTGTGGGATACGGCGGGCACCCTTTGCGCCTCCCCCACTCGCGGGGAAACCCGGTTTCGGGGATCCGGAGCGACGTGGGGTGAGCGGCGCGGTGCTTCGAATCATCTGCTGCTTCCACGGAGCGAAGCCGCATAGCTGTTGTCGGAGAGCGTTGACTTTTTCCTGTGGACAATTTGACTCTAAAGTAACTACCCGTGAGTAAAGCTTAATTGGGAAAATTGGATTTCTTAAAAAACACACGTCTAATTTGGCATCGAAACGGGGAAGGTTCAATATAGGAAGTCTGCCTTCCCCTTTTGTAAATAGACTGAAGCAATGGAGGCTGCAAGCTGAAGTCTTGGAAAGCCTTTTGTAAAAGACTAAATTTCCATAAGTAAAGAATATAACCCCCCCCCCCTTGGAGGCAGGAGAAGAGGGGGGAGGGAAGTTGTCAACTGAGTTTGCCTGCAGAAGAGACCAAGAGAGGTAAAACACCGCCGCTCGGACCCTGGGAACGGGCTGCTAGAAGGTCCGACGTTTTGGTGAGACGTTTATTGACAGTGCTTGGATCGTGTTGACAGCTAGCATAAGAGAAGATACATTGTTTCTACTGTTTCCAGCAGTGAAAGTAACTGAAAATTGAAATTAGTTTTGGGTCGTTTGAACTGCTTTAAGAGGATATTACTTATCAATACAAATAGAAACTGTTTCCCTCTAGTGGAAGTTCTTGAAACTGGCGGCTACATAAGATTTGGGCTGGGAAATTTCCAGTTTTAAGATAAAAACCGTGAGACTGTGAGTTGACCTTGAATCTATTGAGTGTTATGGCAGATGCGAAAGACGGAATGTCGCCAGAAGAGGCCTTAGTGATTGTGCTAGTGAAAATAAATGATTCGCTGGAACAGCTTCACAAGAAAATGGATGTGATAAATATGAAAGTGGATGCTGCAAATATTAAAAATGATTTAATGGTAGAAAGTCTAAATAACCTGGGACAAAAGGTGAATATCAATACAGAAACTACCCAGAAATTGATACAGGAATCTATCCTGATACGGCAAACTGCGGATGAAGTTAAGGAGAAAACCCTCGCTGCTGAAGTTAAAGTAATTCAACTGGAGAGAGAGAGAGTCCCATCCATACAAGGATGATTTGATGAATACGAGCTGACACCTGATATGACTGAACTTAAAGAGAAACAGATGAAATTGAGGATCAGAGACCTACCCGAGGAAAAGGAAACCTTGATAGAGTTTCAGGAGGAGATAGGACTAACATTGGTTGAGAAAGAGAGGTATTGGGGGGTTAGTATGACTGCCAGAAATGTGAATTTATTCAAGGGCAACTGCAAAGGACGTTGGCTTGAAGAGAAGGGGGATTTGGAAATAGGGCTAAATTGGAAGTTGCTATTGTTGGGCCGAGTTGTTGTGATGGGGATGAGGGTTGCGGTGAGGTCGGGGATGTTGTCTTTGTTTCAAACATTGCAAGTTTTGGATGGGAGGGATTGTTTCAGGAGGTGGCAGAGGGATGTCTCTAGATCTGTATGGCAGGGCAGGAAGCCTCGAGTAAAATTTAAGATATTAACGGATGCTAAAGAAGGAGGTGGACTTGCCCTGCCAGACCTCTAAATTTTGTTGTGAATCATCTGCTTTTTGCTGGCTGAGAGAATCGGCAGAATCCGAGACCAGGGAGAAGAGCTGGTGGAAGAAGACTGGAAAAAGTTTAAAGACTATTTACAGAAATATTGTAAAATTAATGAATGTTAGAAAAATGTTGGAATGAAATTATATTGCTTTAGTAGAAATGTTATAAGGAAATAAGTATAAATAGATTAATAGAGTATTAAAGGAAAAATAAGGTTAGAATGTGTTAAGATAATTATAGGATAGAAAACAGAGGAAGATGGAAAGGAATTGCTGAAACAATTAATAGAAGTGGAATACGAAAAGGGAGGTGTGAGGAAGTCGTGGAAATAAGCGAATGAAAGATATGACATTGAAATTGTTTAAAATGGTATTTGTTTTGTTTTATTTGTCTTGTCTTGTCTTGTGTTGTTTTCTGTTTGTTGTTTCTTTTTGCTTCTTTGATTTGTTTAACTCTTTTTCTTTTTTTGGTAACTTTTAAACTCTTAATAAATATTATTTAAAAAAAACAAACAAATTCACAGCTGGGAGCAGCCCTTGGGTTTCTCTGCTGGCCCCTGTGTTCTTCTTTTCCCTGGACACCCCCCCCATCCCTTTTTTAGAGCTAGGTGCGTTTAATGCGATACCTTAACTGAGCTGAATTCAAACCCTAGTTTGCTTTAATTCACACTTTGAAGTTGTTGGAAGAAACTGCTGATTTGGGTTTGTGGTTCATGCTGACAGGGAGCGTGGGCTACACCAGGTTGAAGGCCCCTCCCATCTGCCCTGGCCTCCAGTAGAATTGTAGGGTTAGAAGGGAGCCTGAGAGTCATCTAGTCCAACCCCCTGCAAGGCAGGAATATGCAGCTGTCCCTTGCGGGGTTGGCATTATTAGTACTGTGCTATGTTCTCACCAACTCAGCTATCTAGTTGATCTGTGGCAGCTCCATCCCTGCTTCTTCTGTGTTGTTCTGCCTTTAGACATCCTCAGCTGCCCAGAGAGGAAGCAAGAGAGGGGTTGCCCATGGGGAACACATGCGGCATGTTACCATGAAAAAGTAAATATGAGGAATGATATCGATAAAATATTGGCCCAGGGAAGATTGGACCTCCTGCCTACCCATTCCCTTGAGTGTGCATTTTGCTTACGTTTGAATTCTCTGTGAAGAAAATGCAGGCAGTGGCCATTCCCCATGGGAGTTCTGTTCCTGGCCCCTGTGCATGTCAGCGAAGCGCATAGAAGCATGCCCACCCACCTTCTGCTTTTCTCCAGGTCCAAAAGGACCCGCACATCGGTGTTCACACATCAATTGGTCATGCTTAAGGTGGTCACCATCTGTATGCATGAATATACAGTGGTACCTCAGGTTACATACGCTTCAGGTTACAGACTCCACTAACCCAGAAATAGTGCTTCAGGTTAAGAACTTTGCTTCAGGATGAGAACAGAAATCGTGCTCTGGTGGCGCAGCGGCAGCAAGAGGCCCCATTAGCTAAAGTGGTGCTTCAGGTTAAGAACAGTTTCAGGTTAAGTACGGACCTCTGGAACAAATTAAGTACTTAACGTGAGGTACACAGTGGTACCTCTGGACGCGAACGGGATCCGTTCTGGAGCCCCGTTCGCATCCTGAGCAGAACGCAACCTGCATCTGCGTGTACGTGGGTCGCGATTCACTGCTTCTGCGCATGTGCGTGACATCATTTTGAACGTCTGCGCATGCGCGAGTGGCGAAACCCGAAAGCAACCTGTTCCGTTACTTCCGGGTCGCCGCGGGACGCAACCTGAAAAGATTTAACCTGAAGCAACTTTAACCCAAGGTATGACTGTACTCTATTTGGTTGCACAGGAACTCAGCAAAGCAGTGCTTTTTGACGAAGAATCTGTTTTCATAACAAATCCTGAAGCTGACTCAACAGACCCTCCGAATCCCCATTGCTGAGTCTCACAGGGGCTGCTCCTGTCCTGCTTGTGACCCATCTGGTTGGCAACCATGATGGGGGGGCCCTTTTGGCCTCATGCTGCAGAGGCTCTTCTTATGGTCTTATGCTACAAAGCCAAGGCGCCCTGGGTGGGGCACAGAAGCCATGGCTCTCTGTCTGCCTGGTGGAGCATATTTTGAAGATCTCCTCCTTAATTCCTAAAGCAATAATGCTTGGAAGGTGACTGAGCTGTTCATTCCTCAAGCGTAGACTAGAGGAAGGCAGGAAGCAGCAGCAGCAGAAGGTACCCTGGTTGTGGCCTCCTGTGGCTGGAGGGGGCGGATTTTGTGGTCCTTGAAATAACGATGGGATGATTCCTGGAAGGTCACATTAAGGAAAAGACAGTTTTAGTGTCTCTCTCGAGAAACTATCTGCTTATTCAGTACAAAACTGAGGTGATTGCTGAGCGATAGGGAATGAGCCTTGGGTTGGGAACAGGAAGCTGCCATGGCAGGACTACCCTAAGCTCTCAGGAGCCGGCTTGCAGTCGCTAGCTCATAGGGGTGACCAAAAGTAATAGAACCTGTTCAGGTGTCCTGGTTTTTTTGTTTCCCTGCTGATTTGTAAAGGAGTGAAGCATTCCAGGTTATTTGTGAGCATGTGTGGCAAAGAGTTAAAAGTGAAGGCGCGAGTGGGGAGGAGGAGCTGCCAAATCAGTGTGGAATTGACACTGATTAGCAGCTTAATTGTGGGAGTCCAGTGTGCAATTTCTGCAGCCTCCTGCTCTGCAGCAAACTGTCGCTGCACAGCCTTTCTAGCCGCCATCTGGCAACTCTGGGCTAGTCCTGGAGCAGGTTTAATAGCCTTGTGTGCTGCTTTGTGTGTGTTTTTCAGAGAGTGGCATTCCTCCAGCTGCATTTCTGTGTCATGAAATCAGAGCTAAAGTGGGGAAGAGAAGAATGCAGAGCTTGGAAATGCAATGTTTTATGCAGAACTGCTGTGTGCAGGCGTAAAGAGAAAAGAAAAGAAAGCCCCAAAACCAGAATCACAGTTCAAAGGAAAAGAAAATGTATTCATTCAACATGTCACTCCTGAATGGAGATGATGGCCAAGACTGACGTGGTAGCTGCTGCCATTGAACGGAATGGTTTGCTGGGTTCTGCTCCTGGGATGCGAAGAGCAGCTTTGTTAAACATCAGGAGGGTGCACTGAATTGGCTCCTGCCTCTTGTACTGGTGTTAGTTTTCAAGGGTGACCAAACATGTATCACAGGGATGAGAGGAGTCTTGTTTGCTTTGAAATCCTAAGGGATTTGGCTTCTGGAAGCTGCCTTTCCATGCTCCCCAGTGGAACGTCTTCTCTGGATCCACCAGTGAGGGATGTGCCAAGGGAGCTGTTCCTGCTGCACAGTGGAAGGAGGCCTCTTCCAGGAAATGTGGTTGTCCTTCCATTTCACCTGGTGCTATCAGGGTTCCTGCCCGCCCTTCTCTGAAATATTTTGTGTACTCTGGAAGTCTAAATTACCTGTGCCTATCCCAAAATGCAATTGCCGAAATGTGAGAGGAGACACTGTAATTCCTTCTCCTGGTTTTGGACTTCGGTTGTGGTTTTCAGACTTTGATTTTACAAATTGTTGGCTGGGATCCAGGTTGTGGATGGTGGATTGTATGAATAGTCATGGATTTAAAAAGTGTTATCAGGACTTGTGGTCAAGGAATCCTCTTTGATGATACTCCAGTTGTCGAGAATTCTCCTGCTGGTTTCTGCAGGTGGTGGATTCCTTTGGCACTTCTCTGGGGGCACCAGGAAGTATTGTGCTCTAAATGAAATTTGTGTCCTAACCAAATTTTTCCTGACCTGATTAGGACCAGGAGCATTGAGCCATATGCTAGGCAGACCCTCCTCCGCCTGTGGCTGGGCAGGCTGATCAGGTGAGGCAGGTGCTTTGTAGGGACTGGTGTTGGAAGAGCCCTGCTGCTGGATCAGACCAAAGTGAGCCCGTCTAGTCCAGCATCTCACCGTAGTCAGCCAGATAGTTTTGGGAGACCTTCAAGTAGCAAGACATGAGCACAAGAGCGTTCTTCCTTCATGGAGCAAACTCGCTGTAGGTCTGTGCTGGCCAGCAGCTTGTGTCTGATAGCAGATGCATCTTTAGCCAAGGCCTCCATGCTTCAGAACTTGATTTTCGTGGCCAGGAGGGTGCATGAGTTAACTTCACATGGGGAGGGGATGCATTTGAAGATGCATTGCTTGTGTCTGCTCAGGAGCAATCTTAATATCATCACACTTTGCTTGGGACTGCTCACTTCAGGTGCTTGAGCTAATTCAGGGGTGGCTGGGGGGCCCTTATCTCTCCTACCCTTAGGGGCCACATAAAACAGGTGGGTGGGGCCGCCCACTTGTCAGTCACCTAACGTCATACAAAGAGCCCTGCGTAGTGCTCAGAGGTGCAGCTGATCAGCAGACTTGAAGTCGCTTTGAGCTCTCAAGCAGTATCATACAATGTTGCTTTTTTTGTCCATAGCTTCTATATACTGCTTTTTAACACGTGGTCTCCAAGTGAAATGCAAACCCGCCCAATAAAAAAAACAACATCAACCACATGTTCAAGCAACAAATGTCAGTACAAAGCAGTCAGAACAAAAAGCATGGGTAAATGGCCCTGACAGGAGGGCCAGACTCCCTGAGGTCCAGAAAAAGGAGAATGATGGGCAGCAGTCTTGCCTGCCCATCCACCCACGGGGGCCATTCTAGGGGTCTGGGGCTCAGCCTCCAGCCCAGCCCAGAAGGCCCTGCTGCTCCCGGTGGAAGTCAGGCAAGGCCGTGGACTTTGGAGATGGGAGTTGGGGTTTGGAGCAATTTGAGAGAGATCCTGGAGACTGCTTTGTTGAGCATGCAGTGTTGGAGCACAGCAGGAACCACAGATTCAAGAACATAACAATGAGCGTTAACTGTGTGGTTTATATTGTGAGGTTTCTGGGGTTCTTCTGTAGTGTAATGGCAAAGAATCTGAACTCAAGCCTAGGAAGCCCCAGCTTGAAAACTCAGCCCAGCTTTGTACTGGGCAACCTTAGGGAGGCCTCTGTTCTGCCCGCTGGCAGAAGTGGGGTATTAATCCCAGCCCACTTTACAAACGGGATGGTCAGGAGAGCTGTGAAAATTCACTGTTGTTGTATAAATGCTGAGTGTGAGTAATCATTTTTGCAAGTTGTCAGAGGTGCCTGGGTCTGTGGGTGGGCATTGCTTTCTGGGGTTCCTTCAGGTGCAGCTGAAAAACAAGCATGGGGAGGTTGGGATACTGGTGCTTGCATTCAAGGGGGTGAAATTCCTCAGTTGTCTTCTACTCACATTGAGTTTGGACTGTGAAGCGATCAGTTTTTGTTAGCAAAGCAATTGCCAGGTGGAAAAGTTTCTGGTCTCCAGCAATGGGAGGAATTAAGCAGCTGTTAGCAGCTGCACTTGAGCAGCAGGGCCTGGCCTTTCCTGGGCCAACGGAGGGCCCCACCCCCGCTCCTCTTTCAGCCTGAGGTGCTGCTGCTGTGCGTTGTGTCCCTGCATGGACTGTCACTGAGAGGGAGGCTGAAGTGTCCCCCATGGCTGCCGCAGATCTTGTGTCCGAGGAAACATGTGGCTTGGCTCATGGGCTGCTCTCCACCCACACCCCTTGAGGTGCATGCTGGGAAATGTTTCCTCACCATGACCTTGGGAAGAGCTCTGCAAACCATTTCGGTAGCCAGAGTTGGACCATGGCCAGCTTCCTTGCAAATGAGAAATCAAAATGCAATTGTTGCTTGTTGCCTCCTCATTCCTTCTCCCAGCATATTTTATGGATTTATTCATCCAAAGGAACCTAAGGTGGCCTCCATGGTGGCATAGTCAGGCTTTCAGGTGACTTCCTCATCTGTCATGAAACGTGTATGCTTGAACAGGCAAAAATCGAGCTTTCTGCCTCCCTCTGCTTCTCCCAACAGTTTTAAGATAGAAGTATTCTCTTGGGTTCCTTTTCAAGGAAGATTCATAAATGTAATAAGAAGCAAATGCTCATCAGCTTTGCCCCTGTCAAGAGAGGAGGCCACAACGATTTAAAGAGATGTAGGACTTCACTGATGCTCATTCCTGCTGGTGGAAGATATTGAAGGAAAGGATAGGAGGCTGGACATTCCCTAAGCCCCTGCCCTGGCCTTTGTTTTGAGCAAGAATTTCAGCATACAGCCATAGGGAATGTCAGTGATAACTGTTGGGACACTCCTGATACTTTCTCCATCCTTCTGATCTTGGTGTGGAGTTTTAGCAGAAGTCAGATTTGCACCATGTTGATTGGCAGGCCCTTGTGTCAGTGATGAAGCCACCTCACTGCAACTTCTCCAAGATAGTTTATAAAATGAGAAGAAAGATTTGATTTAGAAAAAGTGCCAGGCAAATGCTTTAAGATGGTTAAAATAAAGCTGACAGTTCATCAGAAGTACAAGGGGGTTTGTGTGTGTTGTTCTGTGTGATAGCATTTGTTCCAGAAGTTGCCTGTGTCTCCTTTGGTGGAACAAAGGCACCAGAGGTACACTCAGCCTCTGCCTTTTCACAGGCACAGGTGCCTTCGGGGACTCTTGAGGGTGGCCCCCTCCTGTCAGGGGATGGGCAAGAGTGGAAGGTGCCTTATACGAAGTCAGACCACTGGTCCATTTAGCTCTGTGTTGTCCACAACGACTGTCTTTCTTCTTGTTCAGCAGTTGTTCCTCCTCCAGAATGCAAATATCCCTTTGCAGTCACCTCTTGTTCCTTCCAGTCAGGAGGCGGGTTGCATTTGATCTGGCACAGCTGCTGCTCCTGGGATTCCAGGAGTGGGGAATCCCCAGCTGAGGACATTCTTGTTGCTGCTTTGATGGCTTTCTCTCTGCCCACTGATGATTAAGTGATACCTGCATTTAGCACAACGCTCCGCCCGCCCCCCCCCCGCACACAAGGTCTCATGGGCACCTGCATCCCTCCACCCCAGCTCTTCTGGGGCCAAAGACTCCTGCTTGAGTCAACATCTGGCTGGCCCACCCCCTGTGGCTTATGGGGAGATGTTGCCCACTTGATCCACATTGGGGACTGGGAGGGACAAAGGCCCACTGGGCTGTTTCTTTTGAGCAAGGGAGGGAGGGAGCAGCCCACAGGGACAGGGGCTGCTGGTGCCCCTCTGTGTGCCACCACTCAAGAGAGCTGCCCTCCTTGTGCTCCTCCGCTTGCTGAGTGGCCAGGCAGCGCTTTCACTGCCAGGATTGACATTCTTTGCATACCTAGGGCATGTTTGTTTTGGGTTTTTTGCCTCCCTTTGCAAAATGCATTCGAGGAAATTACATTTTATCCTGCATTTTTTGGTCATGAAATGCAGGCAACTGTTTTTGAGGGAGTAAATTTTTCATGACCAGTACTTGGATACTAAATAAAAAATGACGGCTTCTTGGATTTGATTGCACTCTAAATATGTGCCTGCAACTAAGGGAGGCGGTGATGGTTTGGAGGTGGCAGGTGGAGGAGAGGTGAAGGTATTGAAGGAGGGGGGTGTCTCCCTCTCCCAGAGCACTGCTTGGCCTCCTGTGTGGATGCCACGCCTTCGGACAGAGGTGGGGGGGCAAGAGGCAGAAGTCCACCTTCTTCAGACAGGCACAATCCTTAATTGCATGGGGGAGCAACAGTGGGCACCAACAAAGTTGGTGGGAACTTGCCTCATTCTGCTCATGCGCTACAGTGGTCTGGAGTTCCACAGGCCAGAGTGTTGCTTCATTTGGGAACATACCCAAGCTCCTTTTCACCTTGGTTACTGCATGGTGTCGGGAAAAGGAGGGGGAGCTTGTGCAAGAGAGGAAAGGCTGGGTCTGGCCTGGCAATGCCTCCTGCTCCGTAGAGCTCAGGAAATGACTCCATCTGTGCCAGGTAAGGCAAGAGCTCCCCATTTGGTTGAATGTCTGCATGCATACTGTTGAGTCGTGGGTTGACATAGCAGCCGGCATAGCGATTTCTTCAAGTAGCTCTTTATTATGGTAAGCTGGAATAGAACTAACTGCGAACAGCTCAGCCGGCCTGTATTTATAGGCAGCCGGCTGTCAACATTGTAACCACAACAGCCCAGAGTTCCCGCCTAAAATAACTGCCGCGGACCTGAGTGAAAACTATCTACAGACCTGAGTGAAAACTATATACAGTATCCCCCTGTTGGCCCAGGGTGAAACTACACTACATAACACCCCTCCCCACCGAGATAAGGCGTTAGTTACAATCGTAATGGTTTCCTTATATACAGCACTACGCGTAATGGTTCAATTAAGCACAAAAGCATATCGGTTACATTTCCCATACTTAGACCAACAGTGATACCTGTCCAACAACATAGTCCTTTAAATAAGTTGGGCGCTTGGAAACTCTGCCAGACCGCCGGGGACTGGTAGCCAAGTCCGGAGGGCCACACAGTTCTCGCTGAGAACACCCATGCGTTGCAAACAGGCCTCGCAGCACCCGGATGACAGCTTCGGTAGTGGTGGAGGGCATCAGGGCGACCTCCAGCCATTTGGAATAGGCGTCCACCACTACCATAAAGGTCCGGCCGTGAAAGGGGCCAGCCAGATCGATGTGCACCCTCGACCAGGGTGTCTTTGGCGTCTCCCAGGTGTGTCCCTTAGCTGCCGGTGGTGCAGGCCTCGACTCCTGGCACGCTTGACAGGCGGACACCCAGGCAGTGATGGCATCGTCCATATTAGGCCACCAGACGTAACACCGAGCCAACGCCTTCATTTTGACAATTCCCGGGTGGCCAACGTGCAGAGCCTCCAGGACGCGCTGACGGAGTCCCTGGGGAATCACGACGCGGTCTCCCCACAGCAGGCAGCCACGATGAGCTGAGAGTTCATGTTGTCTGGTTGCGAAGGGCTGGAACTCCGATGCAAAAGGCCCTTGTGGCCACCCCCTCCACACCCAGTTGAGCACCCGGCTGATGGTGCGATCCTGGGCAGATGCGGAGGCCACAGTGGCAGCCGATACAGGCGCTGCCGGAAGATCCTCAATCAGAAGGAGCGATGAAGCTGGAGCCGGGTCTTCCACAAATGCTGGAAGAGGGCAACGGCTGAGGGCGTCGGCATGGCCCATCGATTTCCCCGGGCGATGGATGAGCCGGTAGTGGTAGGCAGCCAGGAAAACAGTCCATCGCAGCATGCGTGGTGAGAGGACCGGTGGAGTTGGACGATCACCGGCGAGGAGGCCCAGGAGTGGCTTGTGGTCAGTGATGAGGTCAAAAGTCCTGCCATAGAGGTATTCATGGAACCTCTTCACTCTAGCCACAAGTGCCAATGCCTCCTTGTCGAGCTGGCTGTAATTCCGTTCCGTCGGAGATAGTGTCCTGGAAAAGTAGGCGAGCGGTGCTTCTCTTCCATCTGGAAAACGGTGACTAAGGACAGCCCCGATGCCAAAAGGTGAGGCGTCGCAGGCAAGGACCAGCGGCCTGGATTCACTGTACTGTACCAGCACACTGTCTGAAGAAAGGAGAGCCTTGACCGCGTTGAAGGCCGCCGTCTCCCGATGACCCCAGGCCCAAGGCGTCTTAGTGCTAAGGAGTCGGTGAAGAGGCTCAGCCACTGTGGCTTTGTGGGGCAGGAACATGTTATAAAAGTTCAGCAGCCCCAGGAATGCCTGCAACTCCGTTTTGTTCTTTGGGGTGGGGGCCTGCTGGATAGCGCGGATCTTGGATGTGGTTGGATGAAGACCGGAGGCGTCGATAAGATAGCCCAGGAACTCTACCTGTGGAACGGCGCTCTGGCACTTCTCCCTCTTTACCTTGAGCCCGGCCTCCTGGAACCTGGTCAGCACGGCACGGAGGCGCTCGAACAGCTGCTGGTGTGAGTCTGCAGACACCAAGACGTCATCAAAATATGGTACCACGCCCGGAAGCCCTTGCAGGAGACGCTCCATAAGGCTTTGGAAGATGCCAGGAGCCACACTCACCCCGAACTGCAACCGGCGGCAACGGAAAGCCCCCCGGTGGGTGACGATCGTCTGGGCTTCAGCAGTGGCATCATCGACTGGCAGTTGTTGATAGGCTTGGGCAAGGTCCAGCTTAGCGAAGACCTTACCCTCACCCAGGGAATGCAGCAGGTGTTGGACAACAGGAACCGGATAAGCGTGCTGCTGAAGTGCCTTGTTGATCGTGCACTTGTAGTCAGCGCAGATTCTCACCGACCCATCTGGCTTGACAGGCGTGACGATGGGGGTTTCCCACTTTGCGTGGTCAACCGGCTCCAAAACTCCTTGGGCGATCAGTTTGTCCAGTTGTTCGTCCACCTTAGCCTTGAGAGCAAAGGGAACCCGGCGTGGCTTTAGCTTGATGGGGGCGACTTGTGGATCAAGGCTAAAGGAGATGGGCGTACCTGTATATTGGCCCAAGGTGCCGTCAAAAACCTCGGCAAAGTCTTTGACCAGACCCTCAGTCTCTGCATTAGAGATGCAGTTGATGCCGGTGACTTCCAGGCCGAGGGCATCAAACCAGTCTAGCCCTAGGAGGCTTGGCCGCTGACCTTCGACCACCACCAACCGGAGCAGGCCCGAAAAATCCTTGAAGGCGATCCGGAACTGGCCAACGCCTACCACGGGAATGTCGTTTCCCTGGTAGTCTCTCAGGTGTACGCGGTGAGAGTCGAGTTGCCTTTTGGACACTCTGGGTACCAGTCTTTTGATGGTGCTCCATGACACGATGGACAGGGCAGACCCGGTGTCGATCTCCATGTCACATGGAGCTCCTTCAATGAGCACCGTGACGTTCAGCTTGCGTCGCGTAGGCGAGTCGGTTTGGCCAATCGTGGTTCCAGACGGGCAGCGGCAGTTGGTGAGAGCGAAACAACTTTCCTTGGCAGACTGGAGTGAAGACTTGGACTTGCGAGTCGATGAAGGGGGGGTGTCAGACGGAGCCGATCGGCAGACCTTAGCGATGTGGCCCCTTCTGGAACACTTCCTACAGATGGCGCCTCTGAATCGACACTTGGCACGGGAATGGTTGCCTCCGCAGCCAGCACATTCCGGTTGGCCCTTGGACTTCTGTTGGAACTTCCTGCGCTCCCGCTTTGTCTGGTGCACGTCATCGTCTTCACTGGAGGATGCCTCCTCACTGCTGGCCTCTTCATGATGCACCGGAACTGGCTCCCTAGCAAGACGCGGGCTGCTGGACTTGCGGATCTCCTGGGCGGAGCGTTCAGCAGCTTCTGAGGCCACAGCCTCCTCAATGGCTTTCTGTAGCGTGAGGTCTGGCTTGGCTAGGAGGCGCCGTTGCAGATGGATGTCCCGGACCCCGCAGACGATTCGATCCATCAGGGCATCGTCTAAGTCTCGGAACTCACAGTGCATTGCAGCCTGTCGCAGGGCGGTGGTGTAGTTGTTGATTGACTCCCCCTCTGCCTGGTTCCGGTGGTAGAACGCATGGCGGGCAGCAATCTTGGACGGCTTTGGTGCGTAGTGGTTGCGGAGCTTCTCTTGGATCGTGTCCCATGGTGTTGCCTGGACTGCTTCAGGCGCAACCAACGCTCGGGCCGTCTCAAACACCTCAGGCCCACAGAGGCTGAGGAATAGGCCCCGCTTCCGATCCTTTGATACTGCTGTCAGCTCGTTGGCTTGGAGGTAGCAGTCGAACCGAGCGAGGTAGGAGTCCCATGATTCAGAGGCTGGCGCAAACGGCAGTAGAGGCACAAGTGAAGCCATGATTCCGATGCCGGCGTGAAGGGCGATGGATGGAACACAGTGCTCTAGCCAGAACAGTCAGCTCTGAATTGGTTCTGCCCAGTGATTTCGCTCAGTGATTTCGCTCTGTGATTCAGCTCAGTGATTCAGCTCAGTTCAGAGGCTGGCCGCATCTGGCTGTGCTCTGATGTCCATCCATCCCATCCTCGTCGCCAGTGTTGAGTCGTGGGTTGACATAGCAGCCGGCACAGCGATTTCTTCAAGTAGCTCTTTATTATGGTAAGCTGGAATAGAACTAACTGCGAACAGCTCAGCCGGCCTGTATTTATAGGCAGCCGGCTGTCAACATTGTAACCACAACAGCCCAGAGTTCCCGCCTAAAATAACTGCCGCGGACCTGAGTGAAAACTATCTACAGACCTGAGTGAAAACTATATACAGTATCCCCCTGTTGGCCCAGGGTGAAACTACACTACATAACACATACAATTGATTCCCTAGAATTGGGACACCTCCTCCCCTGCTGAGTGGAGGAGACAGTGGGTGGACGTTCTTGGGAAGGGGAGCCCAGGCTCGACTGAGACTGGGGGTTCTCTGCGCTTGAAATAGAAGGAAACGCCATCTGTTCTGCTGGGTGCCAAGATCAGCTAGCATCTGCCTCAAAGCTTCTCCCACTTGCGCTCTGGCATTTTAGCACTAAACTGGAGCAGGCGGCTGGTGGAAAATTTGCAGAGGTTAAGCTGTGGGAGAAACTTAGTTTGCAGATGTGCCCAAGAAAATGACCTCTGTCCTGCCAAATAAGTTATAGCCCAGCTGGTCATCAGCTGGTCTGGATCAAGGTACATATTACACCAAACCATGTGTGTAGCAGTGAGCTTGGCCAGTGTGGCAGAATTTGGAGCACACCATTGGGGTTTTTTTTGGGGGGGGGATAGGGCTGAATGCTCCCTTGCCCATCTCCCACAAAATGCATCTGCCTCCTTAAGTGGCTGGTCTGGTGTGACGTGGAGGGGTGGGCTGGGGGATGGAGCCCCTCCCCCTCTTATTGTGCTCCATGGAGGAAAAGCAGCCTCTGGGGCAGGGTGGGGCGGGGCGGAGGGAGCCACCACAGAGGCAGAGGCTTCTCTAGTGGGCACCTATGGGGTGCGTCGTAAGATAGAGTTGCAGGGGGGAAACCTAGAACAAAGAATGGAAGAAGTCTTGTCAAAGACAAATGAACTCCCCCTTTCTATCTTAATGGCAAATGCAAGGACGGAGTTGCTGTGGCAGGATGCCTTTGTGGTCAGAGCTGCCTCTGCTTCCCATGCCTGCCTCTTGGTGACGTCTCTTCAGAGAGGTGACCGTTTGGGGGGCAAGTCTGGGACACCTCAAGCATGGCTGGCAGGGTCATGTGCCATCTGCCCAGGAAGCATTTCATGGCTCTAGAAAAGAGCCTCCGTTTCCATCACCAGTTGGCCACGTTTCCTGTAAGCAAATGGTTTGGCCTCCCTCTCTGCCTATGGAGCAGTGTTTCTGAGTGGGAATGTGAAGCGTTGGGGTGAACTTCAGCCTTGATTGCAAGAATCGAACCCCTTTTATGTAGCCAGCTCTACATAACAAGAAGAGGACTGTTTAAAAACGAAGATCCATGTTGGCTTTTGCTGTCTGATCTTGGTTTCAGCAGAGAGGAGCAGAACTGCCAAAGCGGGAAGAGATATGAGGTGCTGGCTGGTTGCTTCCCTGGCCCACAGCTGCTGCAGCGACAGTCGGAAGAGATGCTGCGAAGGGGGGCGGGGAGGTGGCATATGGTGCAGGAAGAAGCACCGTGGAGAGATAGGGTGGGCGGACATGCTGTTATTAAAAGCAGCTCTCATTAACCCCTCCATTTTCTTGGAACCAATTTAAGAGGGAAACGAGTAATTAATTAGAGTGAGGAGGCTACATCTCAATCTGGGTGCCTCTGTGAAGCATCCTACAAAAACATTGCATTGCTTCACTATGCTCTGTTGAGCCACAGTCTGCCTTCAGATGTGCCATGCGCAGAGGTTCAAGGCAGCACACTGTGACTGAGACAGGCAAGGAGTCTTGCCCTGGGGGGCAGGCGAGAGACGTCTGGGCCAGATGAAAGGGGAACTGGATCCATTCAGGGAGAGAAGAGGCTCTATTGGACTGAAAGATGGAGTGGCTTTGTTGATTCAGGACATGAGCTGATGACTGGTGCCCTGCATTGAGGGGGAGGCAGGTTTGGAGCCGGGGGGGGGGGGGAGAAATTTGATTCTATTCTCATCTGAAGCTGAATAGATCAAATTCACATTTTCTGAAACAGTATGTGAACTGAAACACAGAACCGTCCTTTGAAATTCATAGTTGCCTGAATGCTGTGATGCAGTTCTTCAGCCAAACTATGTTTACAAAAGCACATGCATTAGGAGGAAGTGTGCAGCACAGTGATGTGATGGAAGATGGAGCAAGCTTGCTTTCTGCTACTCTGGAGGGTAGGACCTGAACCAATATTACAAGACAGGAGATTATGACTAAACATTAGGAAGAATGACAGGGGAACAGACTCCCATGAGAGGTAGGTGGACTCTTCTTTCTTGGAGGTTTTAAAGCAGAGTTTGGTTTTCCATCTATCACGTATGAAGCAGTTCCTGCCTTGCAGGGGGTTGGGCTGGATGACCCTTAGAGTCCCTTCCAACTCTATAATTCTTTGATTCTATGAGAACTGAAATGGAGAGATCTTTCCATCCTAGTTTTGAGAGTGTTTTGTGACCATGGTAGTCCTCTCAATATGTTTCAGAGATAAAGGAAGAGCACTGAACCTTCTGAACAGCGCTTCCCTTTCCCCACTGGTTGCTTGTTCCTATCCCAGACAAGCTGCACTTGCAGCTCTCTGGGCTCTGATGTGACCCCAGCAGGGCCCTTGGCAGAGCGGAGCCTGCAGCCACCTAAGGGTGGCATCTCCTGCTGCCTCCATCCTGTTTGCAAAGCCCTTTACGTGTTTCTGAAGAGTTATGGTGGAGCTGGTCCCAACTGATATAGATGGCTTGCATTTCCTTTCATATCCTGCCGCCTTATTAAAACACTGTTTAATGGCTGAAAGGAAGTTATGCCAAACAATTCTCCTCTAGGAAGGGCATCCCTGCAGACTGCTTATGACCTAGAAAGGCAGCATTAACAGTGCTCTCCGCCAGAAAGTAAAATCCGTCCAACCCCTGAAGAGTTCATGAATTTATAATCAAAGACCTCCCTCTCTCCTTGAATTGCTCTACATTGCAGAAGACTCTTCCAAAATACTTCATTCTGCCAAGAAAATGAGTGACGTGGTGACTGACTCTTTGAAAGCTCAGTTTCTGTCTTGTCAGAAGCAAGGTGGTTTAAAGAAATTAAAAGAATCAGTATATACCCTGTAATGCAGAAATATTTCACAGAACCTGTCAACTGTTAATCACACACATCAAGAAACAGCATGTAATACAACGTGGGCACCCACCTCTTGTTTCAGGGATCTCTTCTCTCTCCTCTCCCCTCCTCACCTTGCTCTCCAATTTAACTTTTTATTTAACAGTTAACAATTTAACTTTTTATTTAACAGTTAACAATTTAACAGTGTTACATACGGGTTACATACGCTTCAGGTTACAGACTCCATTAACCCAGAAATAGTATCTCAGGTTCAGAGCTTTGCTTCAGAATGAGAACAGGAATCGTGTGGCACCGGCACAGCGGGCCCCATTAGCTAAAGTGGTACCTCAGGTTAAGAACAGTTTCAGGTTAAGAACGGACCTCCAGAACAAATTAAGTTATTAACCCGAGGTACCACTGTACTTCTGAAGAAGAATACAAAGACCCACAAAGGGCTCTTTCAGGCTGCAGGAGCATCAAGTGGGCCAGTTAGGGGGGATTTCGGATGCCACTGCTGGAGCTGTCCTCTGGCCAGCCTGCCTAAGCCTCAAAAAGGCCCTTGTGTGTCTCCGTCCCGTTAAATGAGGTTGCGTAAACCAGGACACCACTAACAATAGCCTGGGTGACTTAGTGCTGGCAGCCAAAGGCCCTTTCTCTTAGCAGAGGACAGCCAAGATGTAACTTTCTGCTGGAATTGGGGTTGGGGGAGGCAGAGCGTTCATGATGGAGCACAGGATGTACCAGGAGAGATCAAGTGCGGCAGCTGGGATATTGCCAGTAAACGTTTGGCCTCTTAGGCATTAAGTCTCACAGCTTCTGGATCACCTGCTACAAGTGAGAATATTGTGTTGGCAGATGCAATGTCTTGTTTCCAGAAGGTCCTAGAGATGGGGTGAGGAGCCTGTGGCCCACCCTCAGCTTAATTTCAAAGGGCCCACAGAGATGGGGTGGCAGAGGGAGAGCTTATATGGGGCAGCAAACTCCACTTGCCACCAGCTCTACAGACCTCTCATATGCCCTGCAGCCCTCTGTTGATGCTCCCCACATTGAACCATAGAATTGTAGAGTTGGAAGGGACCCTGAGGGTCATATAGTCCAACCCCTTGCAATGCAGGAATATGCTGCTGTCTCATATGGGGATTAACCTGCAACCTTGGGGTTATCAGCACCATGCTCTAATTGCTCTTAATAGAAGCTCTCCTGGCTTTTACAGTCTTGCATGTGAAGTCAGCCTAGTGGTGGTCCAGCTGTGGTCCCCTAGTCACAAACCACATAATGGCATCTTCCTTGTCAGAAATGGACCTCAGAAGAGCCCTGTGGCCCAGGGCAAGCTTGGTCCATCAAGGAGTCCAATAGCCTGATCCCCTCGCCAGCCAGCCAGCCAGCCAGCCAGCCAGCCTTCTAGCCTTCTGCTTCTAGGCAGCACAGTCAGACCAGGCAAGACTGCGTGGGCCAACCCACTCCCATTTCATATTCCCATCATCTGGTCCTGGTGTTTCCATGTAACTGTATAAGAATGTAAAAATGGGTTCGTTTTCAGGGTCTCTGTTTGACGTTCCCACAAAGGATATCGGGTTGTAACTCTTCCCCTTGGTGGCTCCCTGTCCATGGATGTGAGGCAGGCGCTGTCTCTGCTGCCTTTCCAGGACCTACTGCAGATCTCCTCCTTCCAGCAAGCTTTTTCAATGGAGCTCTTTCTTTCCTAGCCAGCATCTGTGTTAGAATTCTTTTAAACACGTTTTTAAATGTTTTATTCTTTGTGTGTTTGCTGCCCTGGGCTCTTTTTGGAGGCAGCACAGATACAGGATACATTTAAAAAATAAAAATAGCAAAGTAGATAGCATGTCTGCAAATGAGAAACTGGCACCCACAAAGGAAGGGTGGGCATAAGCTGGAGATACCTCTGGGGCAACCAGACAGGGGCCCGTCTGCTTCCTGGAGGGGCAGCTGGAGGGACGTGGCATTTTCCTCCCCAACTGAAGCATCATATTGTGGAAAGAGGGTTGACAGGTTGGTACATGGGCAAGAGATTTCACAGCTATATTAGGACAAAATATCTCTTCAGTGATTTTAAGCAGTAAAAATCTAAAGCAAAGATTGTTTTCATTGGGACTAGGCTGAAGCCAAATGACGCTTTAAGCAGGAGGGCTTCCACAATGGGATCTCTGGGTACTTTGACTGGCTCTGGGCTGGGGGCTGAATTGAATGGGGCAGTGGTGTTCTGGTCTTCAGTGCGTTTTCTCCCTCCAGACCTCCTCTCCAGCTGCTTGTTCCAGAATCTCCCATGTGAGGATCTTGCTCCTGCCGTTGTCGGAGTGATTCTTGCATGTGTCCCCATTGCATGTCAGACCCTCCAAGTGTCCCTGTTTTCCAGGGACAGTCCTGGATTTACAGAAGCTGTCCCAGTTTCTGATTTGATCCTGGCATATCCTGCTTTTCCTTAGGACGTCCCTATTTTTATCAGAGAATTATTGAAGGGTATGGAATTATGTGACCCCCAAGCCAAGGAGCTATACAACCTTTAGAAGACATCTGAAGTCAGCCCTGTATAAGGAAGGTTTTTTTTTTAATATTTAATGTTTTATTATGTTTTTATATATGTTGGATGCCCAGAGTGGCTGGGGCAACCCTGTCAGATGAGCCAGGTATTATGGAAAAGGATGTCCCTATTTTCACTGGAGAAATGTTGGACAGTATGGTGGATGGAGCTGTGCTCTTTCTTAATGGTTGGGAATGCCTTTTACCAGCTGCAGCAGGAATGCCAACTATGGCCACCCTTGGGCAGAGATGATCTGGCCATAGTGATTCATGCACTTCAAGATGACTTCTTCTTCTTCTTGCATAATCTTCATATCAGCTTTAATTCATTTTAGTTCCATTGTTTTGAGCCTCCTGTACTCCACTTAGAGGCTACTGTCATTCAGTGGAATAGTAAACAAGGTGGTTGGGTTTTTTTTGCACAGGGGGCAGGAAATGTGGCCCCTGCTGCAATAACAGATGGAGGGAGAGGGGGGCATGATTCTTATGGTATTGGAAGCCCATCTTCTGTCAAAGGTCACTTGAAAGACCCCAAGAGGCTCCTGATCTCTGCTCGAGAGCCAGTGTGGTGTAGTTGTTAAGAGCGATAGACTTGTAATCTGGTGAACTGGGTTCGCGTCTCCGCTCCTCCACATGCAGCTGCTGGGTGACCTTGGGCCAGTCACACTTCTTTGAAGTGTCTCAGCCCCACTCACCTCACAGAGTGTTTGTTGTGGGGCATGAAGGGAAAGGAGAATGTTAGCTGCTTTGAGACTCCTTCAGGTAGTGATAAAGCGGGATATCAAATCCAAACTCCTCCTCCTCCTCCTCCTCCTCCTCCTCCTCCTCCTCCTCTTCTTCTTCTTCTTCTTCTTCTTCTTCTTCTTCTTCTTCTCCTCCTCCTCCTCCTCCTCCTTCTCCTTCTCCTTCTCCTTCTCCTTCTCCTTCTCCACTCTGTACACTCCTTCCACTGCTTCTCTGTAAGAGAACCTATCCTTGTTCAAGGAGGAACTCCATCCTCTGACTAGACCCAGGACTGGAAATTGGAAGAGGCGCCTGGGTCCCTCCAACAGCTCACTTGTTGCAGAAAGATGAACTGGAGGGGGAAATTCCTGGTGGTTCCTCTCTGAGGGCTTTGAGATGCATTGGGAGGCAAATGAACCCTTAAAAGGGTGTGTGGAGGCCCCAAGGAAGACACAGGGTGGCAAATACCGTATTTTTCGCCCTATAGGACGCACTTTTTCCCCTCCAAAAATGAAGGGGAAATGTGTGTGCGTCCTATGGGGCGAATGCAGGCTTTCGCTGAAGCCTGGAGAGCGAGAGGGGTTGGTGCACCGACCCCTCTCGCTCTCCAGGCTTCAGGAAGCTCTGTGCAACCCTTGGGAGACCGGCTCCGAGGGTTGCGCAGAGCTGCCTGCAGTCCCGGACTCAGTGCAGCTCTGCACGGCCATCGGGAGCCGGGCGCGAAGTCCCGCCCGGCTCCCGATGGCTGCGCAGAGGTGCCTGCAGTCCCGGGCTCAGCGCACTTCTCCCCATCGCCAGCCCCACAAGCTCGGGGGACAGCGGGGAGGCGGAGCGCGCCTTCCCGCTGTTCCCCGACCTGGTTCTTCCAGCCCCGCACCTGGGGGGGGGGAAATAATTTTTTTCCCTTTATTTCCCCCCCAAAAAACTAGGTGCGTCCTATGGGCCGGTGCGTCCTATCGGGCGCAAAATACGGTAACTGCTTTGCAATGAGGAAAATGGTGTTTTCTGGACAAATGAAAAGAAACCAGGGCTGGAAGAACCTGTGGGAAGATCTAGTGGTGAAGGAGCAGCACTGGGGCTCCAGTGGAGGGGGGGGAGGCACCAGTGGTTTCTGCCCCACTATTTCCATGGTCTGTTCAAGAGTGGCTGAACACTGGTTGGCAGGCAGGGGTATGATGTCACTAGTGGCAGAAGATCCCTCCCCCTGTCCCCAGGCTCCGCAAGCTTGTTCACAGCCAGATGTATATGTGCTGGAAGGGAGCTGCCATCCCTGGGAAGGCAGGAGGAAGGGAAACGGGATCAGTCTCCTTCCCAGCCAGCTGCCAAGGCCTTTACTCCTCGCTCCTGATGCTCCAGCCTTTGGGGCTGCTGCTGCTGCTGTGTCAGTTCAGCGCTTGGGAGCCGTCTGTCCAGAAGACCTGAGTCAGCATTGTTCTCCTTCCTGCGTCGCTCTGGGAACAAGACGGAGCAAAACTCTTTGTTTTATTTTGCTTTCTGTCTGGGTGATTTACAGCCTGGGCTTTTCTGGCCCTGCCAGGCGGTTCCTGTGTGTGTTGCTTTTGGAAAGACTACACCAGGGGACCTCTTGGGTCACTGCCAAGCTGCCCATGCCAGTCAGGATTGGGGCTGGTGGCAACTCCCCCATTTTGCTGCTCGTGTCTGAGTTTGCTTGGTTCTTCAATTGCGCATCCTGAACAAAGACAGGTTTCTGTCTGCAGGTGAGAGGAAGAGAGCGTCTAGGCAATAGTCCTGTTAAATTGAAATGAAGAGAAGGCAGGAAGATCTGGGGCTGCAGCAACTGACCCCTGGCCCATGTCATGAGAAGGACTAAACAGGTTGTGGCGATGGGGCCAAGGGGCAGAGCACAGTGTCTTTGGCCAGTCTGTGGACCCCACCCGCTCCCGCCCTGTGCATTCTTGACTCTTTCAGAGTCTTAATTCTTCATCTGTACGGGAGGCCTAGTGTTTGGATTGTCCAGCACTGCACCCCCTGGATGGTGAAGGTGTCTGGTTGAGGAAGCCATGTGGGTGTTTCAAGGCATTCATGGAAGAGGCTGTTGTGTGTGTTTGAGGGCCCCTGGGCAGATGCCACCGTCACCCCCTTCTTTGCTCATTTTGGAAGGGGTCTTGTGTGTTGCCTCCGTCTCTGAAGATCTCAGAGCGATTGAAGCCAGTATTACTTCTCTTCCAGGCTGTTTATAGAATCATAGAATTGTAGATTTGGAAGGGACCCCCTGCAGTGGAGGAATCTAAACTAAAGCATCCATGACAGGTGGCCATCCAACCACTGCTTAAAAACCTCCAAGCGAGTAGAGTCCACCACCTCCTGAGGGTGTCCAGTCTACTGTGGAGCATCTCTTACTTCAGAAAGTTCTTCCTGATGTTGAGTAGGAATCTCCTTTTTTGTAACTTGAAGCCATTGGTTCAAGTTCTGCCCTCAAGAGCAGGAAAAAACAAGCTTGCTCAATCCTCCATGTGGCATATTTGAACAACGTTGTAGCTACTTGGATCTGGTGCCCTGAGAATCAGAGGAACAATACTAAAGCCTGAAGGTTTGCTAACATTTGGAGCAGCTGGTGATGGTGGTAGTAAAGGTAAAGGTAAAGGGACCCCTGACCGTTAGGTTCAGTTGTGGCCGACTCTGGGGTTGCGGCGCTCATCTTGCTTTATTGGCTGAGGGAGCTGGAGTACAGCTTCCGGGTCATGTGGCCAGCAGGACTCAGCATGACTTCTGGCGAGCATGACTTCTGGCGAACCAGAGCAGCGCACGGAACCGCTGTTTACCTTCCTGCCGGAGCGGTACCTATTTATCTACTTGCATTTTGATGTGCTTTCGAACTGCTAGGTTGGCAGGAGCAGGGACTGAGCAACGGGAGCTCATCCCGTTGCGGGGATTCGAACCGTCGACCTTCTGTTTGGCAAGTCCTAGGCTCTGTGGTTTAACTCACAGCGCCACCCGCGTAGCTTTGACCACAAACCTGGTCAGGGAGGGAGTGGGGAGTGTTGGGTTGAATTGTGTCTGGAGGTAATGCAGGGGCCATGTCCTGTTGTGCACCTGGGCAGCAGGTGAGGGTTCTCCCCTTAGGTGGCTCTAAGGAGCCCCTTAGGTGGCTCTACCCATAAAAGGCTTTTATGGGTATGTTCGTAGCAAAAGAAAGAACAAAGAAACAGTGGGGTCACTCAGAGGAGAAGATGGTGAAATGCAAACAGGGGACACAGAAAGGGCTGAACTCCTTTTTTTTTTTTAATAAGATATTTATTAGGCTTTTTAAAAGTATTACAATAAAAATGAAAAAAAATAACAAAAATACAAAATAAAAATAGTTAAAAACACACAGATTTTCCATTGCTTGTTTTCCTTTAGCTTGTTTCCCGGACCTCCTCATACCTCCCTTTTTTGTATTCCAGTTCAATTTGTCGGTTCAGCAAATCCTTACCCTCTTTATTTATCCTAATCTTTAGTCTTAAAATAGTAACGTTAAATTTTTACCTATTAACAACCCATTTTTCATAATCCCTTAAAGCATTACAGCTGGAAACCACTTAATTTCTATCCAACATCATTCTAACATTCATTAATTTTACAATAATTCTGTAGATAGTCTTTGAATTTCTTCCAATCTTCTTCCACCGACTCTTCTCCCTGGTCTCGGATTCTGCCAGTCATTTCTGCCAGTTCCATATAGTCCATCAGCTTCATCTGCCATTCTTCCAGAGTGGGTAAATCTTGTGTCTTCCAATACTTTGCGATGAGTATTCTTGCTGCTGTTGTGGCATACATAAAAAAGGTTCTATCCTTCTTTGGCACCAATTGGCCGACTATGCCCAGAAGAAAGGCCTCTGGTTTCTTCAAGAAGGTATATTTAAATACCTTTTTCAGTTCATTATATATCATTTCCCAGAAAGCCTTAATCCTTGGGCACGTCCACCAAAGGTGAAAGAATGTACCTTCAGTTTCTTTACATTTCCAACATTTGTTATCGGGCAAATGATAAATTTTTGCAAGCTTGACTGGGGTCATGTACCACCTGTATATCATTTTCATAATATTCTCTCTTAAAGCATTACATGCCGTAAACTTCATACCTGTGGTCCACAACTGTTCCCAGTCAGCAAACATAATGTTATGTCCAAAATCTTGTGCCCATTTAATCATAGCAGATTTCACCGTTTCATCCTGAGTATTCCATTTCAACAGCAAGTTATACATCTTTGACAAAATCTTAGTTTTGGGTTCTAACAGTTCTGTTTCTAATTTTGATTTTTCTACCTGGAAGCCAATTTACTTGTCCAAATTATATGCCTCCATTATCTGATAATAATGAAGCCAGTCTCGCACTTTATTTTTTAGTTTCTCAAAACTCTGCAGTTTCAGTCTATCTCCATCTTGTTCCAAAATTTCCCAATATTTCGGCCAATTGGCCTCCATATTGAGCCTTTTCAGAGCTTTCGCTTCCATCGGTGACAGCCACCTTGGGGTTTTGTTTTCCAATAAATCCTTGTATCTTATCCAAACATTAAACAATGCTTTCCTGACAATATGGTTTTTAAATGCTTTATGCGCTTTGACCTTGTCATACCACAGATATGCATGCCATCCAAATACATTGTTAAAACCTTCTAAGTCCAAAATGTCTGTGTTTTCAAGAAGTAGCCATTCTTTCAACCAGCAAAAAGCTGCTGATTCATAGTAAAGTTTAAAGTCTGGCAGGGCAAATCCACCCCTTTCCTTTGCATCAGTTAATATCTTAAATTTTATTCTGGGCTTCTTGCCCTGCCAGACAAATCTAGAAATATCTCTCTGCCACTTCTTGAAACAATCCATCTTGTCCACAATTTGCAATGTTTGAAACAAAAACAGCATTCTAGGCAATACATTCATTTTTATCACAGCAATACGACCCAACAGTGAAAGCTTCAAATTTGACCAAATTTCTAAATCTTTTTTCACTTCCTTCCAACATTTTTCATAATTATCTTTAAATAAGTTCCCATTTTTGGCTGTCATATTAATCCCCAGATATTTCACTTTCTTAACCACAGTCAAACCTGTCTCATTCTGAAACCTCTCTCTTTCAATCGGTGTTAAATTTTTCTCTAAAACCTTAGTTTTTAACTTGTTCAGTTTAAATCCTGCCACTTGACCAAATTCTTGAATTAGTTCTAAAACCCTTTTAGTACTAGATTCTGGCTCCTGTAACGTCAATACTAAGTCATCTGCAAATGCTCTCAGTTTGTACTGTTTGGCTCCGACCTGTATGCCTTTAACCAACCGGTCCCTTCTAATCATATTCAGCAGAACCTCCAGGACCGATATAAAAAGCAGTGGGGCGATTGGGCACCCCTGTCGTGTCCCTTTTTCTATCTTAAATTCTTCCGTCACCACATTATTTACAATTAATTTAGCCTTTTGTTCAGAGTATATTGCACCTATACCATTTTCAAAACCTTGGCCTACCCCCATCCCCTGTAGGTTCTTCTTCATAAAACTCCAAGAGATGTTGTCAAAGGCTTTCTCCGCGTCCACAAATATCAGAACTGCTTTAGTATTTATATTCACTTCTAATTTTTCCAAAATATCAATTATATTCCTCAAATTATCAGACAAGTGTCTTCCCGGGAGAAAGCCCACTTTGTCTTTATGAATCTCTTCCATCAATACTTTTTTCAATCTCTTGGCCAAAATGTCTGCAAAAATTTTGTAATCCACATTAAGTAACGATATAGGGCGGTAGTTCTTAAGCTGAGTCTTTTCAGTCTCTGTTTTCGGTATAAGTGTAATGTACGAATCTTTCCACGACTCTGGTGCCCTTTTCCCTTCCAATATTTCATTGCAGACTTCCTTCAAAGGTTGTAATAGCCACTCTTTCAAAGATCTATAATATCTAGAAGTCAGCCCATCCGGTCCTGGAGATTTGCCCAATTGCATATTTTGAATGGCACCTTCTACTTCCTGTTCAGATATTTTATAGTTCAACATTAATTTGCTTTCTTGGGAGATTTTTTGTAATCCATTTGTCTTCAAAAATTGGTCTATATCCATTTCTTTCTGTGGCCCTTGTGTGTATAATTGTTTAAAATACCTCTGGAAACAGTTTCTAATCTCGATTGGGTTATGTATATTCTTTCCTTCCACTTCTAAGTTTGTAATAGTATTTAATTTTTGTCTTTTTTTCATTTGCCAGGCCAACAATTTCCCACATTTGTTAGCTGATTCAAATGTTTTTTGTCTCATTTGTTTAATTTTCCATTCTATTTCCTGATTCATCATTTCCATATATTGTACTTGGTATAATTTTATTTCTCTCAAAATCTCCTGCGACTTTGGTTTTGCTCTCAGTTTCTTCTCACTTTCTTTTATTTTCTCCAAAATTTTATCTTTCTTCTCATTTTGACTTCTCTTCTTTATTGCATTCTGTTGTATCAGAAACCCTCTCATGACAGCTTTGCTTGCATCCCAGATTACTCTTTTTTCTACATTGGTGTTCATATTTATTTCAAAATAGTCTCTCAAAGTTTTTTGGGCCTTTTTATACACTTCTTCATCTCTAAATAAGGTGTCATTCATCCTCCATCTGAAGGAGCCAGTTGATATTTGTTTCATCTCCATCCTTACAGCGTTATGGTCGGAGCAAGTTTTTGGGCAGATTTCCACTTTCTTTATCTTTGGTGCCATTCCTCTAGTTACCCATATTTGGTCAATTCTAGTCCATGTCATCTTTGCTTCTGAGAAGAAGGTTCCCTCTCTTCCCAAGGGGTTCTTTACTCTCCAAATGTCCACTAAATCCATATTGTCTGTCATCTCAAAAAATGTTTTCGGTAATCTACCATCCTTGGTAACTACCTGTCTTTGTGCCTTGTCCATGTTTGTAGATACTACTCCATTCATGTCCCCCATCAAAATCAGATTGTAATCCAAATAGTCCAATAAGATCTCATGCAACTTTTTAAAGAATTCAGATTTCCCCTCATTCGGTGCATAAATTCCTACGATCAAAAATTTCTCTCCTTGAACTTGAATTTCGATTGTCAAAAATCTGCCTTGTTTATCTTTAAAAATTAATTTCGGTAATAATCTCTCCTTTGCATATATCACAACTCCTCTTTTTTTAACTTTGTCAGATGAGATAAACTCCTGTCCCAATCTTTTATTAATCAGTAGTTTCCTGTGTAGCCTTGTTACATGTGTTTCTTGTAAACAAATCAAGTCCAATTGTTCCTTTTTTAGTAAATGAAAAACACTTTTTCTCTTTCAAGGAGAGTTCAAACCATTACAATTCCAACTTAACAGTTGCAGAGCCATGATGGGGTTACTTCACTTTGCCTCCAACTGCGCCAAGTGTCTGTTCTTGTTCTGTCGATGGTGTCTCTTTCTCTGGACCGTGCAATCCAAAAGATAAGTTTGCTATGTCTAGTATTCCTTTTTCCAGTGCTTTTGGCTCTTCTCCGGATTCTGCTTCTTTCTGTAGATCTTCTTCGTAATCTTTCAAAAACCTATCTTTATCGTTGACTGATCTTATTTTTATCTTTCTTCCTTTGTATTTAAAGGATAGGCCTTGAGGAAATTTCCACCTAAAGATAATTCTATTTCTTCTCAACAGGGCAACTAGGTCTCCGTAGTTAAGCCTTAAGTCCAAAAGATGTTTTGGAATGTCCTTAAATATCTCCACACTTGAGTCGTAAATTTCCAAAGTCTTTTGATAGTGCAGATTGAAAATTTTGTCTCTCTCCTCTTTTGTTTGAAGAGTAATCAAGCAGTCCCTCACCTTGTTCCTCCTTTGTCCTCTTCCAAGTCTAAATGCATTCACTATCTTAAATTCTTCCTTCCCCAAATCCTGTTGCCAAAAATCTGTAAATTCCTGTGTAAGAAATTCAGCCAAATTATCTTTCTCACGTTCTGGTACAGCCCTGATTCTTAGATTCCTTTGTTTCTCTTTCAATTCAATCATAGACAGTGTCAAACTGTGGTCCTCCAATTGCTTGTATACTGGTGGTATCTTCTCTTGAGTAGCAGTTGCTATATCTTTTGCTTCTTCAGCTATCTTTCGGGTCGAAGCAGATTCCTGTAATAATTTTTCAATAGACTCTGTATTGGTATTCACCTTCTGTCCCAAATTATTAATGCTTGTTGTATTCAGGTCAATTTTAACTGATGCTTCAGCTACTTGTTTATTTGTCTCAGCTACCTGCTTAGCTAAATTTTCCAAAGACTCATTAATTTTTCCAAGTGCATGTGCCAAAACGTCTTCGGACGACAGAACTTTTGATTTGACCTGTGGAGGAGCAGCCCCTGATGTTCCAGATGCTCCAGATGTTGAAGCCCTTCGCTGCTGCGCAGTGTCTGTCCAATAGGGTCTGCCAGACCTAGTAGTTTTTTCCTGCGCCAGCTCTAACTTTCCTCTCCCATCTGCCATAACACTCTCATGAGAATTCAAGGTCGATCCCACGGTTGAAAGTTTGTTTTGGAGTGGAATTTTCCTCTAACCCAGTTGTTATTGTAGCAATATCAAACCTCCTCTAGGGGGACACAGTAACAGCCAAAGCTTGCAACTTTTAGAAACAAAAATGGTCCTTATAAGTCCCCCAATTCACCTAAAAACAACAGGGCTGTTCAGAAAGGGCTGAACTCCTCAATGCCTTCTTTGCCTCAGTCTTCTCCGATAAAGAAAACAATGCCCAACCTGAAGAATTTGGAGCAAATGATTCAGCAGAGGAAACACAGCCCAGAATAACTAAGGAGATAGTACAAGAGTACTTGGCTAGTTTAGATGTATTCAAGTCTCCAGGGCCAGATGAACTGCATCCAAGAGTATTAAAAGAACTGGCAGATGTGATCTCAGAACCACTGGCAGTCATCTTTGAGAATTCCTGGAGAACAGGCGAAGTCCTGGCAGACTGGAGGAGGGCAAATGTTGTCCCTATTTTCAAAAAGGGGAAAAGAGAGGACCCAAATAATTACCGCCCAGTCAGTCTGACATCAATACCAGGGAAGATTCTGGAGCAGATCATTAAGCAAACAGTCTGTGAGCACCTAGAAAGGAATGCTGTGATCACCAATAGTCAGCATGGATTTCTGAAAAATAAGTCATGTCAGACTAACCTGATCTCGTTTTTTGACAGAATTACAAGCCTGGTAGATGAAGGGAACGCAGTGGATGTAGCCTACCTTGATTTCAGCAAGGCATTTGACAAGGTGCCCCATGATATTCTTGTAAAGAAGCTGGTAAAATGCGGTCTGGACTATGCTACCACTCAGTGGATTTGTAACTGGCTGACTGACCGAACCCAAAGGGTGCTCATCAATGGTTCCTCTTCATCCTGGAGAAGAGTGACTAGTGGGGTGCCACAGGGTTCTGTCTTGGGCCCGGTCTTATTCAACATCTTTATCAATGACTTGGATGATGGACTCAAGGGCATCCTGATCAAGTTTGCAGATGACACCAAACTGGGAGGGGTGGCTAACACCCCAGAGGACAGGATCACACTTCAAAACGACCTTGACAGATTAGAGAGCTGGGCCAAAACAAACAAGATGAATTTTAACAGGGAGAAATGTAAAGTATTGCACTTGGGCAAAAAAAATGAGAGGCACAAATACAAGATGGGTGACACCTGGCTTGAGAGCAGTACATGTGAAAAGGATCTAGGAGTCTTGGTTGACCACAAACTTGACATGAGCCAACAGTGTGACGCGGCAGCTAAAAAAGCCAATGCAATTCTGGGCTGCATCAATAGGAGTATAGCATCTAGATCAAGGGAAGTAATAGTGCCACTGTATTCTGCTCTGGTCAGACCTCACCTGGAGTACTGTGTCCAGTTCTGGGCACCACAGTTCAAGAAGGACACTGACAAACTGGAACGTGTCCAGAGGAGGGCAACCAAAATGGTCAAAGGCCTGGAAACGATGCCTTATGAGGAACGGCTAAGGGAGCTGGGCATGTTTAGCCTGGAGAAGAGGAGGTTAAGGGGTGATATGATAGCCATGTTCAAATATATAAAAGGATGTCACATAGAGGAGGGAGAAAGGTTGTTTTCTGCTGCTCCAGAGAAGCGGACACGGAGCAATGGATCCAAACTACCAGAAAGAAGATTCCACCTAAACATTAGGAAGAACTTCCTGACAGTAAGAGCTGTTCGACAGTGGAATTTGCTGCCAAGGAGTGTGGTGGAGTCTCCTTCTTTGGAGGTCTTTAAGCAGAGGTTTGACAACCATATGTCAGGAGTGCTCTGATGGTGTTTCCTGCTTGGCAGGGGGTTGGACTTGATGGCCCTTGTGGTCTCTTCCAACTCTATGATTCTATGATTCCAAGAGAAAATGCTCGGAGGCTGTAGCTACAGGAGCAGCAGCATCTGCCAAAGGGTAGCAGACGTCTTCCGCAAGCTTGGATCTGTGCATGAGAGAGACAGACAGACGGACAGACAGATCATTGGCATGTCCCATATTCTGTGGCATTAAACTGCCTATGCCTAAACTTTCAGTAAATGCCAATGGACTCAAGGCACACATGGCAAAAATGCTGCAGATGCTGGGACATTCCCTGTCCGGTGTGACTTCTTTAGCTTGGCACTACTTTCCCCAAGAGAGGCGCTTGGTGACCCTTGTTGCCCTGTTCAGGGTCCGATAAGGCCCTGGGCGTGGTCCTCTTTTCAGGAGGGGGGGCACAGGCCAGGGCACCAGTCCTCTTGCCCTGCACCCACAACTGCTTCTTAGGAATGGCCTCCTTAGTGAGGATAGGGGGAGCCAGCTGCTCTCAGCGTGGTTTTCTGTATAAATTGGGACTGGTTTGGCAGAGTGTTTAGCCGTGGACAGAAGGGAGGTTTCATGTGGATTGGGAAGAATGGGGCGCTGCAGTGGTCACTCGCATCTTCCTGATGTCTTCCCAGCAGAGTCTGCAGGCAGACACCGGGCACTTTCTCCTTCCTCGCTTGCAGCCAGCCACCTTGCTTCTCCTTGCAAATCTGTAAGAGAAGACTCTGCAGCAGAGGAGCCTGAGAACGGTTGCTGGCTGTTACAGGATCCTGTGCAGAACCCCTTGGGGAAGGACGAGCAGAATGGATGTTGTAACCTCCATATGTTTCCAGAGCGTGGAGGAGAATTTTGAATAGACAAAACAGATCTTTTGCAATACAATAGTTTTATTGTGCAGCCTTTTGAGGAAGGGAGAGCTGAGCGAAGCTTACCTTTCCTTCAGTCCATTTGCATTGGAAACAAGCAGCCCAGCTCCACAGCAACTACAGGGAGCTGCCCACCTGCAGGACGAGGAGGAGGAGGCGTTCTGCTCTTAGGTTTCCGTTTTGCTGTGTTCTCCTTTCAGACACTCCATGTGAATGGAGAATGTTCTCCTCACCACAGTTGTGAGGGCTGAGATTTCTGCAGCTGCTCAATTGGGGAGAAGCAATGAAGAACCGTGATGGCCACTGGGAGGATCAGAGATGCATCAAAGGCTTGTTCAGCAAAGGGAGTATGTTGTGGGCTTGCAGTTGTGTTTGCATTCCCCTTTAATTTGCGTACTTCGTATGGCCCTCAAACCACACCCATCTTATTACTCCCCCCCCCCCGTAAATTTGGATTTACTTGATATGGGGGAATTGTGGGAAAGTGGGCTCCAAATTGCTCCACTTCAGGTCATAGGTGATTAGTTTTAGGCGTTTGGGGAGGGGGGCTCAATTGTCACTTTCATTTCTTTTTCCACTGTGCTTGCAACTCTTTCCAGTATGCTTAGCCTTCCCTGTAGTTTTCTTTGGATCTCTCAGATTTACACAAAACCAGAAAACTGCACAAGCAAACCACGTTTTACATTTCTCCAGCAGATATTGCACAACAATCCGAGAAGTGTTTACTGAGAATTTATAGCTGCCTTACTGTGTGCTTTTACACACTTGTTGGATGGGGGAAACTAAAAAAACAACCCCCACACACCTGAGGTGTAGCTGTCTCTGCCCAACTGGAAGTTCCTATTCGTGTACCAAAGTGAGCGGGTTTGGACTACTACAGTCCAATCTGAATGTGGGGAGAAGCACAATAATAGCTAAATAATGCTCCATTGTGGACAGGCCTTGAGAAAAAAATCAGAGCATGGGGTGGTTTTGCCTGCTTTTAGCCAGCGGATGTGATTCAGTATCTCTGTACATTACTCCTGTTTCTGGAGAAAGTTGCCTCACTTTGGACTCATCCACACTTACCTTTGCTCTGTGCTTTGTAGGCACAGCTCTGGGCTTTCCAGGTCTGTCCATGTCTGAGCAGTGTTGGGTTTTTTCCCCTAATGAAGCTTAACCCAGGGGAAACTGCATTTTACTGCTGAATCAGAGCAAACGGCAGTTGGGTTTTCTGCAGACGACCCCTCTGAGATGCCAGCAGGACTGGGTTTAATGGGCAAATGGGGTGGATTTGAATGAACCAGGTGTCAGGGAGTGGGTTCTGTTGTTGGGGTCTGCAGACCAACTTCTTTGAGGCTAAGAGGGAGTGAGTGAGAGGACTGCTGCTCTCTCTGAGGACTGGAGTGGCAATGTGTTGTTTATTTGTACCTACTCACCTGCGTGGTTCTTAGTGAACAGCCAGAGAACTCCCTCTCACCTTTGCAGAGCAGATAAAGGCAAGGTAGGACAGGATGCTCAAGCAGGGGCTTCTCAACCATAGAGAACCTTGGGTGGCTTCCCGGTGGGCTTTGGGCCTCCGCCTGCCTGGCGTCTCCTCGTTTAGCAGCCCCACTTTCTAGGCCAACCACAGCCTTGTTGCACCCATCCCAGCAGCTGCAACCGCCACCTCTTGCACGCTGCGTAGATGGGGCTGGGAGGCAGAGGTGTGTGGGGTAGGGTGTTAGGGTGCGGGGTGGAGGGAGGTCTCCTAAAGGAGAAGGAAATTAGAAAGTGAGATAAAAGGTTGACATTGTTATCAAACATAAATCAATAAATAGATAGATAAGATAGATAGATAGAGGAAAGATGTTACAGGTGAGCGTGAGGAAAGAGTCCTGGCCATTTGGGGGAAAGAAAGGATAAAGTGCAAGTTAAGTATGAAAGGATAACGGGGGAGAAGTTGTTGAAGGAGCTAATACTTTGAGAGGCACATGGGGTGGGAAGGGAAATGTATGAAAGAGTCAACCTTTTCCATTCAGAGCCTCTGAATGAACAAATTCTGCATAAAGAGGTGGGCCAAAATACCTCCAAAGCAAAATGTCTGTAGTTAGGTTTGAGGAAAGCTGAGCTAGATAACTCCTTGCCACAAGGAAAATGGTGTGGCAAAGAATTTAGAAATTTACAAAGATGGATCCGATGTCAGTAGAAAATGTTGGTAATTGCAGAGCTCTGATTCCACCCACCTGCCCCCATTTTGAGACTGGCGGGCCTCAGTAATTTCCATCCATTTTCTTTTTCTTTTTTGGGAAGTCTGAGATCCCCTATGATAAAGGCAGCTTTCCTCTTCCAAATCTCCATTTGCCCTTGGCTGGGGCTGCCCGCTCTCCACGGACAGGCATCTTGCCCTCCCTGCTTCGTGTCTGCCAGAAGAGCGTCTTGGAGGCCCACTGACCCCTCTGCTGCCTCCTTCCTCAGAGAATCCCAGCAACAGAGCATCAAGGAAAAGGGGCATCTCTGGAACATATTAAGATGTGACTTGCCCTTCTCCTGTGCAGCCTGTGAAATAGTTAAGTTTGATGAAGTGCTAATGAAGAATTATGGAGTTATTTGTTTGACTTTGTCACTTGGGGCTCTTTGCAAATGAGACTATTCATCTCACAGTGCAGCCAGTCGTGTTTCTTAAAGGGAATTAATTAATGCCGTTTGTCTTCCTACCCAGATCTCCAGTTCTTCTCCTTCCCAGGCCTGGTCTGCCCTCATGCCAGCCACCCTCCTGTTCTTTCTCAAATGGTTTCTTCTCTTCTGCAGTTTTGCTTGTGGGTGGCCACTTTTATCTGATCACCCACACACTTCCAACTAACTCCCTTGGGTGCCTGAAAGAGCTGGCGAGGGGGGGTTGTTTCCTTTGGAAGGGGCCATGTGTGGGAAGGGTCTTTCCAGGGCCAGCTCCCAGCCATGAGGTTGATGGCTTGGCAAGTTCTCAGGTCTCTCTCCTCCCCTTGCTGGCAGCAGGCTCTCTTTCTTGGCCCCTCCTCACTGGCCAAATGCCCCCCCCCCAGTCCATTAAAGGAGGAGGAGGCATGTAGCTTTGTTGATGGAGGTTCAAGGCATAGTGGAAACTGAAGCAGGCACCGAAGGGTCTTCAGACGGAGCAGAGAAAGGCAGAGTCTGCAACTGACAGGACCATGTGCCCTGAGGATCTAGCTGTCACAACACCCAGCAGAGGCTGTCAAGTCTTGATGCTGAAACCATTGATGATCAGGGTGATCCCCTGATGAATGGTTGGTGTCAGCTATGGACTTTTGACTGGAAGTCAATTGGTGGCCTCTGCAGTTGCTAACTGCTGAGGTTCCCCTAGCAAATGGAGCAGGTCTCCTGGCGGAGGCAAGGGCTGCCACGGTCTTCTTCATCTAGCCCCTTCTGGCCACTGAAAGCTTTCCGATGTGGTGGGCACAAACGTGAGCCCCGTGGATCCCCCCGGGTGCGCCTCAGAGATGCTGTGCAAGTAGAAGAAGCCACGTTTCCTTGTTTTCTGCACGGACAAAAATGGATGTGTCGTTTTCCAGCAAAGGTCTGGGAGAAGCACAGCTGGGAAACATGCAGCTGTGTCCCTGGGTGCGTGTGCGCATGCATTCATGTGGCAGTGCTGAGCGGCTTTCCCTCTCGTCCTGCAGCAGGTGGAGCTTATTGTCTGTCCACTGAACAATGCAGGTATTTGATGGCTGAGTGGTTGTGCACGGGGTTTGGGTGTGGTGTTATTTCTGGCATTTGGAAGAGGCTGTGCCCCCCAGGCAGCTAAGAGGTGGTGTGCGTGTGTGTGTGTGTGTGTGTGTGTGTGTGTGAGAGAGAGAGAGAGAGAGAGAGAGAGGCAGACAGACAGAGAGAGAGAGAAAGATGCAGAGAAAGACAGACAGACAGACATCGATGTCTGCCTGCAGTTGCAGGCAAAGAGGTGGGGGAAGGAAGGCTTTCCCCCTTGTCTTTGAACATCTCCGATCTTTACAGTTTCAGACTATACATTTCTGCATGTCTAGATGTGGTCCTCTCTGTTGATAGTTAAAGCAATGGGGTTGGGGTTGCCTGGCAACCACAGGGAGAACTAGGAGGAGGGAGGGAGAAGCTGTAGCAGAGAGAGAGAGAGAGAGAGAGAGAAGCAGCAGAAGAAGGAAGGAAGGAAGGAAGGAAGGAAGGAAGGAAGGAAGGAAGGAAGGAAGGAAGGAAGGAGTCCCTGCATGGTTAAGCCACCTCCATCCCACCCACATGGAGCAGAGCTGCCCCCCACTTTTTCTGGGGCCACCAGGGGCTTGCTCCTATCATCCCCACTGTGGTGAAAGCTGCATTTCTTGCTTCTTCGTGACCTTCGCATGTCCACCCCATAACGTGGCATTTCCTGGACTGAGCTTAGGTTTCCTCAGGTGGGTGTTGACAACCGCCTCACTATAACCATGGGCTCTGTGGAGACTGCCCAGCCCTGGGGTCTGACCCTTTGACTGACCCAAGCTGGGCTGAAAGCCAAAGCCTCTTTCTCTGTGCATGAGGGCAGAAGCTCCATGGGGTCAGGTGGAGTTTCTGCACTGGGAGTGGTTCTTGACCCACATCTTGATCAGATTAAATGTTTCCATGGCAACAGGATGTGTGCTTTCTAGGAATGGAGGAGAGGGGCAGTTATGATGGGGCGGTTGGGGGGAGGGAAGGAGTCCTTCCAAACAATGCATTTTCTGTTCAGCATCCTAAAAATTTCAGCGAGGTAACCAAAGCCTCTTAAAAATGGGGTCACAATTAATGTGGCTCATAAAATCCATCGCCTTCTCCCCAAAGATGTCGCATTTTGAGCCTCCAATGAAAACAGAAGTTAAAATCCATTTCCTGTCAAGTGAACCGCAGGAATGAACCGGGTGCCTGGGGACTCTACCATAAATAATTCACAGGCACAACATCACATTAAAATAATGCTGCTGAGCTCAGGATACAAGCCCTCACTGGCCAGGAAATTCCAATTTTCCCACTCCAGCCTCTCTCCTGAAGCTGAAGCCCTCTCAAAGCAGGTCGCGAGACTGCTGCGGTGAGAGGGAGCAGGAGGGCACCCCATCCCTACAGGCAATGAAGGAGGGCACCCCATGCCCTACTCTGTCCCTCTTGGCCCTCGCTCCCCAGAACACAGCTCCACCCTGCCGGGACGTCACCTTCTGGGGCAGCAGGGAACTGAGCCTCCCTTGGATGCCATCAAACTCCAACTCCCATCGGTCAGTGTGGCTACCTGGGTGACTGCAGGGTCAGCCGCCATCCCTCAGTCCCCGTGGGCAAGATTGCTGCCAGCATGGGGCTTCTCCCAGAGTGGCTTTTCCCCCAGATCATAGAATGGTAGGGTTGGAAGGTACTGCAAGTGCAATCTAGTCCAATCCTCTGCAGTCCAGGAGGCTCTTGCCCAACGTGGGGCTCAAGCCCATGACCCTGAGATTAAGAGTCTCATGCTCAACCAACTGAGCTTTCCCAGCTTCTTTAGTTCTGTTCACTTGTGCATGTCGGCAGCTTTCCAAGGCCTTCCAGCAGTGCCTTTGTGCCTTGAGACCTCTCCAGCCCTTCCTCAGGGTATGCTGAGGTCTGGCCAGCTGGCCTTCTCTCCCAGGGCTCTCAGGCTGGATTCTAGCCCATCCTTGGCTGCCCCCAAACCCCAGCTTTTCCAGGATGGCTGTACCGCTTTGGGGGCATTTTGAGTGCAACAGCAGGATGTGACCTTACCCCATGGAAAGGTCTTGTGGTGGCCTCTTGTGGCCTTGCGCTCATCTGCCCTCCTTCCTCCCCGGAGTCAGCTGCACCCCGTAGCTCTTGGCTGGCCCCTGATCTGCTCAGAAGATCGTCAGGATTTCCTGCAAGCCCAGAGTGACTCAAGGCCAGGTCAGGGCAGCTTTGCAAGGAGAGGGAATTCAGAAAGCCAAAGACCATTGTGAACATTTCTCTTGAAAGCAGGATAGAGATGAGACCCAGGGAGTTTATAGGATTCTGCCCTTCCTGTTTTGGCTGTGATTCTAAAATGGTCTTAGCAGAAGGGACGATCAGAAGTGGGGATCCACAAGGTCGTTTCTCTTCTCTTCGCTTTCCATGTTGTACAGTGACCCTTTCAGGGAGAGGCAGAGTTTCCCAGAGCTCTTTCTCAAATCTTTCTTTCTCTGTGTGTTTCGCATCTGTTGGGGTCATTCTGAGTGCTGCAGCGACCAAGACCTCCCCATCCTGTTCTCTTAGCTGCAGGGGAGGGAGGGAGGGAGGGCTGTGCTGTGCTGTGGCAGCCCCTGCCTCCTCTTCCAGGGGCATCATCAGTAGCAAGCAGGGAGGCGATTCTCTATTGCAACAAGATTAAGCTTAATCCTGCATTAACCTATTTGATCATTTTGCAGCCCAGCTGAATAAATTGCAATTAATGGCAGGCACCTGGAGCCCTGTGATAATCCTGTGCGAGAGTGCGGTGTGAGAGAGTGAGCAGCCTCCTCTACAGCAGCCCTTCAAGCCCACCAGCCTGGCAGTTGGTGATAAATGCTGCTGGCACAACTTTTATCTCCAGGCAGGGTGCTTTGCACCTCCTTGAACCAAGTGACACAACATCTCTCTAATTAGTGCTAAGCGGGGAGTTTTCCCCAGCCTCTCTTGCCCTGTCAGATGGGGAATTTTCCAGATAAGCTGACCCTCATTCTGCAAAGGCCTGTCTCTGGATTATACCCCTGAGAAAAGAGCTTTATTCTGCCTGGATAAGCAAAGTCTTTTTTCCAAAGTGATTTGCAGTCTTTTGAAGTGAGTCACCCTATACAGAGCCCAGATAGCCTCTGTGCAGCCAGACCCGCCTTCATGGCCAATGGGGAGCTGGAGGGAGAGGCAGCCCCTTCTCCCACTTGCCTTTAAAGCAATGTTGGAAAAACAGGCTGGGCCTCACGTTTTACTTGAATGGGTGGTAAGTCATGGGTTAAAATGGATGAAGAAACTGACAGGCTGAATGTTGGAACAAGGCGCTGCTAGGGCACGCACACATGGGGACTTGTTTAGCTTGGCATGCGCACCTTGAAAACATTTTTAATTGTTTTTAAAATACACATTTCTTGAAATACCAGATTTGCACAAAACAGCAGTGAACAATTGGTCAAAAACACGTGTTGCTCCAAGAAAGGCAAGCTTTTGCAATTGTTTGCACAAAATGCTGCCTCTTCCTTTCCCACCTCCTGTGCTTGCAAGGAGAAATTGTTAATTTTAATTTTAATATAGCTGTTTTGTGCAAAAGCACTTCTGTGCAAAGAGCTGTTTTAAAAATAAAAGCACAATGAATGTGCCTTCACTAACAATGGGCCATGAAGGGCCACCTGCATCCCTTTCTTTGCTCTGATGACAACAAAATGAAAGCAGGATTCGGGGCAAGAGATGGCACCCAGCAAAATCGTCACCCCCAATGTAAAAAAGCCCCGCCCACTCCATGTGCTTCAGCAGCACTTTTCTATGGGATTTTCTTCCTTTAGCAGATTATCCATAGATTGGGAAAATCCGGATTTATTGGGGGAAAGTGCTGACTGCCACTTTGATGCTGAGGATGCTCCAAAGGGGGCTGAGCCCCACCGCAGTTGTGCTGCGGGGAGCAGCTGGGGCTTGGCTCTCCATCCTGGCCTCTGAGGGCAGCTGGAAGGAGACCGGCGGGGCAGGCGGGGGGGGGGTCCTTGTGAGCAGGTGGGCGACGGAGAAGCCAGGCCTGGGCTTGGGAGAAGGGGCCTTGGGGAAGCCCCTTGGGGCTGCCCACTCTGCTTTTGCAGGAGGTGTTTGCACAACAGCCATCGTAGCCCTGGAAAACTAGATAGATAGTGGGAACGTGTGGCTTTGCTAGGGAGACAAAACAGGTTTCTTCTGTGCTGGGCCGGACTCTTGCCTTTGTTCGGCTCGGTCCAGCCTGCTCGTCCCCCGATGCCGGGCTCCCCTCGGGAGCTGCGCTTGGCACGCCGGCGCGAACCTGGGCGGGAGGCAGCCTCGGGGTGCGCGGGCCCCGCTGGCCGGGGACGCGGCTGGGGGCGGCGGCGGCGAGGCTTCCCCGACTCCGCCAAGGGAGGGCGCGCGGAGCGGCCAGCGCTAGGGCCCGGGAGGCGCCCCGCTCCCGAGCTGGAGCGGGCGGGCTGCGCGGAGCGAGGGAAGGAAGTCATTAGTGCGGCGGCGGCGGCGGCGGAGGAGGCGGCGGCGGGCGGAGAAGCAGCGCCGCGGGCTGGCCGGGGCGTGGATGTGGGGCTCGGGCAGGCGGACAGGCAGGCGCTGCTGCTGCTGCTGCTGGGGGCTGTTCGGCGCGCAGGGCCCGGAGCCCCGCGGGGGCGCGCGGTCCGTGGGGCTTTCCTGCGGGCCGGGCTCGGCGGCGGCGGCGGCGGCGGGGCGTGCATGGCCGCGGCAGGGCGGGCGGCTTCCCGGCGCGGCCGCCGCCCCTCGCCCTCCGGCCTGCCTGGCGCTCTGCGGAGGATGCCGCGCCTCCCGGACTCCCCGCGCGGCCGCCCAGCGACGCGCTCCGGCCCCCGGGCGCCGTGAGCGGCGGAGCCGGAGCTGTCCCGCCCCGAGGGCAGGCAGGCAGGCAGGAGGCAGCATGAGTGCCGCTGCCCGAGCCCTTGAGCCCGCCGCCAGCAGCGCCAGCCCCGTCCCGGCTTGATGCTCAGGAGCCCGGCTGTACAAATATGATGAAATGGCAGCCCCGGAAGAAGGTGAGCGCGCGCGGCCCCGGCAGGCGACTGGGGAGGGGGCTCGTCCCGGGGGGGGGGCTGGTGTGGGGAGGTGGCTAAAGCGGCAAGGGGGGCCCTGCTGCCCGGACTCCGCCCGGGATCCGCGCATGGCCAGGGAGGGTCCTGTCATCCGCTGGCTGGTGCTCCTTCCTTCCCTGCGGGGAGACGGGGCGGGGAGGCGCTTTGCCCCGCCACGTGTGGAGCGATGCCCCCCTAGACCCGTCTCGGTGCAGCCTTGTCCGCTGCGCACGTGCCAGGCGGCTGCCCTTCTGTGTGCCACTGCGGTTGTGCTGGGCTGCTGCTGCTGCTGCTTTGAGCTCACGTCTCAGCTGGCAGTAAATCTCCCTCTTTCAGGCCATTTCCTTATATGGCCGCTTTGTTGGAAGTAGAGTTTCCTAAGCTGATCGTCCTTCTGCAGGCAGCGCCAGCCAACTGTGGCGCTGGGTGGGGAAGGGACGGCTGCTGTGGGTGATGGGGGCTCCTGGGGTTCCCAGGGCGGCTCGCTGCTTTACCTGGATGGCTCACCGCTGAGCAACAGGACCTGTCAGTCCCCTGTGCTGCATATTGCAGCTGTGCTGGCCACCAGGTATCGCTCTTCCTTGGTACTCCGCTGTGCCACGGAGCTGGCGCAACCAGGGCCATTGCCTATCTTTCCTTGCCACGGACTTCCTGCCTTTTGCCTCAGTGCGGGAGCTGGGAAGGGGCAGGCGGGCGGGCGCCCTTTCTCACACCCATGCACACACCCTGCCTGCCTGCCTGCCTGCCTTCCCACCCACCCTCCTCTGGCAGTGCCCTCTCCACCTCTCCAGCATGTTTGTCAAAGCCTGTTTTTGTCATTCGGTGGAGCTGGCCGAGTTAAGTCCTGTGGTTTGCGCTTTGGACCCCCCTTTGGGCTGCAATTGCAGAAGCCTTGACTCAAACTGCTGAAATATTATTCTTGGCAGCTGGAAGAGGCTCTTCGAAGTGTCGGGGTTCTCTCTGCAGGATTGGTTCACCCAGGCGATGCTTAATCACAAAACCAGAGGCTGGAGTTTGTTCTTTGTGCTCATGTCTCAGCCACAATCCTCACCAGGGCTGGTTCCACCCTCTGCCGGAGAAAGATCACTTTGCTCTTGGCCTCGGCTATCAAATGTCTCCTGAATCTGCTTGGTCTGTGAGATGATGGAAACACTCCCTCTCCATTTGCTCAGACACAGCAGGAAAGAGCTCCCTGGTACAGGCGGCTGGCAGCCCCCGCTGCATTTGTGGCGTGAAAGGGGCTGCCTGCTCAGCTCCAGACTAAGAGTGGTGCCAGGACGGTGCCATCTGTGATGCCAACCAATAGCACTTGACCATTGTTCCCGCACCATTTGGCTCTGAGGTGAGGCCCAGTCGCTTGCCTGGTGAGCCCAAACACGGTCAGCTCTGAACTGCTCCAAAGGGCTCTCTTCTCTGCCCCACTCCTCTTGTGGGTTGCTTGCTCTCCATAGTTTTACAGGAGCCTCTTTGTTTGGGGGGCGGGGATGGCAAGGGAAGGCTGGCAGGTGGGGAGAGTGTACCGTAAATGCCCATGCGTTTGGAGCTGGTGGTTCTGGTGTGGGCACCCTATGGAAAGCACGCCTCTTCTGTTTGTATTTGTATCCAGTTATGCCACTTTCATCAATACCACACCAGGCGGTGTCCCTTAAAGGCAAGAATAGATGGGCACCAACCCCCTGCCCCCAAGATGGCCCCTGGGGAGCTGGCCTTGAAAAAGGAGTGGTCTTGTTTCAGAGTTGCCCCTCCTTGTGGTACATGTAGCTTCTGGGGGGTTTCAGGCACAGAAGGTGTACAGTGGTATCTCGGGTTACATCCGCTTCAAGTTACAGACGCCGCTAACCCAGAAATAGTACCTCAGGTTAAGAACTTTGCTTCAGGATGAGAATAGAAATCGTGCGGCGGCAGCGCAGCAGCAGCAGGAGGCCCCATTAGCTAAAGTGGTGCTTCAGGTTAAGAACAGTTTCAGGTTAAGAACGGACCTCCAGAACGAATTAAGTACTTAACCCGAGGTACCACTGTATCCTCTTTTGGCTCATCTTAACTCTTCTCAAGTCTTTCTTTCCCTTGACAGGGTCTTGCAGGCTTTGAGATATTTAGCCAGCTCCATCCCATTCTGTCGGTTTTGCTTTGGGGGGGTGGGGAGAGCTCTGAATCCAGCACTAATTCAAGGAGGTTCCTGCCTTGAATTTTTCTTCCCCTCCCCCTGCCAACAACTATAAATAAGAAAAAGAACAGGGAGACAAATTCTTCTTCTTGATTAGTTATTAGTTATTCGCTATCCTGGTTAGCTCAGCTGGTTAGAGTGTGGTGCTTCTAATACCCAAGATTGGAGGCTTGATCCCCATAAGGGACAGCTGCATATTCCTGCATTGCAGGGGGTTGGGTCCCTTCATCATTTGAACACCAGAGATACGGTAATCTGTTTGGGGTTAACAGGGTACCCCCCTCCAGGACTACAGCTCCTGTCATCCTTGACCATTAGTCATGCTGGCTGAGGCTCTTGGGAATTTTGGTTGCTGGAAACCACAGGAGGGGAGAGTGCTGTCATGCTCCGATCCTGCTTGTGGCTTTTCCACAATAGGCCTCTGGTTGGCCCCTGTGAGAACAGGATGCTAGACTAGATGGGCCCCCTTAGGCCTGATCCAGCAGGCTTTTCTTATGCTCTTATGTGATGCCCTCCATATGTTTTGGACTACATTGAGTACCCTTGATATAAACTAAAGGTTCTGTAGTCTCAAGCCTACCCATTCTGAACAGAGGAGAGGGGCAAAAGGCTTCTGTTTGTGTGGCAGTGGCTAATATAGGCAAGTTCCCCCCATTGACTGGTGGCAGTGGGTAGGAGGCATGGATGTGGCTGCACCCTTCTGTTTTTGATTTGGCTGCCATTTTGTGTCATGCCACACCCCACCGGAGCCATTTTTAAAACTGATGCCCATGGTACTTTGGAAAAGAATGCAATTGTACTTAGGAACTATGTGCATTTGGGTTCCTACCTGATTTTGGGATCAATATTTGACCTTGCCTGCTCCAAAGCCTTGGATTACCCTGGCTGACATTCACTCATCCGTGGTATTAAGCAATGGTTGACCTGCAACATCTCCAGATACTTCATAATATTCTGCAGGTAATTGGCCAAGACCTGGTGATTTGTTCTTCTTAGTTTTCTTTGTTGTTGTTGTTGTTGTTTAGTCGTTTAGTCATGTCCGACTCTTTGTGACCCCCTGGACCAGAGCACGCCAGGCACTCCTGTCTTCTACTGCCTCCCGCAGTTTAGTCAAACTCATGCTGGTAGCTTCGAGAACACTGTCCAACCATCTCGTCCTCCGTCGTCCCCTTCTCCTTGTGCCCTCCATCTTTCCCAACATCAGGGTCTTTTCCAGGGAGTCTTCTCTTCTCATGAGGTGGCCAAAGTCTTGGAGCCTCAGCTTCAGGATCTGTCCTTCCAGTGAGCACTCAGGGCTGATTTCCTGAAGAATGGAGAGGTTTGATCTTCTTGCAGTCCATGGGACTCTCCAGAGTCTCCTCCAGCACCAGAATTCAAAAGCATCACAGCCTGTTTAAACTAAAGAAACTAAGGATCCTAGAAACTAAGATAATCCTTAGGAAACGCAGGAGCCCCTCTTTTGCCTTCTTGAAATTCTGCTCTAGGCAGGGGAGGGGGAAGTGTCTTGTGATGGTCCCAAGGGCCCCCCTGTCAGCATCCTGCGCCGCTGCCCTTCGCTGAGCTTGATTATTTACAGGCAAGTTCTGCATCTACCCCCAGAAGGGTTATTGATCTGGAGCTGCCTCATTGCTCCAGCGAAGTAGATGTGTGTTTGCTCTCAGTGTGTGAGCCAGATTCTTTTGTGAGAGAAGGAGTTGCCCAGAGTCCCCAGAGCTCACCTTGCCTATATGTGGGGCCTTGTGGTGAGGCGGACAGAGTTGTGACAGTGTATTGGGACTGTCCACTGCTTTGCCTGTGGCTGCAGGAAATGGGATCTCTTGCTTGACCTTCTTCTTACCAGGGATTGTGCAGCAGGAGGTAACACACCTTGATTCCTCTTCGCACCATTTGTGAAATATTGCACGCTGGAGAGTTCTGGGTTGTTTTCAAAACCTCTTTTCTCTTGAGATGACAGCTTTGGAGAGAGCTGCTGCTGGCTTTGAGCTGAGTTGCTGGGAGATGGGGGGGGGGCAAAGCAGGAAGAGGAGTCCTTGTGGCGGCTGGAGGGGATGCTGCCCCCTTTCTCCTTCCAGTGGCAACCCCTCTCCCTTGCTCAGTGCCACTGCATCATTAGTGCATGCAGGTAGCATGGATGGGTGGCCCTGTTGCAAAACCCCTGTGGGTGCCACCTGCCTCTGCTGAGCATCCCCCAGGGTTCTGGCCGCTCCAGCCATGCCCTTGCACCATCATGATGGAAGCTCTGAGCACCTCCATCAGGGAGCTCCCCTTCTCCCTGAAGAAGAGCACCTACATAAGAGACTAAGAAAACCTTGTAGCTGCATTAGGCCAAAGGGGGCCCCTCTAGTCCTGCTCTCATCAAGGCCAACCAGGTGCTTATTATGGGAAGCCTGCCAGAAGGGCACAGGGTTGTTGTGCCTCCTTCTTTTTGGGTCAGCGATACGTCCCCCTGAGTGGGTCCAGGCCATCCCTGGGGCTCCCTGTTTGTCCTCAGGGAAACGGTTGTGTGAAGTTGTGGCGTAGACAATGCTTGGTATGGGCCTGGATTCTGCCATGTCTCTCTTTTCCCTTCTGTGCTCCCCCACAGGTAGCACTGCTCTCCACCTCCCCTCATTCCCAGCCAGCATAGAAAAGGCTCAGAGCTGCAGCCAAAGGATCTCAGGAGGCCTCCCTTTGGACTGCTTTCCACTTTCTGTGAAGTTGAGGCTTGGTTAGGCTGCCTCACCTTCCTACCAGGCCCAAGATTCACCAGCCTGGTTTGTGCTTTGAAAATCTCTGGATAGTTAGGTTAACAGAAAAGCCAGATGCTCTCGTGGGCAGAAATGCTGAGAGGAGGTCAAGCGATTTTGTTTCTGGCTCCGTTGCCTTGTAGTATATTGGAAGCTGAATCCTGCAAATGGCTGTGGCTCCTGAGTGTTGTGGGGATTTCAGAGTGGAGGGGCTGAGCCACACCCTGCTCTGCTTCCCTGCGACTGGCATGGCGGGGGGGGGGGACACTTTCCTTGGGCCTCTTTGTCTGGCTGAACAGGCGGCTCTTCGTTTGTTCCTCTGTCAGCTGCGGGTGGGGCTTTTGGGTTTGCAAAAAGCCAAATAAGGGGAGGGAGATTGGACTGGGGGCTGAAGGAAAGTCAAGCCTATGTGCGAATGATGAGCCCGGAAAGGGGAGGGGGGTTTGGGACCCATGAAGGCTGCTGCTGCTAGTGGTCTTGGAGGCTTCACATCTAGATAGGCAATGGAGTCTGGTGTGGGGAAAGACTGTCTTTTCTAGGGCTGGTCAACCTGGGAGCAGATTTTCTTCTGCCAGGTCTTTGTTCTGTGCCTCCAGAATAAACTGAGCTTTCATTGCCTACCTGAGAACTGGAGGAGGTCTGAGTTTTGCTTTGTTCTGACTGTGGAGCTTCCCACTGTCCCTGCTTTTGCCCGCATTCTGGATTCTGTGGAACAAATCCTGGCTACTGCCCCACCTGTTTCTCTCCCTGTTTGCCCCCCCCCCCATCATTTGGGGTTTAATTTTCAAAGAATTTGGCATCCTTATCCTGCCAAATGGTTTTGTGACAGGCTTGAGGATGATGGTGGTGATTCAAAAAGGCTTTCTCTACCTTGTTTAAATGTCATGTTGACGTTGGCTCTAAGGGAGGAGTGGCCTGGTGACTGACACAAATACCATCCAATCAACACTGTGCAAAGCCACCTTCAGAAGTTGCCACATGTGGCACAGCTGTGATGAGGCTCAGGGCTGAAATCAGATGGGATGCATTCTGGCCAAAAGGGGAGGAACTGAGGCAGCACCTAGGCTTTCTTGTGGCACCCTTCTTTCTCTGCGAAGCCTCCTCCGATTTGGGGGAAGCACTGCTGTTGCTCCTTAAGGAGAAAAGGTGTGTGTTGGGGGTGGGGAGTCCGTATTTGTCTGGGGAGTGGCAGGCCTCTCTTGGATGAGCCTTTTGACAGCAGTTCTGCTCCCTTGGAGGAGCAAGTTCTTGCTTTCTTTGTGGGGAGAGCAGAATTGGGCACGTCCTCCCCCCTTGCTCTGAGGCCTTGTCTCTTTCTGCGTGGGCCACAGGCTGGAACTGCTGGGTTGGAGTGAGATTTATTTAATAAAATTTATATACTGCTTGAATATAAAGGAAGACCTCGGAAGGGTTTCCAAAGCAGGTGAGGGGGGCGTTCACAGCTGAAGGAGCTCCCTGGCACAGACTTCGTTGGAGGTGTACAGAGGTTTGTTTTGTGGCTCAGTTTTGCTGGCCAGGCTTCATCCCTCCTCTTTCCCATTTTTCGTTTCCTCTGGGGTGTGGGGTGCCTTTGGGAGAGTCTCCAAAGGGCCGTGTTAGGCTTTGTGGGGTGTAGGGTAGGAGTCTGAATGGTAGAATGGTCTAGTCCTTAAACACCAGGTTTGTTCTGGGCTAGGAGTCTAGCTGCTCCACTGGTTCTGTGCCACTGGAGCCACCACTGAAAAGCCCTTTTTCTGGGGGTCCAGACCTCTTAACTGAAGATGGACCACCAGGAGGGCCATAGAAGTGTAGAGTTGGAAGGGACCCCAAGGATGACCTAGTTCAGGCATAGGCAAACTCTGGTCCTCCAGATGTTTGGGACTACAAATCCCATCATTCCTAGCTAACAGGACCAGTGGTCAGGGATGATGGGAATTGTAGTCCCAAACATCTGGAGGGCCAGAGTTTGCCTATGCCTGACCTAGTTCAACCCACTGCAATGCAGGAATCTCAATGCTTGTGGTCTACTAAGACCCCTTGATCCTTTTCACATGTACTACTGGCAAGCCAGTTGTTTCCCATCTTATATTTGTGCAGCTGGTTCTTCCTGCCTAAGTGCAGAACCTAATCCCCCCCCCCCACTGAAATTCATTTGTTAGTTTTGGCCTAGTTTTCCAATCTGTTAAGGTCATCTTGAATCCCTAGTCTGTCTTCTGTGGCATTGGCTACCATTCCCAGTTCAGTGCCAGGTACAAATTTGATGATCATCACCTCAGTTCCTTTGTGCAAGTCATTTATAAAGATGTTGAACAAGAACAGGCCCAGGACAGAACCCTGGGGCACCCCACTTGTCCCTTTTTTCCAGGATGACGAGGACTCATTAATGAGTACTCTTTGGGTTCAGTCAGTCAACCAGCTACAAAGCCACCTAACAGTTACCTTGTCCAGCCCACATTTTACCAGCTTCTCCACAAGAATATCATGAGGGACTTTGTCAGAAGCCTTACTGAAATTAAGATACGCTACATCCACAGCATCCCCCTGATCCACCAAACTGGGAACTCTATTGAAAAAAGAAATGAGATTTGTCTGGCATGACTTGTTTTTGAGAAACCCATGCTGGGTGTTAATAACCACAACATCCTTTTCTAAGTGCTCACAGACAGACAGACTGGACCTTTCCTGGTATCTGTGTCAAGCTGACCAGTTGGTATTTCCCTCCCTTTTTGAAGATGGGGACAACATTTGCCCACCTCCAGTCTGCAGAGACCTCACCTGTTCTCCAACAATTCTCAAAGCGTAGAGGCTCTGAGATTACATCCTCAAACTCTATAGTACCCTTTAGTGCAGCAAATCAGGCCCAGAGATGTGAATTCATTTAAAGTAGCTAGGTGTTCTCTTACCACCTTTTTTCCTGTCTTGGGCTTCTGGTCCTTGCTGGCATCATTTATACTGTTATCACCAGGTTGGGCACTGCTTTCCTTTGAGGTGAAGACAGGCAAAATAGCTGTTGAACAGTTCCTCCTCCTCTGTGACACCCAATAACATTTCTCTGTTGTCTTCATGGAAGAGACCGACTAATTGCTTGTACTTTGAACCAAAGCCAAAGAAACCTTTTTATTTTTAACCTCCCTTGCAAATCTGAGTTCATTCTGAGCTTTGGACCACCTGACCTTCTCCCTGCAATTGCTGGCTACTCATATATACTCTTATTTCATGATTTCTCCCATTTCCCATTTCTTATACATGCCACTCTTAAATCTCAGTTCATCTTCAAGTTTCCTATGCAGCCATAGATGCCTCCCTCTTTTATTGTACCTCTTTCCACCTTTGTGCCTCCAATATTTCACTTTTAAGAAACTCCCATCCATCTTTGAGTATTTCTGACCATACTACATCCAGTAGTTTCTTACACTTTTTGAAATCAGCCTTCTTAAAATCCAGAGTGCATGCCCGACTACAATCAGCTTTCCCTTGCCTGTGTATAATGGAACCCAAAAGGCTATGATCACTTCCTCCCAAGGTTCCCAATACTTCCATTTCATCAATCAGCCCCTCCTTGTTGGTGAGGACCTGGTCCAAGAGAGGTAACCCCCTTGTTGCTTCCTTCACCTTCTGGGAAGTGAAATTGTCAGTGAGGCAATTGAGAAATTTGTTGGAGAATTTGCGTTCCAACAGATATTGGGGGTATTTTAAGTTTCCCATGGCTTATCCTTCCTTTTTGAATGTTTGGTAATCTGCTCTAGGAAGGCATCATCCAAGTCCTCAGTTTGGCTTGGGGAGTCTATAGCAGCACCCACAGTAAGGTCATTGTGTTTCTCTCTTTTACAGTTTTTACCTGTATACTCTTGATGTACCTTCCATGCTTCAAGTCATGGATCTCTTCACATCCTTTCTATATAGTGCTACATCCACTTTGCACATCCTTTATATATAATGCTACTCCTCCTCTCTTTTTGGTTAATTTCTTTTGAGCAGACTGTTCTCAACTTCTGTATTACAGTTAATGGTCTCATCCCACCAGGTTTCAGTAATGCCTATTAGGTCATATTTGCCATCCTGTATTAAGAGCTCAAGTTCTTCTTGCTTGTTTCCTATACTCTGTGCATTTGTGATGAGACAACTGAAACCATGAGCCATTCCTCTGCACACTGCTGCTTTTGTCCCCCTCTGTAGGGAGTCACGTCTCTTCCTTCTCTGGGAAGTAGCAGGAATTGTTCTGTACACACTGATCTAAGAGCAGATCTTAGAGTACAGGCTGATCACTATGGATGAAGGTGTTCTTGCAGATATTTATTTAGATCTCAAGCCTTTTTGGGTTTTTAGTTTCAAAGTAAGCACCTTGAATTGGACCCAGAAAATGATAGCTAATATGCTGTCCCTATCAGCAGTCTTGCAGCAGCATTTCTGGGCTGCCTTCAAGAGCAGCTCCATGGAGAGCACATCACAGTAGTTGAGCGTGAGTATCCCTGGCCAGGCTATCCGTATCCAGAAATGGCTGTAGTTGCTGCATTTGGCTAGCTAAAGCCAGACATAAAGTCTCCTAGTCACCAAGGTCACCTTGGCCTTAGGTGTCAAGATGGTTTCAGAAGTACCTGTTGCTTCAAGCAGGGTGCAGCCCCATTAAGAACAGGTAATTCCGCCAGTTCTGAGGCCCTTCTTCGTGTGCCGCCTCCTTGAGAGGTCTGGAAGGTGACAACACGAGAACAGGCCTTTTCTGTGGTGGCTCCCCATCTGTGGAATGCTCTCCCCAGGGAGGTTCGCCTGGTGCCTTCATTATACACCTTTAGGTGCCAGGCAAAAACACTCCCCTTTAACCAGACCTTTGGGTGATTGGCATCCAATGCTGCTTTAAAACGTGTTGGGGGGCGTTATTGGGTTGTTTTTGTTTTGATTATGTATTTTGTGGTTTTATATTCTGATTTTATCCTATGAACTGCCCTAAGATGTGCAGGTATAGGGCGGTATACAAATTTAATTAATTAATAATAACGATAACAATAATAACTCTGGGACTTGGGAACCTACCCCATGTCCATCTTGCCTGGTTCCCGTTTCTGTCTGCAGGCCCACAGGCTGCCTCCACACCCGGGCTTGAGCCTCTCTGTGCTTCTCCTGGTCCTGATGAGGGAGAAGGAGAGCAAGGGAAGGGAGCGAGAGCGCCATGTGTCACTTCATCCCTGTCTTGCTTTTGCTGGGGAGGGAGGAGGGCAAAGGGCACCTGCTGGGTGTCTGGCAGCTGCCTTGGCAGAGCTGGGGGAGGGAAGTCTCTTGTGTCTTCTCTGCTGCTGGCTGTGCCTTCCCACTGGCTTTCTCTCTCCACTTCCATGTCTGCTGCTGCCGGAGGGATCTTCTTCCATGGAGATTCTCCTGCAGATGAAGGACTCCTCCTAGCAGCATATCACCTTGCCTTCAGATCATTGTGCTGTCAGCAGCTGGGGGGGTGGGCTGTGCATTTTGGTGCTGAATGTAGGGCAGAGCCATCCCTCTCTGAAAATGTGCTGGAGCCAGCCAAGAACAGCAGCTGGCTCTCAAGTGCCGTGTTGCTGGGCCTGCTTGCTGGCCTGGGCGGGGGGGGGGGGGGAACCCTCCTCCTTGTTCTCCAGACTGCCATGGTGGAGAATTTTGGAGGGCACAAGAATGGCTTGCGATAATGGCACTCCTCCCCTCACCCCAACTGGTTCCTGTTAAGAACCATAATTGCAGCCATTGAATGAAATACTTCAAGGCGTCATTTCTCTTTGGGCTCCATTCCCAGTGGAGGCTAACAGCACCTGACACCTGAATTCCAGCCAGGTGGGAAAAGTGGAGGCCCCCCCTTTATTTTACTTACTTAGAGAGAGATTTCTACTTGGCACTTTGGTTTAAACCCAAGTTACAGGAAGGCTCCCTTGGAACCACATCAGGCTGGCTGTACATTAAGATCCCTGCTGGAGGCTTTCCTTGTTCTCCTGCCTCCTGATGGCTGAAATGGGTGAGCAGGACTTGGGGAGAGGGCCCTTTTTCTGCGGTGGACCCACAACTTCATAGTTCACTGCCAGCTGATCTCTGCAAAGCTCCTGTCTCTTAGAATAGCTTTGAAGACCAGTTTGTTTGGAGTGGCTTAAGCAGGAGGGATGGATCATTTTTTAATGCTGCTCCTTTTCACTATTGGCTGAATTTTGTGTTTATATTCTGGGCGGAATGTGGGGCTTTGTAGTATTGGTGTTTTATAAAAGTTGTGGGTCTCTTGCAGAAATTGCTCAGTATTTTGTATTCTTTTACATTTCACTATTGCAGAAGCTGTATTTTTACACGGTTGTTACGTCAACCACTGTGAGAGAGTATTACTCAGAAAGGTGGCTGATAAATGCTTCAAAATAATAAATGAAACGAATTCTGATACCAGGAAGGTGGCTTCTTACAATTTGAAACGATACTGGCACGCAGCCCTTCTCTTGGGCTCCCCGGGGCGGGCGGGGGGGGGGCTGGAGGAGGAGGAAGGGCAGGGCAGGTGCTGAGCCTGAATGGGGCTGAGATGCTGCACAGTCTGAAGGTTGGGCTGCTTTGAATCCTCTTGCTCCTTCCATGCAGGCCGGATGCCAGAGAGAGAGAGATAGGGGGGCCTCCTTCTCCTCCTCTGCTTGGCTTTATGGTTTGTAAGTTCCTCTTGATCAGTGAAATGGGAGCGCAAAGCAGAGCTCCAGCTGAGCTGTGTGATTCCTCTGAGACCCTCCAGGATGGCTAGCTTTTGCCCCTTGGATGCAGCCTTGGAAATCCTCCCCCTGAGGTGGTGGAAGTGGCGGGGGTCCTGCTTCCTCCTGGACCCACTTCAGGGTCACCGCTGGCAGAACTGTCCAGATTGCACCCCTAGCCACTAACAAATTAGCTCTTCTTTCCGCCTCTCCTCCAACGCCCCCCATTCAATTCACCCACTATTTCAAACCTTTTCTTATGAGGCAATAATATTTTTATTTATAGATATATCTATGGACATATTTTAAAGCCCATTTTGCACACACACCCTTGCCTGCGACCCTGGCGGTGGCCCACCTCACCACCTCCTAGCTTTGGCCCTGCCACTGGGACCCCCCCTCCCGTTTTTCTTAGTCTTTCCATCTCCCACATTGGGGTGTGTCACAACCTCCCCAGTCCACACCTAAAGCCAAGAAGAGTCCATCTTGGGGCCTGAGGGTGTGATCTAGACGTCTGCTGCTTTTTTACTGCTTTGTACCACCCTGCTCTGATCTTTCAGCAGAGCTCTGAAATCATAGGAAAATCAAGTTCTGCCATGACCCCAAACTCTCTGTGAAGATGAGATCTCTTAGCAGCAGCAGCAGCAGCAGCAGCAGTGTCCTTGCCCTTCCAGCCAGGGAGGTGTGTGTGTATGGGGTGTGTGTGAGTTTTATGTGCTGCCCAGCAGAAGCCAGTGGAGTCCCTGCTCAGGGTTTTCCTTTGAAGGCTGTGCTGGGTTTCTGTCTTCGCATCCTTTGGGCTCACAGAGCTGTGTGTGAGCAGGAAAAGCAGCCGCTGCTTACCAAGTGGATTTTGATTCCTATTGTGAAGCTCCACGATGCCTGTCTCATTTCCGTGGGGAGATGGTGATATGGGGACGGCAGAGGTGCTTGGCTTCTGTGTGGGAAGGAGCTGCCCGGTGGTGGAGGCAGCGAGGAAGGAGGAGTGCCAGGGCCACTTTCCCCTTCTGCCTTCATCTGGTGCCAAATCCAACAGGCATGCTCCAGGGCTTGAGGAGCTGAGTCTCCACGGCAGAGGTGGGCAGCCCTTTTGGCCCTGGGAACCAGCTTTGATCGTTGGGCAGGGCAACCAAGATGTCTGTTGCATGATGGCACTATGTCACCACGTGATTGACAGGTGGGCTGCACCACTTGCTTTTCTGCAACCCTTGCGTGGGGTTGCCAAGCTTGGGAAGCGCAGTGCCAGGCGCTTTGCCAACCTCCCAACATGGGTGGCAGAAAAGGGAAGGGTGTGGGGCTCACAAGGCCCTTTGCCAGCCTTACCATCTCTTCTCCTCTCCAATGTCAGGGGCAGAAAGGAGGAGCGGTTGCCATTGAATGGAAAACGCTTCCTCCCTGCTCCTTGAAGAAGGGGTGCTCCTCCCAGCTGTTGGGTGATGGGCTCCTTCGATGCTCCACTCCACTCCTCTAACATGGGGCTTGACTTCATGTGAAGGGGGCATGAGGGTTCCCTCAAAGTGCCTGACAGGCCAAGAATGCTTCTCAGTTCCTCACACCTCTTTTCTTTTGTTTCTGCAACCAGTTTTGGGAGAGATCAGAGAAGACAAGGAAATGAAGTGTGGCTGATTTCGGGATGCTTCATTCTGAACCATGCTCCTCTGCCTTTCTTTCCTCACACCCCACTTTTCGCACAATTAACAAGGAACGTGTGTGCCAAAGTCTTGGGCAAGCTATTTAAAAAGCCTGTTCCTGGCTGGTGCTCCCCCCTCTGCCACAAGAAATCAGGGGGCAGCGGGTGGCTTCATCACCCAGTTGCAACTGGGCAAAACCCATGAGGACTTTGAGAGCGGCAACAGCCCTGAGGCCTCCAGACCAGGCACAGCAAAGAAAGAGGGCTCCTTTTCCTGGTGGAAACAGTTGCTGGAGCCTCTGAGGAGCTGGCCCAGTTCACAAGGCTGGATCTCACCCAACAAAGCGGCTCAACAAGCCTTCCTGTTTCCAGACATGCTTTGGAAGTTCTCACCCAGGAGAGAGATGGTCCCTGGGGAAGCCTTGCTTTTGCACTTGGGCAGAGGAGGAGTTGAAGTGGCTCAGCAGGCAAGAACGGGGGCCGAGGGAGCTCCTCCCACCGTGAGGCAGCTGTGGTCCTTCAGTGGAAACTCTTCATCCTCTCAAGTTTTCAGATGGGCAAGATGAGGTTGGGGGCTCATTGGGCACTAGCGTTCCTCTTGCAGAGCAAGTATCATCAGCCAAGCCTGCCTTCTTGCTGGCTGCTTGCTCACTCTGCCTCAGTGGCTCTCGGATTCCACCTGCTCAGCACTTTCTTCCCCATCAATTGCAGGGTGGCTTCCTAGGGATGCACCTCCCAGATGTGCTGCTCCCAGCATTTCTTGGGCACCCACATGGAGCTGGTGTGGCTGATGTAGCTTTGCTCAGAGCCTGGCGTGCTCTCCTCCTCCTCCTCCTAGTTAATGGGCAGCCTCCAGTAATTATGGGGAAGGCGATCCAGTGGCCCAGTTACAGGATTTTGAAGCATTTCCCCTCCCAAGCGTCCACAAAGCCTGGGAGGTTTGGTTTCCTTTTTTTTTTTTTTTTTAAATGATATTTATTGAGAATTTTAAAGTTACAAAGAAAAAAGAAGGAAAAAACAAGAGAAAGAGAAAAAGAAAGAAAAAGGTAGATAAAAATAACAATTAAACAATACAGATCAATAAAAACCACAGTCAAAAAGAAAAAACAAAACACACAATACATCAAAATCAAAGAGCAAAAATAAACAAAAAATTTAAAAACAAATCCAATATTCCCAAATCCTTAACTTTCATTAACTTATTTCATCGACCTCCTCACACCTCCCTTTTTTGTATTCTGGTTGTTAATTATCTCAGCAAATCCTTTCCATCTTTCACAATATTCTGTCATTAAATTACCTTAATCTATTTTAACCTTATCTTGCCATAAAAAACCTTAAAACTTAAAACTTAAATCTTATTTATACCAAATTCTTTTAACCATAACATATTCATACATAATTCTTTTTAACATTTCTGCTAAAGCCAAATAATTTCATTCCAACATTTTTCTAATGCTCATTAATTTTACGATACTTTTCTAAATAAATTTTTATAACTTTCTTCCAATCTTCATCCATCGTCTCTTCTTCCTGGTCTCGGGTTTTGTCAGTCCTTTCTGTCCCATCCATCTGGTCCATCAACCTGGTGACCTTGTATCCGAGGCTCTTAAGTCTTTTCCATGTCCCTTCCGCAGGTCTTCTTCATGTTTATACCTGTACTTTGCTTTGTCTTCTGCTGATCTTATTCTTAGTTTCCTTCCTTTCACTCGGGGAGACTCCAACTTAACAATATCTTTGTCCCTTCTCAACAAGTCAGCCCCTTTTCAATAGTCAACACTGAAATCCATATGATATTTAAAGGCATGTTTCAAAGTCCCTCCAAAGTTAAGGGCCCCCACAACTCCGAACTCCCCCCGGCCCAAAGCCAGACTCGAAAGATCAAAACATCCCTGCATAGGAGGATCCATCCAACCTCCCATCTCCAAGCCAAACAGAACTCCATCTCTCCAAATCTGACTTTTTCCAGTTTCATTCGTCAAATCCAACAACTCATGTTCCTGCTGGGCCACAGTTCCCTCCATCTCCGCCACTTGAGGCTCAGCAACAACCTCCTCCTTTATCTGATCTGTCAAAGCACATTCCTGGGTTAATTCCTGAGTGGGTTCTATATAGGTACCCACTGCCTGTCCAAAATTTCCAATCGCAACAGTCATCAAATGTAACTGTTCCAATAAAGCACTTCTTGCAAAAAGCAAGCACCAAAGCCTCCTCTAAGCACATTCTTGTTCAAGGTCGAAGTCTGGTCCCACGATCTTTAATCTCTACAGCTGCAAAGCTCCCCAGTTTGACTCTAATAACAGTTTCACAAGCTCCCTCTAGGGGAAACAAATTCTATTTGTATCCATCTTTTTTTTTTCTTCTTAAAAGCAGATCTAGCAACAAAGTTTTCCTTTTTCGGATATTTTGTTCCTTTTAAATGCGAAAGGGAACAATGGAATCAATATGTTTCTCTTCCTTTGACTATCTGTCAAAAACGTTTGTCCATAGTCAATGAACTTCCCCAAAACGTCTGTCCTGACACCCCGCTCCCAGGTTCAAGACGGTGGAAATTTACCTTTCTTTACTCTTTCTTCTGCAAGTTTAAACAGTCTAAAAAAGGTTCCCCCCTCTTCTCCTGCTTCCAAGGGGGGGTTCAGTAATTTTAAATGATGAAAATTTAATCCTTTACAAACGACTTTCCAGACTCTAGCTTATGATGTCTTTGCCTCAAACTGTTTACAAAAGCGGAAGGCGGACTTCCTGTTTAGACCTTCCCGCTCCGGTGCCAAATTACGAAGTTTAGTAATCCAATTTGAGTTTGCAGGGCAGCAGTTGAAGAAGGAGCAAAAAGGGTTTTCTTGTGTGCAGTTTGATCCATCTTTTAGATTTAGGGGAGCTAGTCTCAAACGTTTGTTGGGGGAGACCTAGGTTTTTTGTGGGGGGAGTTATTTGTCCTGTCTTCACGCTTTTTATGATGGAGGACCGCTGTAGCCACCCCCAACGACACGTTCTCAAGATGGAGGGGGAGGGAACAGCTGCAGTCGCCTGCGGTTCCTGCGCAATGTTTGCCATCTTGCCAAAGGTTGCAGGCAGCTTTACCTGCAGCAATTGCATGTTGATTGCCCTCTTAAAAGACAAAGTCCAGCAACTGGAGGAACGTCTAGCTACGCTCCAAAGAATTAGAGAGCTGGAGCTCTTCTTGGAAGCAACAGAGCACACCGTCTCCACCAAGGAGGAGACAGGGGACTCCCCTGAGAAGGAGGCTAGTTCACCAACACAGGAGCCAGATATATGGAGAAACGTGACTCAAAGAAGTAGGAGGCCCAGGGTTCGCTCTGATTGTTTAGAAATACACAATCGCTTTGAGGTCCTCTCCCCTAGCATGGAAGACGAAGAGCAGACTCCATTTGAGGATCTCTCCCTCATTACAGTCGATCAGGTATATGAAGACGAGCAGCAAAGTCAGTCCTCAGGGAATGTGCAGGCGACCTTGGAACGGGCAGCTCACGGAAGAACCCCGACCAAACCTAAGAGGAGGCGTGTAGTGGTGATAGGGGATTCCCTACTGAGGGGAACAGAAGCAGTGATCTGTGGGCCTGACAAGATGTCTCGGGAAGTGTGCTGTCTCCCCGGGGCTAAGATCCAAGATGTAACTGAACGACTGCAAGGAATCATAAAACCCACTGACAAATACCCCTTCCTCTTGGTTCATGTGGGAACCAATGACACTGCAAGCAATAGCCTCCAGAAGATCAAAAGAGACTACGAGGCTCTGGGCAGGAAATTGAAGCAATTAAATGCACAAATTGTCATCTCATCTGTCCTCCCAGTTGAACGACGTGGCCCAGGGAGAGAGGGAAAAATAGTGGAAGTGAACAGCTGGCTTCGCAAATGGTGTAAACAGGAACGGTTTGGATTCTTAGATCACAGACTGCAGTTTCTTGAAGATGGACTTCTGGCAAGCGATGGGCTGCACCTCACAACGGTTGGGAGAAATGTTTTTGCCAAAAATCTCAGAAACCTCATCAGGAGGGCTTTAAACTGACTAATGTGGGGGAGGGAGACAGTGCTCCTGAAGGTAGGAGTCTATCAATTGATGAAGATGATCATCCAAATGTCATAGTCCAAATGGAGCAAACAGCACGCAGACCTAGTGGTGGTAGGAAAAAATCCTTAAATAAGAGACACGGGGGAATGATTAATGGACTTCAATGTCTGTACACTAATGCGCAAAGCATGGGAAATAAACAAGATGAGCTTGAGCTCTTGGTACAGCAAACTAAATATGACATAATAGGCATCACTGAAACCTGGTGGGATAAGTCCCACGATTGGAATGTAATAATGGGGGGATACAATCTATTTCAGAGAAACAGACCAGACAAGAAAGGAGGAGGAGTGGCGTTATATGTCAGGGATGTATATACCTGTGAAGAGATCCAAGATTTAGAACCTCAAAGCCAAAGTGAGAGCATTTGGGTCAAAATTAAGGGAGAGAAGAATAACAGTGACCTCATTGTGGGAGTTTACTATAGATCCCCAAGCCAAACTGAGGACATAGATGATGCCTTCCTGGAACAGATGGCCAAGCATGCAAAAGGAAGGGAGATAGTAGTAATGGGGGACTTCAATTACCCGGATATTTGTTGGATGTCAAACTCAGCCAAGAGCATAAGGTCAAACAGATTCCTCACTGGCCTTGCAGACAACTTCATTGTCCAGAAAGTGGGAGAAGCAACAAGAGGAACAGCCATTTTAGATCTGGTCCTAACCAATGTTGATGACCTGGTTAGTGGGGTAGAAGTGGAAGGATCATTAGGCGCGAGTGATCATGCTCTTCTGAAGTTTACTATACAGCGGAAAGGATACAAGCATACTAGGACTCAATTTCTTGACTTTAAGAAAGCCGACTTCATAAAACTTAGGGAAGTGCTGGGTGAGATCCCATGGACAGTAATACTAAAAGGAAAGGGAGTTCATGATGGCTGGGAGTTTGTTAAGAGGGAGATACTAAAAGCACAACGTCAGGCAATACCAATGAGACGGAAACATGGAAGGTGCCTAAAGAAGCCAGGGTGGCTATCTAAAGAACTTTTAACTGAGTTAAGATTAAAAAAGGATGTGTACAAAAAATGGAAAAGGGGAGAAACCACCAAAGAGGAATTCAAACAAATAGCCAGCACGTGTAGACACAAAGTCAGAAAAGCTAAAGCACAGAATGAACTCAGGCTTGCTAGAGAGGTTAAAAGCAACAAAAAAGGCTTTTATGGGTATGTTCGTAGCAAAAGGAAGAACAAAGAAACAGTGGGGTCACTCAGAGGAGAAGATGGTGAAATGCAAACAGGGGACACAGAAAGGGCTGAACTCCTCAATGCCTTCTTTGCCTCAGTCTTCTCCAATAAAGAAAACAATGCCCGACCTGAAGAATTTGAAGCAAATGATTCAGCAGAGGAAACACAGCCCAGAATAACTAAGGAGATAGTACAAGAATACTTGGCTAGTTTAGATGTATTCAAGTCTCCAGGGCCAGATGAACTGCATCCAAGAGTATTAAAAGAACTGGCAGATGTGATCTCAGAACCACTGGCAGTCATCTTTGAGAATTCCTGGAGAACAGGCGAAGTCCCGGCAGACTGGAGGAGGGCAAATGTTGTCCCTATTTTCAAAAAGGGGAAAAGAGAGGACCCAAATAATTACCGCCCAGTCAGTCTGACATCAATACCAGGGAAGATTCTGGAGCAGATCATTAAGCAAACAGTCTGTGAGCACCTAGAAAGGAATGCTGTGATCACCAATAGTCAGCATGGATTTCTGAAAAATAAGTCATGTCAGACTAACCTGATCTCGTTTTTTGACAGAATTACAAGCCTGGTAGATGAAGGGAACACAGTGGATTTAGCCTACCTAGATTTCAGCAAGGCATTTGACAAGGTGCCCCATGAGATTCTTGTAAAGAAGCTGGTAAAATGCGGTCTTGACTATGCTACCACTCAGTGGATTTGTAACTGGCTGACTGACCAAACCCAAAGGGTGCTCATCAATGGTTCCTCTTCATCCTGGAGAAGAGTGACTAGTGGGGTGCCGCAGGGTTCTGTCTTGGGCCCGGTCTTATTCAACATCTTTATCAACGACTTGGATGATGGACTCAAGGGCATCCTGATCAAATTTGCAGATGACACCAAACTGGGAGGGGTGGCTAACACCCCAGAGGACAGGATCACACTTCAAAACGACCTTGACAGATTAGAGAGCTGGGCCAAAACAAACAAGATGAATTTTAACAGGGAGAAATGTAAAGTATTGCACTTGGGCAAAAATAATGAGAGGCACAAATACAAGATGGGTGACACCTGGCTTGAGATCAGTACATGTGAAAAGGATCTAGGAGTCTTGGTTGGCCACAAACTTGACATGAGCCAACAGTGTGACGCGGCAGCTAGAAAAGCCAATGCAATTCTGGGCTGCATCAATAGGAGTATAGCATCTAGATCAAGGGAAGTAATAGTGCCACTGTATTGTGCTCTGGTCAGACCTCACCTGGAGTACTGTGTCCAGTTCTGGGCACCACAGTTCAAGAAGGACACTGACAGACTGGAACGTGTCCAGAGGAGGGCAACCAAAATGGTCAAAGGCCTGGAAACGATGCCTTATGAGGAACGGCTAAGGGAGCTGGGCATGTTTAGCCTGGAGAAGAGGAGGTTAAGGGGTGATATGATAGCCATGTTCAAATATATAAAAGGATGTCACATAGAGGAGGGAGAAAGGTTGTTTTCTGCTGCTCCAGAGAAGCGGACACGGAGCAATGGATCCAAACTACAAGAAAGAAGATTCCACCTAAACATTAGGAAGAACTTCCTGACAGTAAGACAGTGGAATTTGCTGCCAAGGAGTGTGGTGGAGTCTCCTTCTTTGGAGGTCTTTAAGCAGAGGCTTGACAACCATATGTCAGGAGTGCTCTGATGGTGTTTCCTGCTTGGCAGGGGGTTGGACTCGATGGCCCTTGTGGTCTCTTCCAACTCTATGATTCTATGATTCTATGATTCTAATTTTCCATTCTACTCATGGGTACTTGTTTAGAGTCCAATTGTCCACAGGAAAAAAGTCAGCGCTCTCCGACAACAGCAATGCGGCTTCACTCCGTGAAAAGAGCAGTCGATTCAAAGCACTGCGCCGCTCACCCCACGTCGCTCCGGATCCCCGTAGCCGGGTTTCCCTGCGAGTAGGGGGGGCCAGCCGAATCCCAGGTCCACAGGCTTCTCCCGCCTGTGGTTTTTGATGGGTCTCCGCCTCGCCGTGGCGGTCCAGACCCTAATTTTCACGGAGCGGGTTCCTCCAGATCAGAGGAAGCCCGCCATTGCCGGAGTCCCGAAGGTTTGGTTTCCTTGGAACTCGTGCACATCCTGAGAAGAGCTGCTGGAGAAGGAGGAGGAGAGGCCTTAGATTTGTGTGAGCAGCAGGAAGGTCTCCCAAGCCACACCCTCGATCCTAAGTGAAGTGCTCCACCCTCCCATGGCCTTGGCTTTGGGGCCACTGGCTTTTCTGGGTCCTTATTTGCTCTTGAGTCAGAGACCGTGAAGATCAGGTTGGGACCTTCGAGTGCCCATCAGGTGTGGTCAGAAGGAGGTCCAGAGTGCAATGCGCAGGCAGCCTTTGTGGCTGAAGGGCAGGAGCCTAGCCTGGTGGGGGGGAGCCTTGACAGCAGGAACAGCCTCAAAGGGCAGAGGCTGTTGAAGAGCCCTTTGCCTGCCTGCCCAATAGCTGCCTACCCCCCTTTCAGAGGCTGCCCTGCCATGTTGTGGATGGGATCAGGAGCCTCACTTGGAGCTGGAAGACAGCTTCCCTGCGGAAGGGAAGGGGTCTGGACAAGGGGTCCAGTCTGCCACCGTCCAGTCCGTTGTGGGAAAAAGAGACACTACCCCCAGCTTTCCACAGTTTTGCCAGAAGTTACAGAGTTCTCACTTAGTACCATTGTGGGCTGACAGGTGAGAGCTGTCCTTTAAAAGCGATGTGTGCATTTGAGGGCTTATCCACATGTGCTTTCATGCTCTGCACTGCTCAGTGTCCAAGCAGGAAAAACTGCAATTCTGCAGAAAACCCAAATGGCTGTTTGTTGCACTTCAGCTTCAAAGAGCAGGTTTTTGCAGGGAAACCTTCAGAAAGAGAGGGAGAAGGAAAAGGAAAGTGTGGAGAACCCCTGAGTCTTGTGCCCCCAGCCTGGGCACCCCTTCGAGAGGCAGAGCTGGTGCTGGGCCTTGGGGGGCGGCAGGCAGGCTGCTACAGCCAGCACTCAGCCAGCTGCTGTTACTGCAGGAGGGGAAGGAATGTGGACCTGGCAGTCAGAGGGGCCCCCTAGCTGCCCCCTAGCTGCAGGAAGAGGCTTCTTGCCCGAACAGCCTCCTTTGTGTTGGCCACCCTTTGGGGAGGCGTGTAGGGGTTTCTGGTCTGCTCCAGTCTTTGGAGGGCCCTTGTGGAGTTAGGCCGCCTGTTCCTCTGCAGCCCCTTCTTCTACCCAAGGGTTTCCGGACTGCAGCCGACCTCTATTTCCCAGGTTCAGAGCCCCCTCCTGGTTGCAGCCTCCAAGAAGGCACTTCATCTGAGGCTGCCTCTCCTCCCCAGGGTCTGCATTCTCTGTTTTGGAGGGGTCTCCATTGTGAGGATGCTTTTCCCTGTGTGTGAGGAAGGAAAGGGGCCCCCTCTTCATGTGCCAGGAAAGGTGCTTGCGAGCCTTCTGGGTGTCGCTGCCTTGTGCAGAGGAGTCTCCTGCCCTGCCTGGAGTTGCAGTGGCTTGCTCCGGAGCCAGAGCCTGCCCCAAGCATTTTGAGGGGAGGGTGTGGGGCTGCGAGGAGGCCTTTGCCTTTTACGCTTCCACTCCTCTGTGTACGTGACTTTTTCGAAATTGCAATTTTATTTCCTTGCTTGGTAGTAAATGCACTGGACGCATCTGAGGCTGGAGGAGGAAGGCAGCGGTGGCGGCAGCAGCATGAGCAAACAGCAGCATAAATTGCGCTTGGCGGGTTGGAAGTGATTCCTGCCCCCTGCAGGGCTTTGGAGAGGTTCAGCTCCTCCAGAGTCATGAATAATGAAGCCGGAACATGGAGGGCCATGCGCCAGTTGCAAGGAGGCTTTCTACTGGGGGTGAGAGCTGCTCTTAGCAACTGCTGCTGCTGGGGCCACTCTGGGCTGCATCTGCATTAAGGGATTTCAAGTGCTGCAGTGGAGCCAGTTGGACAGCACTCTGGTGCTTTCCTAAAACACTGATGTCTGTTCAGCAGCAGGTGCTGCCTGGAGTCCCACAAGTCGCATAGTCCTTTGCTGAGGCTGGGGGCAGTCTGACTCCCCGGCTTGCTGCAGGATCAGGGAAGGCCTTTGCTGCATCTTCCGTGAGGCTAGATGGGACTCTGGGTCAGGGTCCTGGCAACAGGAGACAGATCAGTGATTGCCTCAGTCTTCTTTCTTTGCCTCAGTCTTCTCCGATAAAGAAAACAATGCCCGACCTGAAGAATTTGGAGCAAATGATTCAGCAAAGGAAACACAGCCCAGAATAACTAAGGAGATAGTACAAGAATACTTGGCTAGTTTAGATGTATTCAAGTCTCCAGGGCCAGATGAACTGCATCCAAGAGTATTAAAAGAACTGGCAGATGTGATCTCAGAACCACTGGCAGTCATCTTTGAGAATTCCTGGAGAACAGGCGAAGTCCCGACAGACTGGAGGAGGGCAAATGTTGTCCCTATTTTCAAAAAGGGGAAAAGAGAGGACCCAAATAATTACCGCCCAGTCAGTCTGACATCAATACCAGGGAAGATTCTGGAGCAGATCATTAAGCAAACAGTCTGTGAGCACCTAGAAAGGAATGCTGTGATCACCAACAGTCAGCATGGATTTCTGAAAAATAAGTCATGTCAGACTAACCTGATCTCGTTTTTTGACAGAATTACAAGCCTGGTAGATGAAGGGAACGCAGTGGATGTAGCCTACCTTGATTTCAGCAAGGCATTTGACAAGGTGCCTCATGATATTCTTGTAAAGAAGCTGGTAAAATGCGGTCTTGACTATGCTACCACTCAGTGGATTTGTAACTGGCTGACTGACCAAACCCAAAGGGTGCTCATCAATGGTTCCTCTTCATCCTGGAGAAGAGTGACTAGTGGGGTGCCACAGGGTTCTGTCTTGGGCCCGGTCTTATTCAACATCTTTATCAACGACTTGGATGATGGACTCAAGGGCATCCTGATCAAATTTGCAGATGACACCAAATTGGGAGGGGTGGCTAACACCCCAGAGGACAGGATCACACTTCAAAACGACCTTGACAGATTAGAGAACTGGGCCAAAACAAACAAGATGAATTTTAACAGGGAGAAATGTAAAGTATTGCACTTGGGCAAAAAAAATGAGAGGCACAAATACAAGATGGGTGACACCTGGCTTGAGAGCAGTACATGTGAAAAGGATCTAGGAGTCTTGGTTGACCACAAACTTGACATGAGCCAACAGTGTGACGCGGCAGCTAAAAAAGCCAATGCAATTCTGGGCTGCATCAATAGGAGTATAGCATCTAGATCAAGGGAAGTAATAGTGCCACTGTATTCTGCTCTGGTCAGACCTCACCTGGAGTACTGTGTCCAGTTCTGGGCACCACAGTTCAAGAAGGACATTGACAAACTGGAACGTGTCCAGAGGAGGGCAACCAAAATGGTCAAAGGCCTGGAAACGATGCCTTATGAGGAACGGCTAAGGGAGCTGGGCATGTTTAGCCTGGAGAAGAGGAGGTTAAGGGGTGATATGATAGCCATGTTCAAATATATAAAAGGATGTCACATAGAGGAGGGAGAAAGGTTGTTTTCTGCTGCTCCAGAGAAGCGGACACGGAGCAATGGATCCAAACTACAAGAAAGAAGATTCCACCTAAACATTAGGAAGAACTTCCTGACAGTAAGAGCTGTTCGACAGTGGAATTTGCTGCCAAGGAGTGTGGTGGAGTCTCCTTCTTTGGAGGTCTTTAAGCAGAGGCTTGACAACCATATGTCAGGAGTGCTCTGATGGTGTTCCTGCTTGGCAGGGGGTTGGACTCGATGGCCCTTGTGGTCTCTTCCAACTCTATGATTCTATGATTCTATGCAAAACACTCTGCTGTGCGGAGGTGCTCCTGCGGTCAAGTGTACAACCTTTGCCACTGACACCTTTGGTTTGGATGTGGCCATTTCCATTAGCCAAGGAGCTGGCTCCCCAAAGGGCACTGGCATTGGACCTGGAGTACTTGGGAAGCAGCGGGCCACGCCACCAGCTGTCCTTGCTCACTCTGGTGGGACATTAGACAGGCTGCCCTCTCTTTGGACTGGGCAGCATCTCTGGGAGAATTGGGATCAAAGGGTGGAAGGACTGGAAAGATTGAACATTTCGGCAGCAACAGCAGAATGTGATCTACCATGGTGGCCACTGGCTGGCACCCACCGGGCCCACTAGTCAGCACCCTGCCTACAGAAGAACCCCTGAGCAGCACTGCCATGTTTCTACTCCCCATAGTTAGCCATTGTGGGTGGTGATTTTGTTAGATAGGCTGTGTGGGGTGGAGTGGATTTATTGGACTGTAGTATTTATTGGAGTAAATTGACACAAAGGTGATTTACAAAAAGAATAAAACCATGAAACATGGTCTTAGCTGAGCGTGTGCATGCTGTCTCTTAGTGGCTTGGCTCCGTGTGGCTGCTTCATGAGGTGCAGAGGTGCTGCAGAGGGGCCTCAACTTGTCTTCCATGCCTGCTTTCTTCAGGGTGAAGTATCTGTCAAGCTCACAACACCAGCCTGCTTGGCATTTTTGCAGGGAGGATGTCATGGATGGGCTCCACACATCTTCTTTCTCTGGTTCTCATGGGGGAAGCTGGAGTGGTGCAATTATTGATCCCCACATAAATACTGATGGGCGCCAACCCTTGTATGCTGTAAAAGAAGATGAGATAAATTTGTGGAGAACAGGTCTCTCAGGGTCTCTCAGCAACTATGTTGTTGTTGTTTAGTCATTTAGTCATGTCCGACTCTTCGTGACCCCATGGACCAGAGCACGCCAGGCACTCCTGTCTTCCACTGCCTCCCGCAGTTTGGTCAAACTCATGCTGGTAGCTTCGAGAACACTGTCCAACTATCTCATCCTCTGTCGTCCCCTTCTCCTTGTGCCCTCCATCTTTCCCAACATCAGGGTCTTTTCCAGGGAGTCTTCTCTTCTCATGAGGTGGCCAAAGTCTTGGAGCCTCAGCTTCAGGATCTGTCCTTCCATTGAGCACTCAGGGCTGATTTCCTCAAGAATGGATAGGTTTGATCTTCTTGCAGTCTATGGGACTCTCAAGAATCTCCTCCAGCACCAGAATTCAAAAGCATCAATTCTTCGGCGAACAGCCTTCTTTATGGTCCAGCTCTCACTTCTATATATCACTACTGGGAAAACCATGGCTTTAACTATGCGGACCTTTGTTGGCAAGGTGATGTCTCTGCTTTTTAAGATGCTGTCTAGGTTTGTCATTGGTTTTCTCCCAAGAAGCGGGTGTCTTTTAATTTCGTGACTGCTGTCACCATCTGCAGTGATCATGGAGCCCAAGAAAGTAAAATCTCTCACTGTCTCCATTTCTTCCCCTTCTATTTGCCAGGAGGTGATGGGTCCAGTGGCCATGATCTTCGTTTTTTTAATGTTGAGCTTCAGACCATATTTTGCGCTCTCCTCTTTCACCCTCATTAAAAGGTTCTTTAATTCCTCCTCACTTTCTGCCATCAAGGTTGTGTCATCTGCGTATCTGAGGTTGTTGATATTTCTTCCTATGCAATATTTTTCTTTACAGCATTGGACTTTCCTTTCGCTTCCAGGCATATCCGCAACTGAGCGACCTTTCGGCTTTGGCCCAGCCACTTCATCAGCTCTGAATCTACTTGTACTTGTCCTCCGCTCTTCCTCAGTAGCATGTTGGACGCCTTCCAACCTGAGGGGCTCATCTTCCAGTGTCATAACTTTTATATGTCTGTTGTCTTTGTCCATAGAGTTTTCTTGGCAGGGATACTGGAGTGGCTTGCCAGTTCCTGCTCCAGGTGGATCATGTTTGGTCAAAACTCTCCACTATGACCTGTCCATCTTGGGTGGCCCTGCACGGCATAGCTCATAGCTTCTCTGAGTTATTCAAGCCCCTTCACCATGGCAAGGCAGTGATCCATGAAGGGGCAGCGACTATGAGTCCATCCCAATTCTTCTCTCCAGTCTGAAGTTCTGCCTTCGCTTTCAATGGGGGGGGGGCATCAATATTCTTTTCTTTATCTCTTGCAACCATGACTTCAAGAGGTGGTTCTTTTGGTTTCACTTTCAAACTACCCACAGGTTGTTAGATGGATTCTCCTTTGATCTTTTAACAGCGTCCAGGTGGTCTCTTTCACTTTCTGGTCTTCAAGCCCAACGTCGGCAGCTTTGTAGCATTTTACTTGGAGGCAGTGGGCCTCTGAATACTAGCTGCTGGGAGTCACAAGTGGGGGGAGAGGGCGGTGGCGGCTGCTGCTGTAGTGCTCAGGTTCTGCTTGTGGGCATCTGCTTGGCCACTGTTTGTACAGGATGCTGGACTAGAGGCCCCTTTGCCCGGATCCAGCTGTAGCCAGGCTCTTCTGATGTTCTTAGAAACAGAAATGTAGTCTGATGGACACTAGGCCTGGGCGATGATCCATCACCCAGGATCGCTCTCAGGGCCAGAGCACATTGGCGCCTTCCCCCGGCAGTATATCACGGGGGGAGCCTGCCTGCTCCTGAGTCCCTCTGCTGCCAGTGCCCCGAGGGAGGAACAAGCTGCATCGGCCTTGTGAGGCTCTGGGGTGAAACTGCTGCCACTCCCACCGAGGGAGGGAGCTGAGGTGGTTTCACCCTGGAGCCTCAAGGGGCTGCTTCTCCCCCTCTGCTTTTCATAATCTCAGCGCATCACTATATCACGACATTTGGCTGGTGATACATTGCGATGTTGAAAAGCTGGTATCGCCCAGCCCTAATGGACATCTTGTTGAATGCCTAAAAGCTATGTGTTGTGCATTTCAAGGTTAACAATGGATAACATTATGGACATGGATCCTGTCTGTTTTGGAAAGAAGGCCCCTTGTTCTTTTTTGTAAATATTTTTGTTGAATGGTTTTTTGAACATACAAATAAGAAACATCAATATAAAACAGAATCATAGCACATCTGTCATATCAATCGCTGTGAACAGACCCTCCCAAGTGTCCCTATTTTCCAGGGACAGTCACGGTTTTACAGAAGCTGTTCCGGTTTCTGATTTGATCCCAGAATATCCTTTTCCTTAGGACACCCCTGTTTTCATCAGAAAAATGTAAGAGGGTACGGAAGTCTCCATGAGTGGATGCAGGAATTATGGTATGACTAGATCTGTTAACATATGAAATAAAACCAACCCTCTCATCCTCTGCTGAGTGGGAGCACTGCAGCTGGCAGGTGATGGCCTCTGCTCTGGGTCCTCCGGCTCACGTGCCCATCTCCTCTAGAGCTTCCCTTGCTATCAACAAAATGCTTGTGTGTACAGGCAAAGCAAGACTGGGGGGCAAGGATGGCCAATTGCTGGACCCCAAATCTGTACGCCTGCCAGGGGAGATGGGCAGCTTTGATGCGCCTTGGAAGTTTGACAATGCATTTTCCCATTAATGAGCCAAAGCATTGCTGGCTCCCTGCTTCAGTAGCTGCTGCCCACCCTTGGCCCATAGCAAGGAGCAGATGGTTCCATGGTCTGCTCAGACATGTTTCCAGATCGCAGGCTGAGGTGGGGGGATGTCATCTTCTCCCCTGCCTGGTGGATGGCACCTATGCCAGTCCTTGCATTTCTCCCCCCCTCACTCGCCGCCCCCTCAGTGAGGCTCCTGTTGATTTCTCTCCCCTCCTCTTCCTCCTCCTGTGCCTCCTTGGTGCCCCCCTTGCCTTTCCCCTCTGCCTTTCTGACCCAATTCCCCAGTAGCCTCCTTGGAGGGGCAGCTGCACTTATTCCTCTGCATTTATTCACTCAGAGGAAGCTGCATTACATTTGCTGCGTGGTTCCAGCAGGAACTTGAGGGGTCTGCAGAGATTTTGTGACAAGATGGGCTCCTTGCAAGAAGTAAGCTGAGTCCCAGGAAAAAGTGGAGCAGACTCTACTCATTCCCCTCTTTGTTTCGGGGTTTGCATCTCTCCCTCACGGAAGAGTTCCTTTGAGTGGACCCCCATGAAAGGACAAAGGGGAGGTACCTGTAGGAGAGGGAAGCAGATGGCCCCCCACAGCTGTGACATGGGTGGGTGGGTGGGGTCTCCTTGGGAGAATGAAGTCACAGGTACTCACTGGTTTCAGAGCAAGTTTCAGAGGCAAATACTTGTGTGTGAAGGTTGAGTTGTTGTGATTTCCCCTGGAGGATGAGCCACGTTCCTTCAGATTTATATCAACCGGAGATTCCCCTGCTTGCCAGCCTAATGGAAGGGCTCGTAATTGCTGTGTAGATTCTTTTTATAGATGAGCCTCCTTGGACTAAATTTAACAATCCGTAGCTGAATCAGGTAAACACAAGACATTCGGAGCACCTCCAGAGAGACTCCAGGGGAAGGGGGCATGTTCTTCATGGCTTTGTTTTTCAATCAGTATCAAATAGTTTAGGGGTTCTGTGTGTGTTTTGCATAGGAAGCTGCCTCTTCCAGTTGGCTTGGTGGTGTTTGCAGTCTGTTTCCTTGACCAATCAGCTTCAGAGGAGTTCCGCTGCTGTCCAACCAGCAGTTGGGTTTGAGACAGCAGCTGTTCATGGGAAGGTGGCCGTTTTGTGTCTGTCAGGTCTCTCTTGGTGGCCTCTCCCACAGTTTGGCCTCAGTGTCGAATCATGGAATTGTAGAGTTGGAAGGGAAACTCTTGACTCTTCCAATCAGAGCAGAGATCCTTGTGACAGGTGAAGCAGGTGGAAACTTTTTTCCTCTTGAAGGTGGATGGCAGTATCACCATTGTCAAAGAGCAAAGCACCTCCCTCCTCACCGCATCAAGCTGCTGGCATCTCACATGATCACACAGCAGAATTTGGGCAAGGGCCAAATCTTGCACTGGATGACCCTTGAAGTTAGACAAGGCTAACTTCTGCTGCCAAAGGATTCTGGGATGGAGGGAGCTCTGCGGCTTGGTCCTCGCAATGCCTCTCTCCCACCAACTCTTCTCAGGATCAAACAGAAGTGGGGTGCAGTTTGGAGCACTTGGGATTCAAGGCTGCAACCCCAGATTAGGCAAAGCAGGAAGGTTAGACCCCTCGGCATTACCCACAGGACACCTGGGCCCATTTGTTGATCTTGGATGTGCTGGGATGTGACTGCTTTTAAAGTCCAGATTCTTCAAGTGATAGCAGTGAATATTTTATATCTTCCACTTAAGTAAATTATTTAAGCAGAGGTTCTTGAACAGCATTGCCTGGCAGCTCCAGGGAGAGGATTTGTTGCTGTGAAACTGGTTTGTACTATTTTAAGCTTATGCTGTTCCCCAGACATGCTTTCTTGGTGAAGATTAAACCAGTTCTTAGAAAATATTCCTCGCTGTTAGTCTTATCAGGTGTGGGGAAGCAATTTCAGCCTGAGGGCCACATTCCCTTCTGGGCAGCTTTCCAGGGGCCACAGGTGGGCAGAGCAATACATGTGAAGGTGACCTTTGTGCAGGAGTCCAGTGTTTGCACATGCTCCCTCCTCCCCCAGGCAAGCAAGAAGATTTATCTGTGTCCAAAGACCCATCCCAGCTAGTCAAGGACACTCAAGGAGCAGGTGCAAAGCAAGGCTAGTGGGGGTGTGGCCTGGGAGGGTCCCAGGGGCCAGACAGAGAGGGTTTGAGGGCCACATGTGCCCCCCATCACTGCACTAAGCAATGATGAGATGTCTCGCTTTCTGGGAGGAGGCAGGAGCAGAATGTCAAAGGCTCTTTCTGGTGGGGAGAGGCAGATTGTTTGGGGAGCTTTTCAGGGGGTCTCAACTAAGAAGCCTTTGGGGACGCAGGGAGGTGCTTTGGCTTGCTGAAAGGATCCTGCTCCCAGCTCCTCCAGGCCACCATCTAAGTGGGGCAAGCAGTGGATTCTACATGCAGCCTCTGAGCTGCCAGATCTCAGGGCGGGAGGGGCTTCCCCTGGATTGTTGCCTCCGGAGCAGAACACACCCGATGTTAGCAGCTGCCTCAGTTGAGGGGACAGTGCAGATTTCCGGGGCTGGGGGGGGGGCTGGGACAAGGCTGGTCCAAGAGGAAGGTAGCTCTCCTTCCCTCCTGCTTGTATCCAGGTCATTGCAAGAGGGCAGGAAGAAGAGGCGAAGGTGTCTCAGCCAGTTTTCCCTCTCCAGCCTTTAGCTGGCAGGGGCCCCTGATTTTAAAGCTAATGAGGGCTGAATCGCCAGAGGGCCATTACTGTGTGATCCTGGGGCTCAGGGACCCCCTCCTTTCTCCCAGACCACTCCTGAAATTCTGCACAAAGCCCTGGCATTTTGGAACACAGGGAGCTGCCTTACATCCAATTCAGCATTTGTCTGCACTGACTGGCAGCAGCTCTCCCTGATTTCCGGCAGCATTGCTCTCCCAGCATTACCTGGCAATACCAGGGATTGAACCTTTGACCTTCTGTATGCAAGGCAGATGTTCTGCCATTCAGCTGTGGCCCACAAGATTTAGGGATACTTAGAAACCACCTGGCAAATGCATGTTTTATAAAGTATAATGGAAGTCTAAAGACAGCCAACAAGATAAAGGCAGGCAGGTTGGCTTAGCTGGCGATGACAGGGCCTTCCAAGGCAGCAACTTGAGCTGCAGTTGGGAAGAAACAAAAAGCTTCTCCGGTGAGGGATTGGCAATGTGATTTCTGCACAGACTCTTTCTTGAAGAGCTCTGTATAAAATAAGCATTTTAATTTGCAAGAGCAAAAGGCGACAAGCCAATTTCCTGTCAAAGCCAAGGTGGAGCCAGATTTGGCAAATAGGCACCTCTTTCCTAGCAGAAGACTTGGATCATGGTCCTCCTCACGCACGAGAGATGAGCTCTGAAACATGCAAGGCCTTCATGTGGGCAAGCAGAATGTTTCATACAGAGAAGAAAGGGCTTGTGTTTGTCAAACACCACAGAAGGTTCCAGGGACGTCCATCTGCGTGGAAGTTGCAGCCCTCTTGCTGTCCTCTATCTCTGTTTTCCTCATTTGGGAGGAGCAGATGAGCGCACAACTAAGTCCATCTCACCAAGATGGGTGATCTTGTCATTCTGCATTGGCAGCAACCAAAATTCCTGTCACAGAGGATCCCCCATCTCCTTTGGTTCCAGGTTTCAGCAGGTGAGAATGAGTAGCTGATTGTTGGCCTCCAGTGTCAGAATCCCATTTCTTGAGCACCTTCTCTTCAGAGGCCAGGGCAGCAGGCAGGGGGGACTGATCCGAAGAGTGTGGATTGCCACCCCCAGGCATTGCCACCCCCTTCCCCAATGCCAAAGGAGAGGGTGGGCTGCTGCTGCTGGTCCTTCATCTGTTGCGTGGGGTAGAAAGGGAATTAGCAAGCAGATGAGTAATTGGTGTGTTGCAAATCTGTGAAGTACATACTTGGTTGCAACCTTCTGGAACCCCTCCCCACCAGCCCCCTCTTTTATTCCCATCTCAGAGCCCCCTGGGAAGGACAGTGCAAACTCCATGTGTCTTGGGGCCAAGAACAATCCACCCCCCACAGCCCCCCAACCCCCACTTGCTATGTCTCTAAGCCAAGGCTGGAGTTCGGCTATTCCTCTGCTGTCTAGGGATCCAAACAGAAGAGAAGAACCGGTTTACTGAGAGCCTTTGCTGAGCATCCTCTCCAGCCCATTGCCAGGCCTGCTGGCACTGGAGAGCCAGTGTGGTGTAGTGGTTAAGAGCGGTAGTCTCGTAATCTGGGGAACCGGGTTCGCGTCTCCGCTCCTCCACATGCAGCTGCTGGGTGACCTTGGGCCAGTCATACTTCTTTGAAGTCTCTCAGCCCCACTCACCTCACAGAGTGTTTGTTGTGGGGGAGGAAGGGAAAGGAGAATGTTAGCCGCTTTGAGACTCCTTAAAGGGAGTGAAAGGCGGGATATCAAATCCAAACTCTTCTTCTTCTCCTCCTTGCCTCTTCCCTGCCTCTCCTGCTGCTGGGTGAGGGCGAAGGCTTCCTTCAGGCAGGCTGGCCACGTATTCTGGCCTCCTCTTCCTCAGCTCCTTGGACAATTGGCTCCTAGTGCAGCCGGCCTTCCCTCTCCCTTCCAAGCGCAAAGGATGGCCTCACATGAACCATTCCTGCTCCTTGCTTTTAGAGCAGCCACCTGCTGATCTCTCTTCCTCCTGTGTAGGGTGAGGAGCTAAGTCTTTGTCCCTTTTCTGAATGCTTTTGGTGCACCCGGGAGAGCCAGGGCAGATTAGGCCAGGGTTTCCTTCCTTCTTTCTCCCCTGGCTCCTTGTCCTGCCCTTGCAGGAGACACAGAGCAGAGGAGAGGGATGGCCTGGCAAAGGAAGCACATCTTCCAAGAGAGAATCCAGGAAATAGTTTTGTCTGGGATCAGAAGATGCATTTATGCCTGTCAAGAAGAGACCCTTGAGTCGCAGAGAGATCGGAAGGGGGAATGGGTGACATCTGAGCAGGCAGCTGGTCTAGCCTTAGTGGAATCTACCTTTTGCCTCCTTTTCCTTGGTCCTTATTTCTATTCTCCAGAAAGAAATCAGAGGCTCTTGGCTTCAAACCTGCAGCAAATGGCAGCGGGGAGTTGGGGGCTGGGGATTTGAGTAAACCCTCTCCAGTTCCCCGCCAATCAGTCGAGAAGCTCTTTGCAATATAAATGTGAGCGTATTTTAATATGGTAATTAATTGAGGCATGCCGCAGAGGGGCATTCATTGCCCAGAGAAAGTGCCCCTTCCCTCGAAAGAAATGCCCATGGGAGCAGCTCAACTATGAGGAATTCTTCTGTAATTTACAGGATGAACTGGGAGGTAATTACTTATGCCTGGCGGGCCAGGAGAATTAGTATTGACGGGTGTGTGTGTCTGCACTGGGATGGCGGTCGATGGAGAGGCTTTTACTGGGCCTGCCGCTGTCAGTTGAAATCCTGCTGGTTTTGTTCAGCTTCATTTTGCTGGAATGGCTGGAAGCTCCCAAGAGGAGAGAGGGGTCTTGGGCTCAAATCCTGCTTTTCCATGATGGACACCTGTTTGGCCACTGTGAGAACAGGATGCTGGACTAGATGAGCCATTGGCCTGACCAGTGACTCTTACTGTGCACTGTATTCTTATGTTCTTATGTGCACTGTATGTGGGTTGGACCCTCTGGCCCACTCACAGATTAGCCTACGATTTGCATACGCTTTCTGTCATGTGCAGATTTGTGATTTCTTTTGCAGATGGAGTGGAGGGCCTCAAAAGAAGTGTACATCCACACATGTAATTTTACGACAGACAGAAGGTGTACAGGTGAAGCTTTTCCTATAATGGCGTTTCCACATGAGGAAAGGCTTAACCTGTAGAATGCCTGCCTGCCACGCAGGTGAAAGGACCATGCTTCCCCCCCATGTCATCCTAAACCGAAGTCTGGGCTGCAACTCTGTGCCCACTTAACTGGGAGCAAGCCCCATTCAACGCGGTGACTTCATTCTCAATGGATGTGCACCTTTATGCTGTAAGCACACAGCAAATTATTCACAAGAAGGTGCCCTGGGGCGTTGGGTGCAGGAGCCGCTGTCAGGCGGCAGGACCTGCAGACTTGAGTATGTTCATTTAGAAACCACTCGATCAAAAAGTTCCCCGAGTGGTATGCAACAAAAAATTATAGATAAAACATGAGTAAAACCAACAAACCAACTAATGTAAAATATATGTGTGATTTTTTTTAAACCCCCCCCCACAAAATTGATAAAACTTTAAAAACAAATGTAGGCAACCTAGTTGTGTGCCTGGACAGGGCTACTGAAGCACGGAGGTTTTCAGCAGGTGTCCAAAACCATCTCTGGAGGGAGCCATCGTGGAGCCGCCTGGGTTTCGGCTGTTTCGTCAGATGCTGCCACTCACTTTTTGTTATGTGCACCACCCTCTCCATCACTCTCAGTTTGGGGTGGAGAAGTGGAGGCTGGGAGGCCTAGAGCGCAGGAGGGCCTGTGACTGGGGCAGCGGCAAGGAAGCCCCTCTGCGGGAGGCGCTGGGACGGGGGGGGGGGCAAGTGAAGAAGCCAAGCAGCCAGTTTGGGCTGTGGCATCTGGAGGCCCCACTGGGCCCAGGGGACTTTGGGGTGCTACAGGGAGGCCTCTCCTGTCAGCAAGCGAGGCACACGGTTCAGGTTCAGTAGGAGAGCAGTTGGGGAAGGGTGGGCAAAGCCTGGGCCGCTGGGAGGACCAGGCCTGAGGCTGAGCCTCTGCTTCTGCAGTACCAAGGCCTTGGACACCATGGGCTGCTTGCTTTGCACCCCGACACCCTTGGCCATGATTCTCTGAAAGGGGGGTTAAGTGATGTCTGGCCTCTAATTTCCTGTACTGGTGCGTTGCCATTTGAGACTCGTTGGCTAGTGAGGTGAGATTAAAATTGAGGAGAGGCTAGCCAGGCTACTTCTCCAGGTTGGTGACTCTGAGCAGCCTCCCCTTGGTGTGCGTTGCTGTGGGCTCTCTTGAGACTCAGTGGAGCACTGGCAAAGGTGCTTGCCTGAAGCGCACCCAGGTTTGGAGGGTCAGCTGGCCTGAGTGCGCTAGCAGCTCTGCTGCCTGGGTGCTTAAGCAACGTGCCACAAACCCCTCCATCTCTCCAAGTCAGGAGCATTGACTGAGGGGCCCTGAGAGCAGGTAGCTCACCCAGGTTGGTGGAAGAGAGTTGCATCCTTGGGGAGCTGAGGGTGGATCTTTCTGGGAAGGGGATCCTTTCTGGGAGCCGATGGACAAGGCTGCCTTCTGGGAGTGGATGAGGGTGGTTGTGCTCATGGGATTGACGGTACATCCTGTGGCCAGGAGGAGGAACCTTCCCAGAGGTGTTGTGCGACCTTAGGCCCTTCGGCTTGCTCCTCTGTCTATATGTACCACTACTAGAATAGAAAACCTCTAAGGGGTTTACAGCAGTGACCTGCGGCCTTATGTGTGGTTTGTGCCTCTCACCCTGAGGCGTAAAACGAAAGTACCTGTGTGTCCACCCCACATGCATATGGGGCACGCAGCCCTCCTCCTGAGCTGATCTGTCTCCATTGGCCTTCTTTTCTCTTTCCCACTGCTGCCAAAATTGGTGGGTTCTTTGGGTGAGGAGTTGGATCAGGCCTCAGGGTTGGGTTAGCCTTAAGCCATGACTTCCCCTCCTCGTTCTGCTCAGATCTGCCTTGCCTCCTGCCCCCCTGCTTCCCACTCTTCATCTGTCCCCCTTTATTTATCTGCCCCAGGAACGTGGGCTCAGCTGCACATTGACCCCAGCCCCCTTGCTCACTCTTTCCCACGCTGTCCTCGCCAGAGCTTTCTTGCCCTGGTCTAGAGTTGGCCAAGGCTCTGTGGCATCAGACGCCACCCTCCTGGCTGCTGTAAACGCTCCCTGCTGCCTGCTCTGGGCACTCCTCTCTCCTCCATGTCGTGTGTGTGCTCAGCACCCTGCGGCAAACTCCATGCCCCTGGCCTGCCTGTTTCTAGGGCTCTGCTGCTGTTGAGCCCTCCATGATGGAGAAGCAGCCACCAGAGGACCCCCACGGGGGCTGTGCTTGTGGGCAGGCCACAGGACTGCAGTTTCTTGGCAGAGGTGGGCAGGGGGCTGGCTGAGGCTGCCCTCGACCTCCATGCTGACCTGGCGTTGACATGGGGAAAGTGACTCAGCGCCTTGGCTTGGGGCTCCTGTTTCCCCCCACTCCTGCCATTTTGGGTGGCTGTGATCTGGCCTTCAGACACCCATCTGGCATGCTGGCACCTTTGGTGAGGGAGGTTTTTTTGCCGCTTTTCAAAGGGCACCATGAAATCTTTACTTCTGCCAGTTATGAATGATGGCTGTTTGCCCCCCTCAGGATGGGGATGGTGCTGACAGAGAAGCCGAAGGGCCTCCTGTGTGCTCTGGCCTCTTGCCAATGTGTCTCTGACCCAAGACATTTGTTTGCCAGCCTGGGTCACGTTGCCCTAGGATTGCACCCAGGGCCCACTTGCCACTTGGCTTCTGATGAGTCTCAGGGGCCTTGTGGAACTGGGCTGCTCAGGAGCAGCACATGGCAGCTCCCAGGAGGCCAAGGAGGAAGGCTGGGCCAGGGATCCACAGTGCTCAGGTGAAGGGGTGCATCCTCGTTTGGGGGGGGGGTTTGCTGTTTTTGTGCTGCCACCCACCTTTGCTGCTCCAGACTTGGTCCTGTCTCACCAGCGAACAGAAAGTTGATCCTATTAGAGCGACTCTTGTGTTTGAGACTTAGAGTTCATAGAACCATAGAGTTGAAAGGGTCACCCATGAGGGTCATCTAGTCCAACCCCCTGCAATGCAGGAATCTTTTGCCCAACGTGGGGCTTGAAGTCACGATCCTGAGATTGAGAGGCTCGTGCTCTACCAACTGAGATATCCCAGCCCTGAAGAGTTGGGCTTCTGTTTTTGGTCACTGTTCTGGTTGATGTATTGTCCATTTTGTCTACGCTCCCTAGGGCTGTCAGCCGGGGGTTTCCTGAAAGAGCCCCCAGCCGACCCCCTGCCAAGGCTTGGGCACCTGAAGGGGCTGAGGCCATGGGACCTTGGGTGGGCAGAGCAGCTCCCCAGGCAAGTCACCCCTTGCAGGACCGGGTCAAGGGGCAGTGAGGCTTCTTGCAGACTCTGGGGCAGGCAGCTAAAGCAAAGCAGATGTTCTGCTAGGAGGGGTCTGCGCAGAATCAGCCAAGCTGATGTTTCTTGACCTTTTTAGAACAGTTCAATAAAAACAAGCAGTTGCCATAGCAACTACCACATTATTTGGTGCTTCAGAGATTTGCGATAAAGGAGGAGAGCTGAGTGAAAGCAGCACATGGTGAAGGCGTTTCTCCCCTTTGTGCTGCAGGCTTGAGAGTCCATGAAGACGCTGCGTGGTGCAGGGTCTGGGCGTAAGGAGCCCCTGTGGTGGAGGCAGGCAGGGGGCCTTGGTGTTTGTAGTGAGGGGATTGCCTCTCAGCCGCAGGAGGAGGAAGCGGAGACAGAGTGATTGGCCGAGACCTGCCCTGCAGGACTGATTGTGGTGCCTTTGAGGGTCGGCTCCCCACAACCCTTTGCTAACCTTCCTGGCTGATGCCTCCCAGGCTGCCTCAGGTCCTTGTCTCTGGGGCCAGGCATTGCCTCCCTTTGGGCTCCTCGAGTCGTCAGACTTGATTGTGTGCAGCCATGGTTGGGCAGAGAGAAGCAGCATGAGCAGAAGCTTTGGCTGCTCCCTTCAGTGCGAGGGCTTGTGAAATGGCCTCTGTACCACATGCCAGAATTGGGCCTGAGCTGCGTGGCCCTGGGAAAGGTGCCTGCATTCTGGGGCAGCAGTGTTTGGGTGCCTGGAGGATCAAGGCAAAGAAGGGGACAACCTGGGGACAGGGGTCCAGAACTGATCCTCACGGGATGTGAATGAAATATTGCTGGCTGCAACTGATCCTAGGAGAAGAAGAAATCTTTAATCACTCCTTGCAAGGAGGCAACCAGGAAGAAAGATGTTAATTAGAGTAAAAGATGTTGTGGCTTTTGAAGCCAGACTTCCTTTCTCTGAAGCAGGCCTCCTTTGTTTTTCCTTCACTGGAAACTCCAAAGATTTGCTTTCAGGCGTTCGGCTGCTGGCTTACTCTTAAAAAGGCAGACAGGGTGGCTCTCTTGAGATGGAATAATAAGCACCCAAAGGCTTTCCACCAAGCCTTTTGGAGAGGGCCATCTTGCTGACGCTGTTGAGCAGGAATTATGTACTTGGCTGCCCAATTTTTATTTCTGCCACAGTGAAACGGCTGCAGCTGCGGTCGGGTCTGTGGGCCTCCTGCCTGTCCCTTGCAGGGAAACCCTCTGGAAGGCTTGCAGCAGGAAGCGACAGCCTTTGAGGTGCTTGGTTGTTGGTCCCTGACCAGGATCTCTCACTTGGGGCTTACCCACACTTCCATTTGCCCCGCCACGTCCCTCTGGTGGAATCCGCTGCTGAACTGGAGCAAACGTCAAACCGCAAGGGCTCTGAGCTGTGAAGAGCACCTGTGGAAAGGGAAGTGAGAAATGGGTGGGAATGTGGGGGTGCGCCAAGCAGGGGGTGGGGCTGTATGCTTTTTGGACCATTAAGTGCTTAAGAGAGATGTTTTGGTTTTTCCTCTGCCCTCTCCTCCTCTTTGTCTGATGGAAACACCACGATGGTTCAGTGTTTAGTCCAGCAGGACTGACATTTTACTTGAGATTCTGAGATACCCACCAAGAGTGACAGTCAAGGGTGGTCCACCCCAAGGCTCTTTGCAAACAGAATGCAATTTCTGTTCTGCATGGAAATGGGTGGCTGGACTGAGCCTTGAGGGAAGGGCCTCCTGCAGCCTCTTCCTAGCATTTGCCAGCCTCAGGCCCACAACAGGGCATGTTCTGGCACATGTGAGGCAAGGGTGCCCCTTCCTCTCCAGGACCCTCCCCAAGAGGCATAGCAAGGGCTCCTAAGTCGGAGCAAGGAGACCTCCAGGTGTGTCTGGTCAGGGCACACACAGGCAAAGCAGCCAACCCAGCTAAAGCACCTGGAAGCTGGAAAAGGAGGAGGAGTTGGCACCAGGAAAGCGAAGGCCTGAGCCAACTATAGCACTGCAGTGGCAGCCTGGCCCTTCATGGCAGGGAGTGCTGCGCCCAGAGGAGGAAGGCTCAGCACAGAGGGTGGCCCCAGTGTCTGCTGCAGGTCCTCTTCTCTGGCGATGCACCTTGACCGTATCAGGTGTGGGGCTTGCGTGCATCAGCCGGCAGAGGAGCGCTGAACAAAGCCGGTGCAAGGGGCTGGATTGCACGGTGCTCGCTGTGCAGGCCCTGCGTGGTGGAAGCAGCTCCTCAGAGCTGTGCCTTTTCTTCCCCCTCCAAGCTCTGCAGCAATCCCTGCTGGTTTGAGACTGTCTTTGTATGGTACTGGCAATGCGTTGCCTTCTCCATTGCCTGCTTACAAATTGGCCAGCAATTTGTTATGCAAATGATCCACACTCTGCTAGCGCAGTTTTCGTGACAAAATTACAGGGTGAATGCTAATGAAGAGCCTGGGCCCTGAATCCGTTCCATTACCTTCTTGTGTGGAGCTTATTCCGCAGGGAGCTGCAGCTTCTAAGCCTCTGTTTTACAATCACTTTGCAGCCAACTATACTTGGCTCCTTCCAGGATTAACCCTGTAATCTGGTCACCTTCTTGCCACCAATTAAGCTGCTGTGGCCACAGCCACCCTGCTTCCCAAGGGGAGGGAAGGCACCGCTCACAGGGGGAGGAGGGGTTTTTGCTCCCCCCTTGGGATCAATGAGCAGCAGGCAGGTAGCGGGAGGCCCCTTGTGCAGCTGCAGCAGATGCTCCTGATGGTTGCGGAAGGGGAGTAGAAAGCAGATTCTGGGAGGGGCTGCTGCTCTTTGGGACCCCCCCCCCCGCCACAAGAGAACCCTTTTGATTTCCAGTGTCAAGGCACTGCCCATCATGCAGCAAAGCTGGCGACTCTCCATGTCTGGAGGCCCCAGATTAAATCCTGGTGTCTACTGCAAAAGGCTCTCCTGTCACAAGAACAGTGAAACTTTGGAAACTCTTACCTACGTGAAACTCTCACATTGTGAGAGGCTTTGGGGCAAAAGGGGATTCCTCCTGGTCCCACTGCCAGCCTGGCTGGTGGGTCTGGCCTGGAAGCTGTGGTGGAGAAGGGGTGCTTTCCACTAGCCCAAATTGGGCACTCTCGGGGGGGGGGGCCTGCTAGCCCAGATTCTGTCTTTGGTGTTTCCCAGTCGTATGGGAGTCGATGAGCCCTTCTGTGTTGATGCCAGGTGGAGTAGACAATACAGGCTGGATGGCAAAATGGCCTGGCTGGAATAAGGTCCCTTCCACCAGCCCCCCTATGAGAACTGGCAGAGCCTGGCCAGGAAGAGGACCTTGCAGGCCACAGCGGAGAGCTCAGTGAAGACGTTGACCCCGCATGTGGCAGCTGTGCCAAAGGCGAATGCCCGCCAGGGATCCGTAAGAAAGAAATGGGAAATAAAAGTGCCATTGTGCAAATCTATTTAGAATACATACGACATACAGTTCTGGTCGCCTCACCTCAGGAAGGATGTTGTGGAGCTGGAAAAGGTTCTGGAAAGGGCAGCATGGGGGATCCTGGGGTTGGTGTGGCTCCCCGTGAAGAAAGGTTGCAGCAGTTGGGGAGCCAGATAGGGTGTGGAGACAAGATTCTCTGCGCTCCCTCAAGATGCAGTGATGGTTGCCAGGATGAGCGGCCTCTGGTGGGGACTCCTGCTGCCGCTTGTGGCCCCATGGTGAGAGGGGGGTGCCCAGGGGCGTGCGTTCCCTCCCCCCGCCCCTTCGTTTTGCAGCTTGGCTTCCTTTCTTGTGGGCGGCTGCTGAGGGGCCGCTTTTTTTTTTTAAATGATATTTATTGAAAATTTTTTAGAATTACAAAAGAAAACAAGGTAGAAAAAGAGAAAGAAAAAACAAAGAAAAAACAAACCACATCAAACAATACAAATTAATCAAAAGACAAAAATATACCACAAACATTTAAAAACAAATCCATTATTCTCAAATCCTTAACTGTCATTACCTTCTTTCTTTGACCTCCTCCTCCTCCCTTTTTTTGTATCCTAGTTGTTAATTGTCGCAGCAAATCCTTTCCATATTTCATAATATTCTGTCATTACATTACCTTAATCTATTTTAATCTTATCTTACTATAGAAAACCTTAAAACCTAAAACTTAAATCTTATTTTTACCAACTTCTCATAACCATAATATTCTTACATAATTCTTTAAACATTTTTGCTAAAGCCAAATAATTTCGTTCCAACATTTTTCTAACATTCATCAGTTTTATAAAACAATCCTAATAATAAAAAAGAAATAAAAAGACAATCCAATCTTCATCCAGCGTCTCTTCCTCCTGGTCCCGGGTTTTGTCAGTCCTTTTTATCTCATCAATCTAGCGCATTAACCTGGTAATCTTATATCCGAGGCCCTTAAGTCCCTTCCATGTCCCTTTCGCGGCTCTTCTTCATATTTATAACTGTATTTTCCTTTGTCTCCTGCTCCTTTCACTCGTGGGAACTCCAGCTTAGCAATGTTTTTTACCGTTCTCGACAAATCAGCCCCTTTTCCATAGTCCACACTAAACTCCATGTGGTATTTAAGAACATGTTTCAAAGTCTCTCCAAAATTAAGAGCCCCCACAACCCCAAACATCTCACGGCCCATTGCCAGACTTGAAAAGTCCAAACATCCCTGCATAGGGGGGTCTATCCAACCCCCCATTTCCAAACCAAACCAAACTTTATCTTTCCAAATCTGGCTTTTTCCAAGTTCATTTGTCAAATCCAAAAGCTCATGTTCCTGCTGGGCCACAGCTCCCTCCATCTCTGGCGCCCAAGATTCAGCAACATCCTCTTCCCTCATCTGTTCTGTCAGGGCACACTCCTGATTTAATTCCTGAGTGGGCTCCATATAATTTCCCACTGCCTGTTCAAAATTTTTGATTGCATCAGTCATCAAGTCCGTCTTCTCATGTAGCTGTTCCAGTAGGGCACTTGTTTTACAGAGAGCACACAGCAGAGTTTCTGAATACATTGTCCTGCAAGGTCAGAAGTCTATTCCCGTGATTGTAATCTGTAACAGCTGCAAGCTCCCCGATTCAGAATTAGTTACAGTTTCACAGGCTCCTCTAGGGGAAAAACTTCTATTTGTTCTTTTCTTTTAAAGACAAATCTAACAACAAAGTTTCCTTTTTCAGATATTTTGTCAATATTTGTTCCTTTAAAATGCGAAGGGGAACAATGGAATCACTATGTTTCTCTTCTTTTAGCTATCTGTCAAAAACGTTTGTCTCTGGTCCATGAGCTTCAAAAAAATGTCAGTCCTGACACCCCGCTCCAGGATCAAGATGGTGGAAAGTTACTTTACTTTACACTTACTTCTGCAGGTTTAAACAGTTCAGAAAAAATCCCCCCTCTTCTCCTGCTTCCGAAGGGGGTTCAGCAATCTTAAATGATGAAAGTTAGTCCTTTACAAGCGATTTTCTGAGCTCTAGTTTGCCATGTCTTTGCTTTAATCTATCTACAAAGAAACGGAAGGGTGACTTCCTGTTTAGACCTTCCCGTTTCAGTGCCAAATTGAAATAAACTTTTAAGTCCAATTTTCCTTTCTGCACACAAGTCCTTATTTAGAGTCCAATTGTCCGAAATTTAAGTACTCACGGGTGATTGTTTTAGAAGCCAAATTGTCCCAGGAAAAAGGCAGCGCTCTCCAGCAACGGCTGTGCGGCTTCGCTCCACGGAATAAGCAGTTGACTCTCAGCACCGCGCCACTTCCCCCTCTTCGCTCCGGAGCCCATTAGTGGGTTCCTTTGCGGGTTGGGGGGGCGCTAAAGGTGCCCGCCGAGTCCCATGGTCACAGGCTTCATCCGCCTGTGATTTTTGAAAGGGTCCCCGCTTCGCTGTAGCGGGAAAGACCCGTTTCCCGTGGAGCTGGTCCCTCCAGATCAGAGGGAATCTGCCATTACCGATGGCGCCACCCCGGAAGGGTGAGGGGCCGCTCTTCCCTCTGGGCTCCCTCTGCCTGATGCCCAGCAGTTGCTGCTCCAAACGCCTTTCCTCCCAGTCAGACCCGGAGGCTGGCAAGGAGAAGGAACCGCCAAGCGCCAAGGAGGCCCAAGAGGGCGGCTCCCTTGGCAAGGGCTCCTGGGCTTTGTGTGCTTCCAAAAGGCGAGGCACCTTGCAGAGATTCTCTTCTCCCATCCCCTTCCTGCTGCTAGAGCCAAAGACAGGAGCTGGGGCCTTCCGAACCACCCCCATCTTGCAGAGCTCTGCTCCAGGGAAAGAGGCCTGAGTCACCCTGGCTGCACCGCCTGTTCCTGGAGGGTTGGGGAGAGTCTTCTTGCTATTCCTGGACGGCCTGGTCTTCCTCCTGCGTCCTCACAAGGCATGCGTTGCTGGCAGGAAGCTGCGCTGTGTCCGCCATTTTTCTCCTTGAGCCCAGCCTGAGCTGCCTGCTTGGTACCCTTTGCTTCCACTGTGGGTGACTCTGCGTCCTGCCCCCCCGCCAGTATCGGGCGCAGGATGGGGTCAAATCATGCCTGGTGGGTGATCTTTTGTGACACCTCAAGGCTGGAGAGTTGGGGGATTTGCTGCCTTTTAGGGTCTTGGGTGTGCCTGGGAGAATCTTGGCCCAGCCCACCCGCTCTGACATTGGCTGGTGGGGTGTTTGGGTTGCATGTGGCTGAGCTGGGTCAACTGATTCCCTTCTCCGCCTGTGCTGGGGGCAGTGCCCCTTTCCTGCCCCAAGATGTCTTCCACGCTGTGTGTGGCAGCGCTTTGAGCAGCCCACAGACTGCACACCAGCTGTCTCTGCCAGGGTCCTCAGCCCTTCTCTTGGGTACTGAGCTCAGTTTGGGTCCAGCAAAGGGGTCTGGAGCCTGGGCTGGGTGAGCTCCTTGGCTCTCTCTGTTCTCTCTGCTGCCTCTTCCGCCCAGTGGGCTCCTCACGAGTCAAAGCCTCTGGCCCTAATCTAATTGCTCTGCTGCTGGATTTGTACTACAGTGGCCTGTTTGGTTCAATAATAACACATTTATGCTAAAGGTTAATGAAATGAATTCTGCTTCCATCCAATTCATTAAAAATGGTTCTACAATCAACGCTTGCTAATGGAAAAGAGATTAAAAATTCATGTCTATAAATTTCCCGTGTCATTTCTGATTTTTCTTAATCTCTGCCTCCGTGGACTGGCTCCTGAGCAAGCCTGAATGCCCTAATGGACAGCCACTTTGGGTATTAATTGCAAATCTGTTCCACTTGGGTAACAACAAAGGCGTGTGTGTGTGTGTGTGAGAGAGAGAGAGAGAGAGAGAGAGAGAGAGAGAGAGCGCATCCTGCCACATACCTTGCACCCAGGCTATAGAAGCAGCTTGGGAAATGCCGCAAACTCTATTCATAGAAATACTATTTCATGTAAAAGATTACGCCTACTTTGTGGATGAATGTGCTGAAACCCTTGTGAGAGACACACATTTCACATTTAATAAGTGTGTATCTGATGTTAAGTAAGTGTACAAAGCATGGAAATCAGCACAAAACATGATGGAATGGCCTTCCATGATGGCGTTCCCACGAGGTGAGGGCCCCGTCTGAACGGTCTGCTTAAGGCAGCATCATGCCCCTTTAAGCCGCCCCGGCCTCCCCAAGGAATGCTGGGGAGTGTAGTTGGGAGCGTTAGGAGGCTGCTCTTCCCCGAGGCTCCTGGGCTGCTCCCTGCTGACCTTTGCCTTGTGTTGTTGCAGGCCTACTTCCGACAGGGTGTTGCCCTCCAGTACCTTGGGCGCCATGCCGATGCCCTGGCAGCCTTTGCCTCTGGCTTGGCTCAAGATCCCAAGAGTCTGCAGCTGCTGGTGGGGATGGTGGAAGCCGCCATGAAGTCTCCCATGCGAGGTGAGTGAGGGCCCCTGGGATTCCTGCCCAGCGCCGGCTGCACTGTGTCGTGCGGAAGGCCCCACGGTTTCACGCTTGCTTGCTTCCTTGCTTCCCCTGTGTTTGGCCCCAGCAGAACTTGGGAACTGTGCTTGCCAATGCAAACAAGGACCCAGCGCAGTCGGTAGGGGCCAGCCTCCTCCCCCCCCCCCCGTGTTGTCAGCTTCATGGATGACAAGTGCAGCCACCTAAGGGGCTCCCTTTTGCATTGAGACATGCGGGGCACTGCCAGGCTACCACGGTTGTTTTTCACCTCCCCAATAGTCCTTTTGCCCTCCTTCCATATTCTCTTGCACCAGCCACCTCCTTCTTTGTGAGTTGAGTGATGATGCCCTGAAGAGAGGTTGAAACGAAGTCTTCTGTCCATCTCTCTGATTGGGGAGCCTCTCAGGTGTGTTCCTGCTGTGGATGGAGGGTTTTCACTCTGCCCAGGCCTGGCCTAGTACTGCTAGGAGTCCCTTCCAACTCTCCCATTCTATGACTCTACCTGGAATGCTGCTGGGGATTGAATCTGGGGCCTTCTGTAGGCAGAGCAGATGTTCTACCTCAGAATCACGGCCTTTTCCTAAAAATCAGAGGTGGGGAACATCCAGACCACAGCCCAATCTTGGTCCACTGGGTGAGGGAAGGTCTAAGTTGGCTTGCAAATCCATTTCTTCCAAACCATGGTATTTCCCCCCAAATATTCCCCCAAATATTTCCATTCTTCAAGACTTTCCCCCTCATTTTGTTCTTTAATTCTCACAGTTAGTATAGCCATCTCAGCATATTCCAAAATCTTCACGAGCAATTCTTCTTTGGTTGGGAGTTCTTCTTTCCATTTTTGTACGTAGACTATTCCTGCCACTATTGTAGAATATGTAAACAAATTAATTCCTTTGCCAGCTCTGGACCAGTTATACCTAACAGAAAGGCCTCAGGATTCTTGGGAATCAGGTGTGAACCTGAGACTCCTCTGTCTTCCCTCAGTTGCAGCTGTCCTGGGTGGGTGTGTTTGCTTCTCCAAGGCGGAGGAAGGATGGTACATGAAGCCTGTCTCCCTTCCTCTCGCAGAGTCCCTGGAGCCAACCTACCAGCAGCTGCAGAAGATGAAGCTGGACAAGAGCCCTTTTGTGGTGGTCTCTGTGGTTGGCCAGGAGCTGCTGACGGCCGGCCACCACGGGGCCTCGGTGGTGGTCCTGGAAGCGGCCTTGAAGATTGGGACATGCAGCCTGAAACTGAGGGGCTCTGTCTTCTCAGCCCTGAGCAGCGCCTACTGGTCCCTGGGCAACACCGAGAAGAGTGCGGGCTACATGCAGCAGGACTTGGACGTGGCCAAGACTTTAGGTAGCCGTTTGGACCACCCGTCCCAACTTAGAGGGCAAGCGGGAGGAGGAGGAGGAGGAGGAGGAGGAGGAGGATGGCATGTTCAGCAGCATAGAAGCAGGTGGTGACGACCGGGTCTCTCTTGGGGTGTCAGCAGGCCCTCAGAGGGCTGAAGGGGGGCTTTGCTCCATAGCCTCCCACACCGCAAGGAGGCTGGATCCATGCTCATCCTTGTGTGGAAAGGGTGGCTCATTTTCTGGAGCAGCCAAGGACCCTGCCTCTCCCTCGGAATCTGTAGTCTCTAGAGAGCGGGGTGAGGAACAGCTGCCCCCCCCCTCAAGCGGTGGGGCATCCTCTTTGTGCCTCTACACCCTACACAGCAGTTAGCTTTGAAAGTCTAGTGGCCAGGCAGGGGAGCATTGAAGGGATGCCGCTCGTCTCCAGGCAGATCACCTCTCTTGTGGCATTTGGGCTGGGAGAAAGCGAAAGACACCTGGTTGCTGGGGTGTGTGTGTGCTGTGAGAAGAGATGAGCATGCGTATTAGATGTGAATTTGCATGCATTTGCATAAATGTCTCTCTCTGGCTGCTCCTCACTCTTGTGTTTCTGCTTGCTTGCCATCCAGGTGACCAGATGGGTGAATGCCGAGCTCACGGCAATTTGGGCTCTGCATTCTTCTCCAAAGGAAATTACCGGGAGGCCTTGACAAACCACAGACATCAGCTGATGCTTGCCATGAAACTCAAGGACAGAGAGGTAGGTGGGGCTGGGGGGAGCAGTTTGTGCTGGCTGGGCTGGGGGTGTCCTGCACTTCCAGGGAGGCAGCTCTTCTGGGCTCTGCTGTCTCTGCTGCTTCTTTCTGCCAGCTTAGAGGCGGCTGACATGGTAGAGCCTGGGGGTGTCGCCCTGGAAGACACCCTATGAGCCATGCCAACAGAGCAGATTCTGAAGGGGCCCAGTGGGCACGTCTGGCCTTTGGTTCTGGGGTGGGGTGGGGACTCTGAATTGTGTTTCTAAGAGCCAGCCACAAATCCCTCGCTCGCAGAATGGCTTCGGGACATGGGAGAACAGCTGCCTTTGGGTGCTGGGAAAGTGTCCTTGCAGGGGTGGAGACCAGGCGCAGGCCAGCAGTGGAAAGTCTGACTGCTTGTGTCTGTACAAGAGGAGGCTGGCCGCCCGGCACCGTAACTGAGCAAGCCAGGATCAACACGGGGAGCTGCCTTTGGCAAATGGCACAGCTTCGCCCCACTGCCTGTGGGGCGGGGGCGGGGGAGATGGGTGTTTTGTGCATCTCCAGCTTGCTTGGGCTTGGTGCAGGCCAGTGGATCTGGATTCTGCTTGATCACAATATTTTTTCCATTTATTGCCCATCTGGGCACATAATTAGCAGCTATTGACAACAAACGGCTACTTGGATTGTGAGAACCCCGAGCCTCTTGGATTTCCTGTGGATGTAACCACAGGAAATTGCTTTGGCGCTTTCTGATGACATCACCCTGACCACAGGGCTTCCTCTGAATGCACAGCTGTTTTTCTTGGCCCCCTCTGCAGACTTCTCTGTAACACGCAGACTCTTATAATGTTGCAACGGTGCTGATGTGAATTCCACCAGAAGGGCTTGTTCTGGGCTGGCCTGGAATGAGGTAATGGTCACCCGGAATAGGAAGAAGCGCAGCTTGAACGCTGGCCAAGCTCCTCCCGGAAGAGCCTTTTGCTGGGCAGCCTCTGCCATATGGAAGAGGTTTCCGGAGGGCTCTGGGTCCCACCAGCAGCAGGCAAGCTGGTTTGGAGGCCACCCTCACCCACAGAATGAGCAAAGGGAGCAGGAAGGGAAAGGCTGTGTGCCAGCTTCCTTTGGGATCAGAGAGGCTCTGAGCCCAGAGTTGCTGGAAATCGGTGAGGCAAGCCCTGTGAGAGGAGCGGGCGACGGCATGGCCCCCTCTGCCCCTCAGCACTGTTGCTTCCATCAGGGGGTGGAGTAGGACTGGCCTGTGGCGGGCGTGGCTCTTAATGATGCCCCCTCCCATTATCTGGGAAGTGTTCTTTGGCTGCTACAGGAGTCCAGAGGTGGCGGAAACAAAGCGTTCAGATCGCTGGAACCTTTGCCTCACAATGGCTGCGGAGACCACAGAAATGCTGCAACATAATCAGCTCTCCCAGCTCTCAGGCCTTTCTAAGGTTGCCAGATTTTTTTCAGTGAATCTGGGGACACTTTTCAACTTCAATAGGAATGATAGGATTTTGTCAGGGGACTGATTTGTAAATCCGGGGACTGTCCCCGGGAAACGGGGACGCCTGGTAACCTTACTTTGGATGTCTCCGATTACAGGATGCCCTGCTTTTAATAATAGCAAAGAGAGTGAGATGGAATCGGAGCCTGGCTCTGCGGAGATACGGGATTGCTTGGAAGGGGGTGGCAGAGGAGGGGCCCTGGCTGCTGCAGGCGGCTCCAGGATGGCGCTTCCAGGCCTGTCTGGATGGAGCAGGACTGGCCCCTGAGGGGAAGACGATGGCTGCCTCTGGGGCAAAGTGCCGTGAGAGCCAGGTGCTCACCTGCCAGAGGACATTGACTGTCTCACCCTCTTTGGTCTTGTTAGGCAAAAAGGCTTGGATCTCAAGCAGGGCTCACTTCTCTGCCTTACAGTCTCGATGGCGTCTTTGTCCGAGGGACAAGGACATTTCTCAGTGCCTGCGATGCCTTTGGGTGGAGCTTTGGCCTATGAAGGCAGGGGATCCTGCAGCAGCTTGGAATGGGGGGCAGCGGTGGCCCCCTCACCCTCTCCCCCCAGCCCCCTTGTGTGGCCATGGTGCTGGGGGGAGGGAGGCGGGGTCTGATGTTGCCATGCTTGCCTTGTGCTGGAAGAGAAGCCCCCTGAATTTTGAAGGGAAGGAGGGCTTTGTTTGTTTCGGCTCAGCTGTCTCCCCGCAAACCCTGCTCTCTCCCCTCCATTGTCTGGCCACCGTGTTGCACATTAATCATGGGGGAAGGCTGGAGAGCCTGACGAACGGCACCAGAGTTTGGCAGCCGCCGAATTGCTCTGCTGCTGTTGTGGAGCAGCCTGCTCTTCTCTTGCTCCTTGGGAGGAGGCCTGAGCCTCCTGGCTAGTGATGATCCGGGGCCTTTTCTCTCTGGATCCCTCTGCTTTGCTACTCGGCCTCCCGCTGCTCTCTGGGGACGTGAGGCAGGCTGCTCGTTTCCTTTCTCTTGAAAGCTATGGCATTCCTCTGAGTCGCCTCTCTGACGCTTGCCAAGACAGCTGTTTCAGGGGGGTGCTGGCACCAGTGGGCGAGGTCGCCACCTACCACCTCTGCAGAATTGGGGTGTGTTTTGGGGGGGGTGAGCCTTGGCGGTGAGTGTGTCTTCCCAGTTGGCATGGGCCTTTACTGGGGGCATGTGGCAGAAAAGAACCAGCTGTGTGTGGCTGTCCCACAGCCAGCTTCCTCTGAGGGTGCCAAACACTTCTGAGACCTCAAATGCTCAGAACTTTTAAGAGGGAGCTTCTCGCTCCAGTGACATTTTGCTGTAAATAAAATACAGAGAGAAGGATGGAATGAACCAAGGATCCAGGCTGCCCCCCCATCTCCCTTCAGCATTGGCTGAAAATTCAAAAGGAGAGAAACTCCTGGGAAATTCTCTTGGCCTCTTGGTGCCCACAGAAATTTCCTTGTGTGAGGTCTGAATGGCTTCCCCTTTATACCACCACAGCTGAGGAAGGAGGCCTCCAGGGCTCTTCTGCACTTCCCCTGTGAGAAGACAGAGCAGGGGGCTGGGGACGTGATGGCCTCCCCAGGCTAGCCTGCAGGTGTCAGAGGCCTGCCGGCCTGCCGCCTTGTGGTCAACCCTGTGGGGAGCGGATTTGCCGCCTGCCGCATTCCAGCCCAGTGACAAGGGTCCCTGCCTAGAGAAACCCCTTGAGCCTTGGCTGGGCGGCTGGGGGGGGGGGGGAGGGGATCAAAGCTGCCAGCAGAGTCATGGGGAGCAGATCCCCTTGAAGGAGCCATTAATCTGGCGGTTCCTCTCGACTGACTCAGCGCCCTGACTCAGCGTGGGGGTGAGCACCGTCTTTGCCTCAGGCAGCCAGGTGTGATGGCCCAGCGCTTTGCCCTGGTGGCCTAGGCCTTGCAGAGGGAGGTGCTCACCATTGCCTTTGCCCCCGTGGCTTCCCCAGTTGGGTTTCTGCCTGGGCTGCCAGGAGGAAGAACTCTGGGTTCCCTTTGCACTGCGTGGAGCTATGGAGGAAGGAACGAGTGGCGAGAGAGCTGTGCTCAGCCCCCCAAAGGGAGCAATCAGAAGCGCATCCATCATGCGCTAATCTCTGCAGCTTACTCCCCTGCTGGCTGGCGGGGGGGGGGGGGCTCTCCCTGCATCTTCATTATTTCACTCTCTGTTTGTGGTGACAGGTTGAAGATGGTCAGCAAGTTGGTGAGCCAGACCTGGAAATGAAATCTCAGGGCAGGGGCAGGGGGGCGTTAGGCATTTCGGCAAAATTCAGTATGTGTGGAGGGGACACTCCAAGGAAGCATGTGTTCTTGAGACCTTTTTTTGCAGGGCGTGGGGTGCTTATCCACACGGCAGTTGAATCGCTGAAGTGTGAGCCTCCAGTTCCCATTCACAACCCCAGGTGTTGCCATTTTGGCTCCTTCCTGGCTGTGTCTGCTTAGCCGCCCCCTCTCCCCATTCTGTTCCCCCCCCAAAAAACCCCAGGCTGTCTGAGCAGGGCCAGATCTGACAGGCTGGCAAGGCTAAAAGCTGCTCCCTGGGCTCTCCCCTCCCCGCTGCACTCACATCTGATTTGGGGGTGGGCTGAGGGTGGTTGCAGTGGACGGAGCTGGCTTCCCCTTCCTGCTCCTCAAGGAAACAGCTTGCTTTGAATGATTAATTTGCAGGAAGCAGGGTTTTATTTATTTATTTTTAAAGAAACCCATTCACGGTCAGTTGCATGGCCAAGGGGTGTGGAGGCGGGGTGTGTGTGTTTGATTCAGGACACTGCACAACAGCGCTGCACAGCATCCCCCCTCCCATCCCTCAGGATTGGAGCAGATCTGAAGTGGGTTCCTCCCCCTCCTTCTGGATTTCCCCCCTGTGTGCGGGGGACATGATCAAGGGAGTGGGATGAGGTTGATGCTGGAGGGAGATCACCAGCCTCTCCAAGGGCACACCTGAAGCCACCTGGGCGTGGACAGGCCCCTTTGCCCCACCTTTGCCCCCTTCCTGCCTTCACTCCCTTTTCTCTTCCGAGGGGTGGAGGGAAATGGAGGCTGGCGCGGCCTCAGGGTGGGAGGGCTTCTGGGGGCACCTTTTCTTCCCAGAGGAGCTAGTGCCAAGAGACAGAGCGCAGCAGAGGGTTTGCCCGGCAAGAGCCATGCTTTCTCTAAGGGCACATGGAGTCAGTTGCAGGCGCATGCGCTGCAGGGTGCGCCAGAGGCTCCCTGCCCTCTGCTCTTGGCCTTCAGTCTCACCAGCACCCAGGACAGCCCCGGGTTGCAAACCATTGGGTGGGTCTTGCTCCAGGGTGAAAAATCTGATCCTTCTGCCCAGCTGGCTAAGGCGGCCTCTTCTGGGCTTGGCAGGGATTCTGAAATGCAGGAAATTAAGAAAATGCCTGTCTATGATAGCTGATCTCTGCTTTTAAATGTTTGCATGGTTTTTATTGTATTTAGGCAGGTTTGTTATAAGCCGCTATCAGTATATGTTTTTATGAATAGTGGTATACAAATGTTTTATAAATGGAATAAATAAACATTCCCCTGGTGAGAAGAAGTCCACCTCCTCCCCCAGGGCTCCGTGAGATGCACCCTGCCACTGTTGGCTGTCCCAGGGACTTTCCCCAGGGGGTGGCCTGGATGGCTGGGCCTTGACTCCTTTTGGCACACGGGGCTCTGTGCCAGGGGGAGGCACAGGGGCAGGCACAGCCGTGCCGCTAACAGCGACAGCCTTGGCTGGCCAGGGGGGTTCAGTTCTGAGTCACCTTTGACAACTCGGCAGCTGCCTCCGCCAGCGCCTTCTGTCAAAAAACAAAGCAACTGGAGAGCCCATGAAGTTGCTGACTCGCTTGCAAGTCCTTGGGGGGGGGGGCATGTCTGCAGGCCTGTGTGTGGTCTTCCCTCAGGCGTGGGTTGCCACTGGCTCTCCTTGCACGAAGTCTCTCATTTTGCATGTCCCGCCAGTTGCAGAAGCAGAGCTGGGCTAGTTTGTCCTTCGCACAGGAATGCTATGTGGTGCCTCTTTGCCCAAGTGCAGCCAAGCAGGGGGGCTTTGTTAGCCATGATAACAGAAAGAAACGGAGGCCTGCTGTGGCTTTGTGCATGTGTGCCAGGGGAGCAGCACAGCGCCCCCGTTGCTGCCCTCTCCATGGGCTTGTGAAGAGCTTCCCGCAGCATGCCTTGTCTCCTGCCCACTCTGCCCTGTGCTGGCCCTGGTCTGGGCTTGCGGGGGCTGTTTGAAGGGCAGGGAGCCCTGGTGGTTCTGTGGGGTTCACCCCTTTCTCTGCTCCCTCTGCCTCTCCCCTGCAGGCAGCCTCCTCGGCCCTCAGCAGCCTGGGCCACGTCTACACGGCCATTGGGGACTACCCCAACGCCTTGGCCAGCCATAAGCAGTGCGTGCTCCTGGCCAAGCAAGGGAAGGACGATCTCTCTGAGGCCCGGGAGCTGGGCAACATGGGGGCCGTCTACATCGCCATGGGCGACTTTGAGAACGCCGTGCAGTGCCACGAGCAGCACCTGGCCATCGCCAAGGCCCTGGGCTGCCGGCGGGAGGAAGCCCGTGCCTACAGCAACCTGGGCAGCGCTTACCACTACCGCCGGAACTTTGACAAGGCCATGTCTTACCACAACCACGTTCTGGAGCTGGCCCAGGAGCTGGAGGAGAAGTCCATCGAGATGCGTGCCTACGCCGGCCTGGGCCACGCTGCCCGCTGCATGCAGGACCTGGAGCGGGCCAAGCAGTACCACGGGGAGCAGCTCAGCATCGCCGAGAGCCTGCAGGATCGAGCCGCCCAGGGGCGCGCCTCCTCCAACCTGGGTGAGCTGCTTCTGCCTTTCTGCCTGACCCCAGCCCAGTGAGGAGGAGGGGGCCCTGTGGGGCAGAGGCGGTGGCAGGAGGGTGCAATGCTCCCTCAGAAAAGGAGGAGGCGGGCAATGTGGGGCTGTCCAGGAGGCTCCACGGGGGGCCAGGGGGCTTATTGAGCTTGGTCTGTGATGTGGGGGCTCCATTTGACAGGCAATTCAAGGACTGATGCAGATTTGCATGAAATTGGCATGTGCTTATTTGTATGTGTCAGCTGGGGAATTAGAACGGAGGTGGCCCCTCGTCCTCACATCTGTAGAAGACCAGGAACAAGAGAGAGAGGAGAGAGACCCTCTGCTGCTCCTTCCCTTCTCCAGACAACAGCACCAGCTGTGGGTTGGACGTGGGGCAGGAGCAGAGGAGTGTCTCTGGGCAGCCATGGAACACATCAGACTTTTTCAGCCCCAGCCCCCTCTGCTGCTCAGCACCAGGTTCTGGATGTGTGCAGAATTTTCCAGATTGCTGGCAGAGGAGCACCTAGTTTGGGATGTTTCTAAGAAGGGTTTCGGGTTCCCTGGAATTTAGAATCATAGAATAGAATCATAGAATCCTAGAGTTGGAAGAGACCACAAGGGCCATTGAGTCCAACCCCCTGCCAAGCAGGAAACACCATCAGAGCACTCCTGACATATGGTTGTCAAGCCTCTGCTTAAAGACCTCCAAAGAAGGAGACTCCACCACACTCCTTGGCAGCAAATTCCACTGTCGAACAGCTCTTACTGTCAGGAAGTTCTTCCTAATGTTTAGGTGGAATCTTCTTTCTTGTAGTTTGGATCCATTGCTCCGTGTCCGCTTCTCTGGAGCAGCAGAAAACAACCTTTCTCCCTCCTCTATGTGACATCCTTTTATATATTTGAACATGGCTATCATATCACCCCTTAACCTCCTCTTCTCCAGGCTAAACATGCCCAGCTCCCTTAGCCGTTCCTCATAAGGCATCGTTTCCAGGCCTTTGACCATTTTGGTTGCCCTCCTCTGGACACGTTCCAGTTTGTCAATGTCCTTCCTGAACTGTGGTGCCCAGAACTGGACACAGTACTCCAGGTGAGGTCTTACCAGAGCAGAATACAGTGGCACTATTACTTCCCTTGATCTAGATGCTATACTCCTATTGATGCAGCCCAGAATTGCATTGGCTTTTTTAGCTGCCGCGTCACACTGTTGGCTCATGTCAAGTTTGTGGTCAACCAAGACTCCTAGATCCTTTTCACATGTACTGCTCTCAAGCCAGGTGTCACCCATCTTGTATTTGTGCCTCTCATTTTTTTTTGCCCAAGTGCAATACTTTACATTTCTCCCTGTTAAAATTCATCTTGTTTGTTTTTGCCCAGTTCTCTAATCTGTCAAGGTTGTTTTGAAGTGTGATCCTGTCCTCTGGGGTGTTAGCCACCCCTCCCAGTTTGGTGTCATCTGCAAATTTTATCAGGATGCCCTTGAGTCCATCATCCAAGTCATTGATAAAGATGTTGAATAAGACCGGGCCCAAGACAGAACCCTGTGGCACCCCACTAGTCACTCTTCTCCAGGATGAAGAGGAACCATTGATGAGCACCCTTTGGGTTTGGTCAGTCAGCCAGTTACAAATCCACTGAGTGGTAGCATAGTCCAGACCGCATTTTACCAGCTTCTTTACAAGAATATCATGGGGCACCTTGTCAAATGCCTTGCTGAAATCAAGGTAGGCTACATCCACTGCGTTCCCTTCATCTACCAGGCTTGTAATTCTGTCAAAAAACGAGATCAGGTTAGTCTGACATGACTTATTTTTCAGAAATCCATGCTGACTATTGGTGATCACAGCATTCCTTTCTAGGTGCTCACAGACTGTTTGCTTAATGATCTGCTCCAGAATCTTCCCTGGTATTGATGTCAGACTGACTGGGCGGTAATTATTTGGGTCCTCTCTTTTCCCCTTTTTGAAAATAGGGACAACATTTGCCCTCCTCCAGTCTGCTGGGACTTCGCCTGTTCTCCAGGAATTCTCAAAGATGACTGCCGGTGGTTGTGAGATCACATCTGCCAGTTCTTTTAATACTCTTGGATGCAGTTCATCTGGCCCTGGAGACTTGAATACATCTAAACTAGCCAAGTATTCTTGTACTATCTCCTTAGTTATTCTGGGCTGTGTTTCCTCTGCTGAATCATTTGCTCCAAATTCTTCAGGTCGGGCATTGTTTTCTTTATCGGAGAAGACTAATAACAGACCTAGAATCATGGAATCATAGAGTTGGAAGGGGACCCTGGCTATCATCTAGTCCACCCCCTGCAATGCAGGACTCTCGCCCAAAGCATCCCCGACAGATGGCCATCCAACCTCTGCTTAGAAACCTCCAAGGAAGGAAGGCCCAGCACCTCTCATGGTTGTGCTTCCCTGCTGCTCAGGGGGGCTCCCAGCCTGTGAGCCCACCTGCACTCTCTTCTCTTTGTTTGGAAAATATATTTATTATTTTACATTGATTAGATCAAATGGCATACAATTTACATCAAAATTTATTTATTTACCTTGGTGACTTTCCATCCTTTATTCTGTGATGGTCTAATTCTCTCTCTGGTTCCCTCCTGCCTGTCTATTTACCGAAATCCTATATTACAATCTTTTCTGTTTCCTTTCCATTGCTCGAAAGTCAAAACCTGCTTGAAATTTTATGTGGCTGTATTGTCGTCTTCTATAGACTGAGCACTCCAGTAGCTAGAGTAGCTTGAGCTTCCTCCTTGGTTGGGATTTCTGGGGTTTTCCATTTTGGTGCCCAGAGTCCTCTGGCTGCTGTGCTGGCCTACAAAAACAACTTTGCCAGCCTGTTTGTGCTCCTTCCTGGCAGGGATCATCCATCAGATGAAGGGCGACTACGAGGCGGCCTTGAAGCTGCACAAGGTCCACCTTTCCATTGCGCAGGAGCTGAACGACTACGCGGCGCAGGGTCGGGCCTACGGGAATATGGGCAACGCCTACAACGCCTTGGGCCTCTTTGACCAGGCGGTCAAGTACCACCGGCAGGAGCTGCAGATCTCCATGGAGGTGAACGACCGAGCCTCCCAGGCCTCCACCCACGGCAACCTGGCGGTGGCCTACCAAGCCCTGGGTGCCCACGACCGGGCCCTGCAGCACTACCAGAACCACCTGAACATTGCCCGGGAGCTGCGAGACATCCAGAGCGAAGCCCGGGCCCTGGGCAACCTGGGGAACTTCCACTGCTCCCGGGGGGAGTTTGCCCAGGCAGCCCCCTACTATGAGCAGTACCTGCAGCTGTCCCCGGAGCTGCAGGACATGGAGGGGGAGGGCAAGGTGTGCCACAACCTGGGCTATGCCCATTACTGCCTGGGCAACTATGAGGAGGCCGTCAAGTACTACGAGCAAGACCTGGCCCTCGCCAAGGACCTGCACGACAAGCTGAGCCAGGCCAAAGCCTACTGCAACCTGGGCCTGGCCTTCAAGGCACTGGCCTGCTTCGGCAAGGCTGAGGAGTGCCAGAAGTACCTCCTGTCCCTGGCCCAGTCGCTCAGCAACGCCCAGGCCAAGTTCCGGGCACTGGGCAACCTGGGCGACCTCTCCATCTGCAAGAAGGACGTGGCTGGTGCCGTCAGGTTCTACGAGCAGCAGCTGAGCCTGGCGCACCAGGCCACGGACCGGAGGCTGGAGGCCAGCGCCTACGCAGCCCTGGGCGCGGCCTACCGCCTGCTGCAGAAGCACGACAAGGCCCTGGGCTACCACACGCAGGAGCTGGAGGTATACCAGGAGCTGGGCGAGGCCCTGGGCGAGTGCCGCGCACACGGGCACCTGGCCGCTGTCTACATGGCCCTGGGCAAGTTCACCATGGCCTTCAAGTGCTACGAGGAGCAGCTGGAGCTGGGGCAGAAGCTGAAGGACCCCGGCATTGAGGCCCAGGTCTACGGCAACATGGGCATCACCAAGATGAACATGGGCGCCATGGAGGAGGCCATCGGCTACTTTGAGCAGCAGCTGGCCACCCTGCAGCAGCTGAGTGGCACGGAGGCCGTGCTGGACCGGGGAAGGGCCTTCGGGAGCCTGGGCGACTGCTACGAGGCCCTGGGCGACTTTGAGGAGGCCGTCAAATACTATGAGCAGTACCTGTCCGTGGCACAGAGCCTGAACCGTGTGCAGGACCAGGTCAAGGCCTACCGGGGCCTGGGCAATGGGCACAGGTAAGGCGGAGGCAGCGGGGAGGGGAGTCCCAAGGGATGCATGAGCAGCTCCCCAGTTAGGGGTCAGGGGAGGGGGAAAGGCTCTGGGCGGTGATGAGGCCTTTCACATCCAGAGGGGGACCCGGAACGGGATGGAGGGGAGGGCCCAGTAGATCTGTGGTCCCGGCTCTGTCCCATAGAAGGAAAGGGGCTGCCTTCCTCCGTTGCCGTGGAGCCCAAGGGGTGGATTTCAGGGCTCAGTGGCGGGTGGGAGGAGGCTGGCACAGAAGCCGCCTGCCCCCGGCAGCTTCCTTCCTGAAGCCTTAGTGAAAGTAATGCTGGCTGTGTCCCCCCCCCCCAGGGCAATGGGGAGCTTGCAGCAGGCCCTGGTGTGCTTTGAGAAGAGGCTGGTGGTGGCTCACGAGCTCGGGGAGGCGTTTGACAAGGCCCAGGCCTACGGGGAGCTGGGCACCCTGCACAGCCAGCTGGGCAACTCGGAGCAGGCCATCTCCTGCCTGGAGCGCCAGCTGGGCATCGCGCGGGAGATGAAGGATCAGGCCCTGGAGGGGAGCGCTGCCTGCGGCTTGGGCAGCATCTACCAGCAGATGGCTGAATACGACACGGCCCTGCAGTACCACCAACTGGACCTCCAGATTGCCGAGGAGACCCACAACGCAGCCAGCCAGGGCCGGGCCTATGGCAACCTGGGCCTGACCTACGAGTCCCTTGGCACCTACGAGAGAGCAGTGGTCTACCAGGAGCAGCACCTGAGCATCGCGGCCCAGATGAATGACCTGGTGGCCAAAACTGCCTCCTACAGCAGCCTGGGCAGGACCCACCACGCCCTCCAGAACTACTCCCAAGCCGTGATGTACCTGCAGGAAGGTGAGCAAGCTGGCGGGGGAGGGGGGCAGCACGGCCAGGCCAGGCCAGGCTGCCTGGAAATATTCAGGAGAACCAAGGCCTTGTGGGCAGTCCCTCCATAGCCTGCATGTGTCCAGGGAGCTCCTTTGAGAAACCCTGACTGGATTTTTTTTTGTGTGTCCTATTTTAATTGAATGCATTTTTATATCTTTTGTTTTGTTTTTTTATTTTTTTATTGTTTTTCTTTCTTTTTTAATTTTTGCTCTGTTATTGTTAAATTCTTTTTTGTATTTTGTACTGTTTTTTTCTCTTTTTGTAATTTTAAACTTGGAATAAATATTATTATATATAAAAAAAGAGAAACCCTGACTGGATACAGGGGCATCCACAGTGGGGAGGAAGAGGCAGCAGAGGAGGAGCTCAGCATCGTACTGTGGCAGCTGTTCCATCAGGACCAGCATTTCAGCTTGCACGCTGATGTGTGTGTGTGTGTGTGTGTGAGGGGGTCTCCTGACCTCCCCAGAGCCAATTTGGCGGCAGGATGCAAGGAAAGCGCAGAGGAAGAGGGTTTGGGTCTGGGCTCCTGGTGGTGGACAACCGGACACACCTAGAGGAGGGGAAGAGCTGGGAGCTACTGGAGCCTGGGAGCTTGGAGGGTGAGGAAAAGGAGGAAACAAGCAGGTGCCCCAGCCCAGACCAAAGACGGGACTCAGGCTTAGCAGCTTCACCACAGAGACCCCCTGCCAGCTCCTTGCACTCGCAGATCCAGCGTTTGCTCCACATAACAGACAGAGGGTCCCTTGGGGCTCACTGTAGACAGAGGGAGGGGCGCGACACAGAGGGAAGGGAGTGAAGGGGAAGGTGCAAGACAGTCGAGCAACTAGGAGTGTATCTCTGGAGCCTCCATGTAGATTCTATTCTGATTCCTTAATAAAATGACTATTGGCAAGTTAGCTGGTGTTGCCTTCCCTCTCTCCCTGCGGGACCCCTGAGTAGATTCCCTGCCCAGGAGGCAGCGTGGAAGTGCTGGGGGGCAGGGGGGCGAGTCTTGTTCTCCATGGAGCCCTTGCCTGGCTCCTGGGGGTCCAGAGGGGTGGGGGCATTTTTCTGCCCTGCGCTGGAGCTGGGACCCAGGATTTGTGGGCACCTCTTGCATCCTGTGCTCCTCCTCTGGCTCTTGGGGCCCCGCCGCTTGTGGCTGACAAGAGGGAGGGGCAGGTTCCCAGTTCCTGAGAGGCCAGCTGGGCCAAGGGGGCTGCAGGGGGCTGGAGGGGCCAAGTAAGGAGGGTGGCTTCTGGGTCTGGCTGGTTGAAGAATCTGCCTGAGTCAGAGAGCAGAGCCCCACAGCTGCTGGGGCCTTCTGGAGCAGGGGGCGAGGCTCACCCTGCCCTTCCTTTCCCCTGCAGGGCTGAGGCTGGCGGAGCAGCTGGGTCGCAGGGAGGATGAAGCCAGGATCCGGCACGGCCTGGGCCTTTCGCTCTGGGCTAGTGGGAATCTGGAGGAGGCTCAGCACCAGGTGAGCACCAGGGAGCGGGCAAGGAGGTCCCTCAGCCCCTGCAGATGATCCCAGATGATCCATGGGCCATGCTCCGTGGTGCCCCATGCGCCCTGGGCAGCCCTGGTTTGGGCAGCTCAGCTGAGCTTCAGGATTCTGCCTCCGCTTGACGGGCTGCCCCCTCCCCCTTGCCCCACAGCTCTACCGGGCCTCCGCCCTTTTTGAGACCATCCGGCATGAGGTGCAGCTCAGCACAGACTACAAGCTCTCCCTCTTTGACCTCCAGACGTCCTCCTACCAGGCCCTGCAGCGGGTGCTGGTGAGTCTAGGTAAGAGAGGGCAGCACCTGGGGAGAGGGGCATTTGGGACAGATCTTCCTGCTCTGGGCCCAGGGGGAAGAGTGCTGCAGATTTAGCAGTGCTGTGGGTGGGGAGGGCAGGTTTCTCCTTACCTTCTCGTTTCCACAAGCGTGTCAGGCAGGTGCATTGCTCCGGGATACCCCTCTCCCTGGCAGCATGAGCCTCACGTGTGGCTCCACCTCCTTCCTCCCCACAGGGCACCACGATGAGGCTCTGGCCGTGGCAGAGAGAGGCCGCACAAGAGCCTTTGCTGACCTGCTGGTGGAGCGCCAGACAGGCCAGCAGGAGTCGGACCCCTATTCCCCCGTGACGGTTGATCAGGTCCTGGAAGTGGTGAACGGGCAGCGGGGGCTGGTTCTGTACTATTCCTTGGCTGCAGGGCACCTTTACAGCTGGCTCCTGGCTCCTGGGGCAGGTAAGTCACAGGGGCGGGGTGTGTGTGTGTGCCAGGTAGGGCTGGGCGATATATCTGCTTTTCAGCATCGTGATATATCACCAGTTCAAACACACTGCTCTTCAGTTGGGAGAAAGCCACACTTGCAGAGCTGGATTTCGGCATCAGTGTGGAAAGATAACTGCCCAGGTAGGAGAAGTGATCAACCTTTTCCAGCGTTACACCGTTGAGTTGGATTTGTGGTGCTGCAGAGGGATTGTTTTGTGTTTGTTGGTGCAGCACTTTGGTGTACTAGAAGAAGCAAAGCTCACCAGTGTGGAAGCAATGATTCTTCAACACCAACTTCGTTGGGCTGATCATGTTGTGCAGAGGCCTGATTATCGTCTTCCAAAGCAACTACTCTATTCCGAACTTAAAAATGGAAAGTGTAATGCTAGTGGTCAAAAAAAGAGGTTTAAAGACTCTCGAGGGAAATCTAAAAAAATGTATAAACACAGACAACTGGGAAACACTGGCCTGCGAGCGCTCCAGTTGGAGAACAGCCTTTACCAAAGGTGTCATGGACTTTGAAAACGTTTGAACTCAGGACGAAAGAGGAAGGCACATTTGGCAAACCCTCATCGTGATCAACTCCCACCCGGAAACCTCTGTCCCCACTGTGGAAGGATGTGTGGATCCAGAATTGGCCTCCACAGTCACCTACGGACTCACTGTTAAGACCATGTTCATGGAAGACAATCTTACTCAGCTATGAGTATCACCGAAGAAACCACCAGCTAAACATCACGATATACCAATATATCACAATATCTGAAATAAGAATGGAGCTATGGAGAGGCATTGGCTGGCTTCATGGTTTACATCGCATTGGGATTTTTGCATACCGCACACAAACACACATCAAGATTTGTGATATATTGCCAGGTCAAAAATTATGAAATGGCTATCACGATATGGACTTCGAATCGGTTTTGGATTTTATATTGATATATCACCCAGCCCTAGGGCCTCCTGGGTCCTCGCTCAGAGGCGCTCAGCTTTCTTTTGGCAGGGCTGGATGGAAGGAGGTTCCTGGGGGTGCTCTTTGAGGCTGGGGGCAGCCATCTTGGGTGGGATGCCACAGAGGCGAGGGAAACACACCATGGGGCAGCTGCCTGTTCCCAGGAGAATTCCACCCCCCCCCACCTTGGCTGACTCAAGGCCTCCCTTCCTCCTCCCGTGTAGGCACCCGTGTGCTCAAATGGTGTCCTGGGCTCACCCAGCGAGGGGCAGGCGCAGGGGTTCTCTGGCTGGTGAATTGTGACTGCCTCCTCCTTGCAGCTGATCTGCCCCACTGGCGGGCAGAGGAGGAAAGCCCCTGGTTGTTGTGTCAGGGGGCAAATTATTCCATTATGTCCAGAATCGGCCTTAAACTACAAGTGCTATTCCAACTCTACTAACGATTTTAACTGTTTACAATGGTCTTTAAGATAAGTTTTCCCATTATTAAAATTTTGGTCTTCCTGATTTCTCTCTTTGGGTCATTTTAGCCATTTCAGCATAGTCTATAAACTTCATTTGCCATTCTTCTCTGATTTCTTACCTCTGCCCCTCTAAGCTGCCACTTGGGCCCGTCTGGTTCTGGGTCTTCTGCTGCCTTCCCCAGCTGCCTTGGCTGCTTGGACCCTCCCCTCATGGGATGAGAGACCCCCTCTCAGGATTGCTGAGAGGCTCTGCTCTCCCCACTTACAAGCTGGCTCTCCTCCGCTCACCTGCCTTTCTGTGGTTCACCTTTGCAGGTAGCTTAAAGTCCATGGAGAGGAGGTGGAGCGGGTGGAGGTCCCTGCCACACCCCGCTGAGCCACCACTTCCTGGCCTCCATCCCCCCCCCCCCAGGCTGGCTCCCTTTCTCTGTGTGGTTTTGCCTGGGGAAGCTGGAGCAGGACCATTTGTCAGGCAGACAGAGGAGCCTTTGATAGAACCATCCTGTATTTTGGTTCTGAGAAACCTTTATGGGCTGCTTGAAGACACAGGTGACTCCGGCAGAATGCGCCTGGCTTATCTGAGGCTCCTCTCCTAGCCGCGCTTGTTCAGCTTCCTCATGGAAGGCTGTCTGCTGCAAAGCAAGGGGTGAGGGGGGTGGGGGTCCTGGCTGTACCCTGGAGAACCCTCTTTCCATGCCAGTGGCAGTTCCTCGTATTCTCTCCAGATGCAGGAGGTGAGGAAGAGGGAAGACGGCCGTTTCCCAGCGTGACCTTCTTGCGGGGAGGGGGGTCTGACTGCCTGTTCATTGTTGGGAATAACTGAGGCTTTAAATCTTCCAGCCTTTTCCCACTTGCAGGCTGATGAGCAGAGGCCGTTCTCTCTCTGCACGCCCAGTTGCAGCAGGGACGGAGCAGGACCCATCTAGCAGGTCTGGGGAGGAGGAGGAGGAGGTTTTGGCCCCTCGTGGCTCTCCTGATGTGGGGACTCCTTTTTCAGGGATCTTGAAGTTCCACGAATGCTACCTGGGCGAGGGCCCGGCTGAGGGTTCCGGAGACTTCCAGGAGAACACCGCCAGCCTCCAGGCAGTCACCAGCTCAGCTCTCGAGCACCTCAGCGCCAGTGTGCGGGAAGCGCTGGGCGTGGACTCTTACTACATGCGGTAAGGGGGGGGGGGCTTCAGGAGCAGAGGAACCACAGAGAAGAAGAGGGGGCAGCTTTCTCCCGGCAGCCGCCCCCCAGGAGAGTGCCCCTTCCCCTTGCAGGCTCAGAGGGGATTGTTCCTGGCTGAGGCAGTTCTCCAGCAGGTGCGCCAGGAGGTCCTGGGGCTGCCAGGGGGCGGGGGCGCTGCCTGTGAGGATTTGAGCCAAGGGAGCCCAGGAACATGGCCGGCATTCCAGCTGGGAGGAAGGCAAGCTGCTTTGGAGGATTCCTGGCAATTGGGGAGATTTGTGAGCCGAGTGTGAATGGGATTCCTTTCCTCACAGCTGCTGTCAGAGCCTGCCTGGAGTGCAGAGGCTGCAGCCTGGTCCTTGCAGAACCTTCCTGTCCTGTGAAGATCCTGCTCCATCCTGAGCCTCTGCCGGCCTGCGAAGGCTGCTGCCTTGGCATGCATAGGCCTTTGAGCCAGCTGCATTCCCCACCCTGTCCCCTTCATCGGGGGCCAGCCATGGCCAGCCGAAGAGGGGGAGGTACTCCCTTTTGCAGCAGAGGCAGGAGCTCCCTTCCAAGCCCCCACCCTGAGCTTTCTGGCAGCAGCAGGAAGATTCCTCCACCCTCTCCTGCAGTGTGCCTCCTAGTTCTCTGCTGCTGGGTCTCGTGGCTCTGCTGCTCCCCAGTCATGCCAGCCGGGCTGGCAGCAGCCCCTGCTCAGTGGGGGGGGGGGGGGCAGGCCAGACCTCTGAGACCCCCCCCCAGGAGTGTTGGCTGCCCTGAAATCTGTGTTGGGAGGAGAGTAGCATGCAGATGGGCTCTGTTAATTGATCTGTACTGGCCAAATGAAGGCAGTCAAGCCAGCTGCATTCTGAGAAGGGCAGCTGCAGTTGAAATTACCCCAAATGTGCTGAAGGGGAGGTTTTGAATTGTGACTGATTGAAAGCATCATGCTTTTTGCGGGGGGGGGGGGGGGGCAGAGAACAAGCTGGAATTTGAAAAGCAAAAACTCACCACAGCTGTTCCTTTTGTGTTGTTTGCCCAGCTATTTCTCTGGGCCCTGCTTGCTGCTGGGACCACAGATGCCCCCCCCCCCCCAGTGTTCTCTCAGTTCCTGCTGACATTCCTGCTTCTTGTTCCTCTGCCAGAGCCTCGGCCAGCAGCGAAACTGAGAGTGAGGCGGGAGACATCATGGACCAGCAGTTTGAGGAGATGAGCCACAAGCTGGACTCCACCTCGGACCCCACTGGCTTCCTGAGGATGGTCAGCAGGAACAACCTCTTCAACAGGTAGGGTGAAGGGAAGAGGAGAGCCCTGGGGCCCCTGCCCTGCCCTCCTCATGGGGCTCTCTCCAGCCACCCTCCTTCTCTCTAGCCTCTCGGTTTCTGCCTGCTGAGACCCCCCCACTTCGCTGTCCAGGGTGGGGGCAGAAGCAGGCATTCAGACATTGCTTGGGCAGAAATGTGAAGCCACATGGGTGGGGACTGGGCTTTCCCCCTCATTCCAGCCCATTCAGGAACAACAGTTACTTTAGACAGTTACTGAACATACACAGTGCAATCTTTGTTTAAAAACAGAGCAAAAACATAGCTAAGCTTGCTTCACTACTTTAAGAACATGAAATGTATCCCTGAAAACAACCATTTAGTATATGTATGAAATTTAAAGATATACCATAAATCACCTCTGACACGAGTATTGTGCGTATATGCAAAATCACATAAAGTCTAGAATACAGTAAAAAAAGAAGAGAAATAGCTGCAGTTATCGGTGAATGTGGCTCTTCATCTTCCTCTCCTCCTCCTCTTCGCTGGATGTTGCTTCAGGGTTGACCGATAGCCAGAAAAAGTGCATGGCTGTGGTTCAGATCCAGAGGTGGGTTGCATGGGCTCATTTGGTGATGGTGCTGCTGGGTTCTTGACCAGGAACGTGGTGATTGGCAACTGCCACTGTTGTCTCTTGAATTTGTCAAACAATTCCTAGTATGCAACCCCATGGATTATCTTCAGGCTGCATTCCATGGAAGGGGTCAAACACTGCAAGTCAGATCATTTGCGTGCGTTATGACTTGGAAGAGGTGAGAAAATTTCTGCAGGTTCCCACATGCTTGCTCATCCTGCTCACCATCCTCAACCTCATCCTCGCATTCTGAACCTGATCTGACCAGCTCCTCTCGCTCTGTTGGTGCTCAGTTAGCCCTTCCACTTCTTCCGGGATGAGGCCCAGAAAGCCATCCCCTGGCCATCTGCACGGTGTCCTCCACCTGGAAATCCCTTGAAATGTGTGTGCATTCCTTCCACAAGTTCCTCCAGTGTGTGGTCACTGTTTCAGGCGTGACTGCATCCATGGCCTCTTTGATGTAAGTAATGCAATGGGCAATGTTGATGGACTTCCAGCATGCCATGAGAGCAAGATCTGGATCAGCATCAGTTGTGCTGATCATCCAGCAGAAGGTGAGCTTTGTGTAAGCAGACTTGAAGCAGCAAATCCCATCTTGATCCAGATGCTGGATGAGGGAGGTCTCACTGGCCGGAGGAGAGAGACAGCCTCAACCTCGCTGGATGCTCAGCAGAGTGCCTTGCGGTGCCCAGGAGCATCGTCCTCAAGCAGCGGCCGTTGGACCTCCCGGTTCTCCTCCTCAAGGCAAGGCCGCACTTCTGGAAAGAAGCACTTGTGGAGCCAGGCCAGATAGGATGAAGAAGTCACCCAGGCCTTTTTGTTGGATTGCCAAAGCACAAGAAGGAGATTCTTTTTCTTCTAGAAGAACCTTGTCTTGTCTGCATTGAAGACTTGCTCTGGAAGATGCGCCCTTTAGCTGCTCAGGGTATGCGTTCGTAGCCTCTTTGTCTGCAGATGCAGCTACCCCAGTCGTGCAGACATTTTTTAGGCTCAAGCAATGCTCAAAGCTGTTAAGCCAGCTGGGGCTGCCACCAAAGTCCTTGGCAGGCCAGTCTGCATCTGTGGTGGAAGGTTGTAAGTGCTCATGGAGGCTGAGAGCCTTTTGCCACAAGGCACTGCCATCCCTAGGAGTGCATTTTTGGCTCGTGTCTTCCAACCACACGTTCAGTGCCTTCTCTATCTTCATCAAAGCCTTGTCCCATGCCTGTCTGGGCATCTTTGCAGTGAGTGGTGTGCTTGCTGCCACAGCCCCACAGACCTGCTTCTCATGCACCTCGATGGCACTTATGCTGGACGCATTCCAGCCATAGCTGCCTGCTGCTGTCCACATGGGCCTGCCATCCCTCAGGCAGTCCTGCACAGCCACCTCCTCTTTGAGCATCGGGCTGCTCTTTGCTTCTTTGCTTCTTTGCTTTTTTGGTTGTGGTTCTTGTTATACTTATTTATACACCACCCTTTTCCCTGACAGGGACCAATGGCAGTTTACAGATAAAAATTAGAACAGCTAAAAACATAGGGAGAAAAGCAGTCATTAAAAACAATTGAACATTGATAGAATTTAAACTATATATAATACATTAAAAAATTGATTTAAAACATACTGGTAATTACAGTGAAAACAACATGGCATCAGCCCTTTAATTGAAAGCAGTCAGTTCTCAAAAACCTGATGGAACAAGGTCTTTACTGTCCGGTGCAAGGACAGCAGGGAAGGAGCCAGTCCAGCTTCTCTAGGGAGGGAGTTCCAAAGTCTAGGAGCAGCCACCACCAAGAAGGCCCTCTCCCAGCAGTGGTTAATGGTGATGTCTTGCATTTGGGGACCCTTCTGCAGTCTGCAACTCGCTGCAAACTCCACCACGCTCCTCTGACTCTCCAACCACACCACAACTCTCTTGCAATGGCTGCTGGGATTGCCAGCTGTGCCCCCCCGCTAAGAATTTATTTATTTTTTGATAATTCGTGTAAAGCTATGATCGTGAAAGTTGATTGTTCAGTTATTTAATTTCTTAATAGATTAAAAATATCTCTGACTGGTGTGCAGAAAACTGAAGCAACAACAGACAACTTAAACAAAATAATATTACAAAATACACCACTATGTAGAGAAATGTTACCTTAATGCAAAGTTACTAATATATATAAATCCGTATTGATTCATTTTCCTTTTGACCCACCCTTCCTCTCAGCCTCCAGGGTCCAAAAAGTTAAATCAGCGAAAGATGTGAGCTACCCATAAAAGGCTTCATTTTGTTCAAAGGGTAATTAACAATCTATCCAGGTGTTTGAGACAGAGCAGCTGTGTTGGAAGGAACTTCGGCGGCAGCTCCAAGGTTTTGAGGTTGGGAGAATAAGGGGAACAGAAACCATCAGTACTGCAGTAAAATGGAAGAAGGTTTTTTATCTGGTTTAGAAATAGTTTGTAGACTCACAGTGTTACCATACAAAAATGAAGTAAATGTTTAAAGATTAAAAATGCAAAAAATAAACATTCTTACAACAATGTTGTTGTGGTTATTTATTAAATTTACATACTGCCCTTCACCTGCAAATCCCAGGGCAGTTCACAACAGAACCCCCCCCCCAAAAAAAACAAAAAACGGCAAAACTAAATGCAGTCGTTTTACCGGCAGCAAAGGGGCCCGTCCAGGTCTCCATTCTGCGCGTGTCTTCCTGGCGGCAAACGTTCCGTGGGGTCCTGAGCCGCCCCTGCCGCTTTCCTGGAGGGAGAGGTTCTGTTGCACTGGGGCTGGGGGTGCCTGAGGAGCCTCTTCAGCCTGAGGCCACATTCACTTCTGGGAGGGAAGCAGAGGCAGAGCGATGGGGGGGGGGTGTTCCTTTGTACTGTGGCTTAGCTGCTGGACACAGCCAGAACCAAAGGGGGCAGGCTGGGGAGAGTCCCAAGGCAGCACCAAAAGAGTGGGTGGGGAGGGAAGCAGCGCCTTGCAGGGTGTGGAAGAGGGTGCTTGCCTTGCAGCCTGCCAGGCCTCCCTTGTTCTTCATTAAGCTGTGCCCCCCCCCAACCTGTCCCTGGGATAAATTCTTGGTCTCACAAACAAGGCAGGAGGGTGGAGAGGTGCTGCCCCCTGCTGGCTGTTCAGAGCCTATGCTGCTTCCTCCTCTTGCATCTCAAACTCATCTCCGTGTGGTGAGCAGCCATGAAGTCTGGGCCCTTTGGGAAAGGAGAGGGAGAGGGAGCCTCACTGGGCAGTGCCTGCTGCCCCCTCTCCAGCCAGGCTTAGGAGATGGACCTCCTCCCTGCCCCCTGCCAGCAAGGTCGCTCAGCTTGCGGGGCAGATTGAAGGGATCGGCTGTGGTTGGCATGGGCGCAGAGGGAGCTGCCTCCATCCTGCGGGTTCTCGCCAACTGGGGCTTCAGCTGCCCTTGAAGTGGACCCTTGCCATTCTCCCCAGGTCAGAGCTGGCGGCCGCTGCTTCACTCAGCCACTTGTGCTCAGCTGCAAAATGTTCCCCCCTGGAGGTTGTGCCAATGCCGTGGGGCATGGGCTAACTTCTGGAGAAGAAGCAGGTGCCAGGAGGTCCTGGCACTGGGCTGATCTGCCCCCCAGCCCCTGCCTCCTGTTGCATTCCAGCCAGTGCCCACGGGCACCTTGGGAGGGGCAGCAGAGCCCTCCACTTCTGCAGGGCTTTTGGGGTGTGTGTGCCAGAGGGGTTGGGGTTCTAGACCTGCAACGCTCTCCCTCTCCCCACTCTCCACAGGAGCTGCCAGAGCATGAACAGCCTCTTCAGCGGAGGAGGCCCAGCGTCCCCAGCCAAAGAAGCCGCCTCCTCCTCTTCCTCCTTGCCCCGCCGGCTCAACTCCTTCAGCAAGTCCCCCCTGCGCTCCCTCTATGACCTGCTGATTGGGCCCATGGAAGGGGTAAGTCCTGGGCAGTGCCTCCCTTGGGATAGCAAGCCCCCTCTGGACACTGCTGGGAAGCAGGAGGGGGGGTTGCAAGAGGGTCCTGGTGGGGTGAGGTGGGGTGGCTTCCCTTTCTGGGGTTCCTCCTCTTTGGCCTGATGTGAGGGTAAATGAAACCTAGTTGGCCACCAGTTTTGTCCCACTCCAGAAAGGAGAAGTACAGAGCTGAAGTCTTTCCTGCCTTCTTCCTCCTGGCCACCTGCTGTGGTCTTGTCAGGGAGAGTCCTGGTTCGGCCGCTTGCGAGAGAGTCCCAGGCAGGCAGGCAGGCAGGAGAAGTGGGTGGCTCTGCCTCTCTCCCCAGACCTTCTTCTCCCGGCCCTTGGGGTCTTTCGTTCGCACTGACCTGGGTCCCTTCTCCCCTTGGCCTTGCTGCCTTGCTCTGTTGTGGGCAGCTGGGCTCCCTGGGTGGCAGTGGCGGGAGGCGTGTGCAGGAGGAAAATGCAGCTCACCCTGGCAGTTGGGGAACTTGGCTGTGGGGGTGCTGTTTTAATAATTCTGAATGGCTTGTTTTGTTGCCACCCCAGGCACCTTTGGGAGGAAGGGCAGGTGTGTTCCTATGTGTGTGTTCCAAAAGATCTCTGCCTCCTCCTCTCTCCCTCCCAGGGCCTGATGCACTCCAGTGGGCCGGTCGGCCGCCACCGGCAGCTGGTCCTGGTGCTGGAAGGGGAGCTGTACCTCATCCCTTTTGCGCTCCTCAAGGGCAGCTCCTCCAACGAGTACCTGTACGAGCGCTTCAGCCTCATTGCAGTGCCCTCCCTCCGCGCCCTGAACCCCAGTGCCAAGGTAGGGCCCCCACTTCTCCTCCGCGTCCTCTGGGCCCTGGGAAGCTGGTGGGGCAGAGCCGCCCCGTTGCTGTCCCATAGCGGCAGGGAGTCCTACCCCCCATCCCTGCCTCCCTCATGTGACCCTCCAAGACCCCCAAGCCACTTTTGTTCCAGTGGCAGGAAGGTATAGCCCTGGGTCTGCCCCCCTGTTCTTCCTCCTTCCACCCCACAGCTCCCTGGCCCGCTTTGCCATGCCAACAGCGCCAACCAAGGACCTGCCAGGCCACAGCAGCACGTAGAGGGTGCAAGTGCCCAGCTGGGAGGCAGTGAGGGGGCGAGGGAGTTGGTCCTCCGACCAGCAGGGGTGGCCCCGTGGTCAGGCATTCCCTGTGCGGGGCTCGCTGGTGTGAGCAGTCCAGCCCTGGGGAATGTGACACAGCCTCTCCTTCTGCCCTTCCAGAGCCAGGCCAAGAAGGGTCCCTCGGCGTACGGCAGCTCCCCTGCCATGGCTGCCGTCATCGGCAACCCCAAGCTGCCCCCCTCAGTGATGGACCGCTGGCTGTGGGGGCCCATGCCCTCCGCCGAGGAGGAGGCCTATGCAGTCGCGGAGCTGCTGGGCTGCCAGCCCCTGGTGGGCAGCACGGCCACCAAGGAGCGGGTGATGAGCGCCCTGGCCCAGGCCGAGTGCGCCCACTTCGCCACCCACGTCTCGTGGAAGCTGGCCGCCCTGGTCCTGACGCCCAACGCCGAGAGCCTGGCGGCCGGCAGCAAAGGTGCCTTCGGTAACTCCTACACCATCCCAGAGTCTCTGCGCATGCAGGACGACACCAGCGACGCAGAGAGCATCTCAGACTGCCCGCCCCTCCAGGAGTTTCTGCTGACGGCAGCCGATGTGCTGGACCTGCGCTTGCCTCTCAAGCTGGTGGTGCTGGGCTCCTACCAGGAGTCCAACGGCAAGGTCACGGCCGACGGCGTGATTGGGCTGACGAGAGCCTTCCTGGCGGCTGGCGCCCACTGCGTCTTGGTCTCCCTCTGGCCAGTGCCCACGGCCGCTTCCAAGGTCTTTGTCCACAGCTTCTACACGGCGCTGCTTGGAGGCCTCAAGGCCAGCGCAGCGCTGGGAGAGGCCATGAAGAGGGTGCAGAGCAGCAAGCAGTTTGCCCACCCCTCCAACTGGGCAGGTGAGGAAGGCTCCTGAACATGGCGCCCACCCCAGACCAGGAGGTCACTGCGGCTGTGAATGTCATGAGCCGAAGGTGGCGCTGGCATAGCTTGGGGGGCTGGGTGCTCCCCCTGCCCTGCCCTTGCCGTGGGTCAGAGAGGGTGGCTCTTACCCCTGAGACCATGTGCAAAGCGAGCATGGCCAGCCCACCCATGAGGCAAGGTGAGGGACTGCCTCAGGCGGAAGGATCCACAGGGACAGCAGATCTCACCTCCAAGGAATGGCAACGATGGCACGTTCCTTGGAGGTTGGATCTGCCACCCATGCTGCCTCTAAGTGGCCTCTTGGCGGAAAGGAGGGACTGCTGGTCTCCGTGCACCCCTTGGGAAGAAAAGGCAGGGGCTGCCTTTGGGGGTCTCCAAGTGTCAGCACTGGCCCGGCGAGATTGAAAGTGGGCCGCTTTTGCCCCTAGAATGCCCTCTGATTCCCACGTGATTTTGCAGCCCCCACCTTGTTCCCAAAGCAGATCAGCTTCACTCCCCCTTTGTTCCCTGGCAGGAGGGGGCAGCATTTTGTGGTTTGCCTCGGGTGCCAAAATGCCTTGGGCAGGCCCTGAGAGCGAGACTTGTCCCCGCTGCAGGCTTCATGCTGATTGGGAGCGACGTGAAACTGAACAGCCCTTCCTCTCTGGTTGGCCAAGCCCTGACCGACATCCTGCAGCACCCAGAGCGGGCGCGCGATGCCCTGCGGGTCCTACTCCACCTGGTGAGGGTGCAGCCGCTGCCTCAGAGGAGCTGAGCATGTGGGTGGCGAGACAAGCGGCAAGGAAGGGGCTGGCTGTGCTCACCTCAAGCCTTGAGCTTCTCTGGGGGCTTTCGCCGGATGTGGGGCATGTGGAGCCCCTCAGGAGCCTCCCTCTAGCTTGGGATGGGGCAGGGAGGGAGCTCACACACTCTGCTTTGCGCATAGGTTGAGAAGTCCCTGCAACGGATCCACAGTGGGCAGCACAACTCCATGTACACCTCCCAGCAGAGTGTGGAGAACAAAGTGGGCGGGATCCCAGGCTGGCAGGCTCTGCTGACCGCGGTGGGCTTCCGGCTGGACCCCCCGGCCAGCGGGCTCCCCGCAGCTGTCTTCTTTCCCACCGCAGACCCCGGAGACCGTCTCCAGCAGTGCAGCACCACGCTCCAATCCCTGCTGGGTGAGGCTCGGGCAGAGGCTGGGCAGGGCAGCCTCTGGGCCCCTCTGGGGCACCCTCTGGGGCACCCAGGGCCTGGGGTGGGGGTGAGGGCGGGGCTTTTCCCCAGAGTGATGGGGCCTCTCTGCCTCTCTCCATGGCAGGTTTGCCCAATGCTGCCCTTCAAGCCCTCTGCAAGCTCATCACCGCCTCTGAGACGGGAGAGCAGCTCATCAGCAGGGTGAGTGGCGTGTCACCCCCCCCGCCGGAGGCCCCTCTGGCAGTGATCACTGGGGCCAGACAAGGAGCGCTGCCTGACGCCCACCGTGTTGCAAAGGGACACCATCAGGCTGCTGCCTGAGCACGCCCTCTCCTGGCTCTAAACACCTCTCTCTCTCTCTCTCTCTCTCTCTCTCTCTCTCTCTCTCTCTCTCTCTCCCCAATTCTCCTTTCTGCTTCCCAAAGGCTGTTAAAAATATGGTAGGAATGGTGAGTATCAGAACCCTCCCTTCAACCCTCTTTCCCATCCTGCACCTGAGTTCTGGGGTGGGGGGGGCAGCCTTCTGCTTCCCTCCTTTGTGTCCTTTTCAGCAGCAGCAGCAGCAGCCTTGCTTTCCACCCTGTCCCCTGGAGCAGCACATTCCTTGCTCTTTCCTTCCTCCTGCTCCTCCCTTGGCTGGCCTCCAGAGAGGAAGGGGGCAGGGGAGGGAGAGGAGAGTCAGCTGGGTTGGCCTGCCTCTAACTGCTTCTCCTTCCTCCTCCTCCTGCACTCCAGCTCCATCAAGTCCTGGTGCAGCTCCAGGTGGGAGAGAAGGAGCAAGATTTCTCCTTGGCGCCCATCCAGGTCTCCATCAGCGTCCAGCTTTGGCGACTGCCAGGCTGCCACGAGTTCCTGGCAGCTCTAGGTAAGGCAGGGGGTGTGTCTTTGGGGGGCCAGCCGGGAGGGAGGGCAGGACAGGTCCTCCTGCTCCAGGGGCTGCCCACTGGGCCCCTCCCTGTGGGCTCCCGGCCTTAAGTCGCGTCTTGCTTGCAGGCTTTGACCTGTGCGAAGTTGGCCAGGAGGAGGTGATCCTGAAGACAGGCAAGCAGGCCAGCCGCCGGACGATGCACTTTGCTCTGCAGACGCTTCTCTCGCTTTTTGGTGAGGCTTCTGCCTGGGAAAGGGGCGCCTTGTGGCTGGGATGGTGGACACGGGAATGCAAGCTTCCTGCACGGGGAATGCCCTCCAGCAGCTGCCCAAGAGATTGGGCGGGGGGCACCAAGGGGCTGGGAAAGGAGGTCTGGGTGCCACCGCTCCTTTGCTCAGCTGTTGCTCTGGAACTGCGCCTGGTCTTTTTGGCAAATGGCAACCATGCCTGGGTGGCCGGCAGGACAAGCGGCAGCAGCTGGAGAGACTGGCACCAAATCCTCAAAGGAGGGGTGGGGTGGGGTGCCTGCCAGCAGCATGTGGCCTTCGGGGGGTTCCTGAGTGGTGAGCAGTGGGGACTCACACTCTGGCTCCAGGGGGTCAACCCCAGTAAGAGCGCTTGAGGCTGTTCCTCTCTGGGCCCCGGGAGCACCCCTGCTGCCTCCTTGGCTTTCATGGCCCTCTCTGCTTTCTCTAGACTCCACGGAGCTCCCCAAACGACTCAGCCTGGACAGCTCCTCCTCCCTCGAGTCGCTGGCCTCTGCTCAGTCCATCTCCAACCCTGGGCCGCTGGGCTACCAGAACCCGCCCTTCTCCCCGCCATGCCCCGACAGCCTGGGCTCCGACGCCATCTCCGTCTACAGCCTCAACTCCATCACGTCTTCCATCAGCTTTGCTTCCAAGCCCGAGTGTGGCGTGGCGGAAGGGGGCGGCTCCAGGGGGCGCCTGGACCCCGAGAGGCCCAAGAATGCCTATCCCCAAAGGGCTGCCCCGCCCCACGGGCAGCTCTCGCCTCCGGGCAGTGCTGTCCCCAGCAAGGAGGAGGAAGACGAGGAGGAGTATGAAGGCTTCTCCATCATCAGCAATGAGCCTCTGGCGACCTACCAGGACAGCAGGCAGGGGCGCTTTTCCCCTGACCACAATCCCTCCCGGACTCGTAGAGGCAGAGGCGTTGTGGTCTCGGTCAGTTCCAAGGGGAGTGTCAGTTCTCCCAACTCCCCTGTGAAAATGGCTCTTATTCCCAGCCCAAACTCCCCTTTCCAAAAAGTTGGGAAACTGGCCAGCTCGGACACTGGCGAGTCGGACCAGTCCAGCACTGAGACAGACAGCACCGTCAAGTCCCAGGAGGAGAGCGCGCCCCCGCTGGACCCTCGCGAGCTGGCCCAGAAGATCCTGGAGGAGACGCAGAGCCACCTCCTGGCCGTGGAGCAGCTGCAACGCAGCAGCCAGCTGGCACAGAGCAGCAGCAGCCTGGACCCCCTCCCCAGAGCCCCCCTGCTGCCCACGGGGCGTGCCTCTTCCTTCCGCTCTTCAGAGACCAGCGCCTTCAGCAGGCCTCCATGCTCCGGCCACAAGGGCCAGGCCTCCCCTGCCCCCCTCCGGCCAAAGCCCCCTGCCAGGAGCTCCTCCCTGCAGAAAGTCAGCTCTGGCTACAGCAGCCCCACCACCTCCGAGGCCTCCCACCGAGAGGAAGGGGCTGGCCCCCACAGCAGCCAGCCATCCCCCAGCTCCGAGCCTCAGGGGGGGTTCGTGCCCGGGGAGCAGCAGCCTCTGCCGTCCTCACCCTTCCGGCTCAAATATCCCAGCTCCCCCTACAGCACCCACATTTCCAAATCGCCCAGGAACGCCTCCCCAAGCTCAGGGCACCACTCCCCGGCCGGCAGCACCCCCTCGCCCGCTCTCTCCTACTCTTCCGCCAGCTCTGCCCGCTCCAGCCCCGCCGACGCCCCCTCCCTCGACAAGCTCAAGATGGCCGCCATCGATGAGAAGGTGCAGGCCATCCACAACCTAAAGATGTTCTGGCAAAACGCCCCTCAGCACCCCACGGGGCCCCTCAAGATCTTCCGGAGCTCCTCGGGGAGGAGGGACGTCCTCAGCTTGCTGAACTTGTCTCCACGGCACGGCAAGGAGGAAGGGGCCGACAAACTGGAGCTGAAGGACTTATCTGCCCCTCGGCCACTTTCTTCCCCTCAGAGGGGTGCCCCCAATGGACACACCAGCCCCCTGGCCCCCCCGGCACAGGCCCCAGGCCCCACCAGCACCCCAGGCCCTGGGCGCCCCGCACGGCTGCCCTCTGGGAATGGCTACAAGTTCTTGTCGCCAGGACGGTTCTTCCCCTCCTCCAAGTGCTGAAGCCCCCGGCCACCTGCTGTGCTGGTCAGGAGCCCAGGGCCTTGTCCTCGCCTGTTTCCTTGGATGAGGCAGAGCCTCGGGCAACGAGCTGGGAGGGGTGGGCAGAGGCGGATCCAGGCACTCAGTGAGCTGCCTGGGCAGAGGCCAGAGCTGTGGATCGGTGCCAGCTGGCAGCTTGCCTCCTCTCAGTGCCCCCCCCCCGGGTGCCGGATACCAGCTTCCAGAGTCACCAAGGACTGGAGTGGGAGGAGGGTGTTCTAGCAGGCAAGATTCACAAACAACTCTGTGTGGTGAAGAGGTACAAGCCTCTCTTTTGATGCTTCTGGGGAGGTGGGTTGCTAGAAGTGGGTTGGCGCTGCCCTTTTCTGGGAGATGCAGGTGTGGTCTTGTGGTCGCCTGCCCTCCAGGGGTCTTCTCTGGAATGACCAGACCCCGCCTAGAGACCTTGTCTGGCTGGGACAGGCAGGAGGATCCCTTGGGTGCTGGAGCTGGCGCAGAGTCAAACCACAGCAGGCTCTGTCCTTTGCAAACGATGACGCGACTCTGCTCTGGGGCAGTAGCTGTTGGCCTGGAGGTCCAGGGCCCCCCATCTGGCACCAGGCCTCCTGCCTCCCTTTGCCACCTTGCGTCCTCCTGGGGGCTTTCCCTTGCTCACCTGATTTGGGTCAGACACCAGGCTCCGCGTCCCAAGCACAAAGGAGAGGTCCCCCTGCTCCTCTCCCCACCTTCCTCCCCCACATCCCTATTACTGTGCCAGGGGCTTTGGGTTTCTGAAGGCAGGAGTGTGGGGGTTGCCAGGAGTTGCCCAGCTTGCCGGCACAGGGGGAGCAAGTGTTGGGGTTCCTCTCCTTTCTTTGGTTTTCTTTCTTCACATTTCCAAGCTATGCAGCTGCGAGGGGAGGGGGAGCCTTCGTCCAGGCCAGGAGACGCAGGCGGAAGCCAGAGAGTGGGAAGACAGGGCAGGTCCCAGCAGGCTGCTTGCCCATCAGTGGGAACCCAACCCTTCGGGGTCCTGCCCATTGGCTGGTGGGTGTGGTGGGCCTGCCCCCCAAGGCCCAGCCTCTTCCTTTGTGGGTGCGAGCTCTCGGGAGCACCTCTTGGTCTTCGTCTACTCTATGCAAAGCCACTCTGCAGGCAGCTGCAGGAGGTTTTCTGCAAAATCTTGGGAGGGCCTGTGCCCTGCCCCCTGCAGCCTGCAGAGCCTCTGTGCTTCCTTCCTTGCTTGCTTCTTAGGCAGAAGTCTAAGCAATGGTGCTTTCATGGGCTGCCGCCCTCCTCCGCCCGCTTCCTGGTGGTGCCAGGCGCTGCAGCCTCCAGCCTTCTCAGAATGCCAGTTCTTCCCTTGAGGGGGGAAGAGGGGGCTCCCTGCAGGGCCCCTTTGGCCTCAAGTTCCACGTTCAGCAAAGCCTCACCCCTCTGCCCCCACCCTGGCTCTCACCTCACTCCTCTGCTCCCCGTGAGGAGGAATCGACCAGGTTTGTCGCTTATATGGGGAAATTCAGGAAGGATCATATCTCTGCACCCCAGGAATCTGTCCCCTGTGGAGCCCCTCCTAGTTCGTCGTCCTCCTTGTCGTGTTTGTGCATGTCTGAGTGACAACACTGCTTCTCACAGTGAGCAATAAGCGTTCGGTGTGATGCCACGTACAAGTCCCCCCCCCCCACTCTCTCTCTCTCTCTCTCTCTCTCTCTCTCTCTCTCTCACACACACACACACACACCCCTCGCCAAGAGAGGGCCCTTCCATTTGACTCCAGGCTGCAGAGGTCCCTGAGCGCCCTGGGCTTTGGTCTCTGTGGGGCCAGAGCTGGCCAGAGCATGCTGCCCGCTCCCCTCCTGTGCCAAGGCCCTCGCCCAATCTAGGGTCATGCTGGAGAACTGAAAGGGCTGGGGGAGGGGGGTTTCCAGAGGCCCCTCCCCCACCTGCTTGTGTCCATTGGGGGCCTTGTGGTCCATCTGCTCTGCCCCTTGGTCATGTGTTCTTGTGGGGAGGATCCTGGCACACACACACACAAAGACACATGCTGCCTCCCTGCCTGTCCAAAGCTGGCTGGTCCTCTGCACTCTCTGATCTTTATGCAGCGTTTGCCATGTTTGGCCTATATGGACTTTTTTGTAAATTAAAACTCCCGTTTCCAGACAGCATTAAACTTTTTATATTACGAAGTTTACCATGTAAAAAGAATTTCATATTTTTATTGCAATTCCTAAGGCATTTGGCCGCCTCCTTTGTGATTTCCTTTGTGTCTATTAAAGCATGAGATTTCTCGGCTCCTGTGATCCTTCTCTGACATAACTGGCTCTTGGCTTCCCCAGCAGCGCACAAAGGAGGGTGGGGGAGCTTGGGCTGCTGAGCTGGAAGTGGGGAGTGGCAGCCACGACTGTCCTGCACCTCGACCCTGTGGGGCCCACCCCTTCCTTCATCCTCTCCCTCTGACCCAGCGTGGGCTTCCTTGTCCAAGACGCAAGAGGGGTTCATGTCTCCCCTCGAACTCTGCCAGTGAACAGGATGCCAGGCAGATGTCGGGCCCCCTCTTGGGAGGAGCCCAGTAGCTTGCTTCCACTCCCACTCAGACTTTCTCCCAGCTCCTCCTTCCAGGGGTGCTTTCTGCTGGGAAATTGTGTTGCAGCCCCCGGCTGAGCAAGGGGGAACTGGCAGCCGCCTGTTGTTCTCGCAAGGGCAGCCACTCTGGCCCCTGGCACACGCAGAGGCACTTGGAGGGCCAGGAGGGGGTGGGGTGTTGTTAGGATGAAATGTTGATGCTTGCTCACCAAATTGCACCTGCAAATGAACAAAAGCAATGGATGGGTTGGCATTGGAAGTCCGCCTTCACAAGCGCTGTCTGTCTGTCAATGAATCCCACTTGCAAAGGAACTGTGGAGAGTTCACTTCAAGCTCCAAATGGTTCCCTTGGAGCTACACCCATGCCTGTCCCACACGTGGTGTCAGATGTGGGGCAGGTGGCCATGGTTTGGCAAAAACAGCCTGGTGGACTGAAGGCTCTCCATCCTTGGGCTAGCTGCTCCCTCAGCAGCCCCAGCTCCTGTTGGGGACAAGATCCGACACCTTCCAGCCCCCAAGCTCCTAGGGAAATTCCCTCACATTCAAACACCTGCCCCCAGTTGCCTGGTGGGTTTTCAAAGGCCTGTGTCTTGCCCTACCACAAAGTTGTTGCTGGAGTCATTCCCTGGTTCCTTTCTCATTCGAAAGCCCTTGACTTGCTCTCACTGTCTCTGTGGGAACATGTGATATTTCTGAACCTGTATTTTAAAGTAGCAATTCCTGTAAAATGCTGGGCTGGTGGACTGGAAGTAACTTTATCCGGAAAGCAGCTTCCTCTGCTGATGTCTGTGTAGGAGACATATTCTAGGCACAGGCAGAAGAAAATGCAATTACATTTTATTGCAAAGAATGTAAAACAGATATTTTTTTTTTAGTAACAAAATTAGCTGTCTGAATTACCTAGGGGTGTATTTAATAGTCTCTCACACATGTGAAATGTAATAAAAGACACCAAAGTTTATTAAGCATGATCAAAATTGTATCTTAATTACTAGCTTCATTTTCTGAGGCAATGAGAAATGAAATGGACACAGAAATCAGTTATACAAATGGTGCTTTCTGTCTCTCTTAAAGGCCAATCAAACGCAGGAGTTGTTTTACCCCACACAGATGGTTCCTGGCTTACATCTCCTAATGCTTCTAGCAGTTTTCAGGCCTTGGCATTAAATGGGGCCAAGATCTCCAGAGCTGATTGTGAGGAGGATTTGAGAAGAATTGAGGGGAACAAATGACAGTAATGGCTGACATCGGTTACCCTCACATAGACTGGCTATGCATGTGTTGCAGTCTTGACAAAGAAGTAACAGTTCTAGATACCCTAAATGACCTAGACGTGGCCTAGAACGGGGGCCTTGGAGCAGACTAGGAGGCATTGGCACAGCACTTCGTGCCCAGGACCTGCTGGGAGACATGCGGTTGAACCAACTGGGAGTGGTGACCATCGTGTTACCAGATTTAATCTATATGTAAATGGACAATTGCCAGGAAAATCAACAAAGTTGACCAGTTAACTTGAAAGAAGGAAACTTAGCCAATATGAGAGTATTGCTTAAAAAAGGAAGTTGAAAGGCAAAGTCAAGAGGGTCAGATCTCTTCAAGGTGCTTGAGAATTGTTTAAAAACACAGGATTAGAAGCTCAGTGAGAAAATATACCACAGATCAGGAAAGGTATTACAGAGCACAAGAGGACGCTGGTATGGTTAACAGTCGAAGTCAAAAGCACCCATAGAGGCAAGAAGGCTTCATTCAAAAATAAAAGTCACGTCCAAGTGAAGATAACAAAAAGGCACACAAACCTTGGCAAAAGAAGTGAAAGCAAGAAAGTGTGGGATGCTTAAAAAAACCCAACAACTTGAGGAACACTTTGCTAAAAAACATTTAAGATCACCAATGGGAATATATTAGTTTCAGGAGACGGTCTAGGGAGGCAGCTGGGCTTTGGGATGACCTTGGACACAAAGGTGTACTAAAGAAGAGTGAGGAGACTGCAGAGAAGGGGAAGGCTGCCTTTGCACCTGTCTTCACAATGAAAGCTCTAGGACAGATCCCTGTGCCTGAACTAACTTTTGCCGGAAGGGAGTCTGAGGAACTGAGCCACATGAGGACGAGAAACGAAGTTCTGGGCCTTGAAGACAAAATAGAAACTGGCACCCACCTCAGAGTTGTTGAAGAACCCAGCACCTACTTTGCCTGTCTTCACCCCAAAGGAAAGCAGTGCCCAAACTGCTGATAACAGAATTAATGATGCCAGGAAGGAGCTGAAGCCCAAGATAGGAAAATAGGTGGTAAGGGAATACTTGGCTACTTTAAATGAATTCAGATCTCCAGGGCCTGATGAGCTGAACCAAGGATGCTAAAGAGTTTGAGGATGTAATCTCGGAGCCTCTCAGCTCTGAGAATTCTTGGAGAACAGGTGAGGTCTCTGCAGACTGGAGGCGGGCAAATGTCCCCATCTTCAAAAAAGGGGGGGAAGAAGACCCAGGTAACTACCAACCGGTGAGTTTGACATTGATACCAGGATAGGTCCTACAACAGATAATTCAACAGTCAGACTGTGAGCAATTGGAAAAGGATGCTGTGACTACTAAGACCCAGCATGGGTTTCTCAAAAGCAAATTATGCCAGATGAATCATTTTTAAAATAGTAGTAGTAGTAGTAGTTATTTATTATTTATACCCCGCCCATCTGGCTGGGGTTATGAGCTTGGTGGATTGGGGAATTGTGTGGACGTAATGTGTCTTGGTTTCAGTAAGGCTTTTGACAAAGTCTCCCATGATATTCTTGTGAGGAAGCTGGTAAAACATGCACTGGATGAGTAAACTGAGGGGGATTTGTAGCTGGTTGACTGACCGAACCCGAAAAGAGCTCACTAATAGGTCCCCATCATCCTGGAAAAAAGTGTCAAGTGGGGTGCCCCAGGGTTCTGTCCTGGCTTCTTCTTGTTCAATGTCTTTATAACCTACTAGGACAAAGGAATTGAGGAGATGCTCATCAAATTTGTAGATGACACCAAACTGGGAGGCGTAGCTAATGCCCCAGAAGACAGAATTAGACTTCAAGATGACTAACAGACTGGAGAATGAAGCCAAAACTAACAAAATGAATTTCATTGGAGACAAACTTGAGCAGGAATAACTAGTTGCACATATACAAGATGGGGGACACCTGGCATTTAAAAAATCATTTTATTTTATTTTTAAAGAACAGTTTAATTGAACAAAAGAAACGAAAGTTAATTACAATTCCATATATGCTCATATCTGTAATATACCGGTACTTACAGAAATAGGTAACTTGTCCCTCAGATCCGCCTCCATCCCTCTGCAGCGGGAGGCAGCGAATGCTCCAGGGTGTCCATCGCTAGGAATGGCCAGTGGGGGGACCACGGCTGCATTCATGCCAACTTGTAGGCTCCCCAGAAGAAGCCCCGGGTTGGCCACTGCGGGAACAGGATGCTGAAATAAATGGGCCCCCTTTGTCCTAATGTAAGGAGAGAGTTTTTGAGCAAGTGCAGAACATGTGCAGGCTCACAAGGTGTTACTAGTGTTGCCAAGAAGGCCCTTTCCTCACCTCAGGGAAGACAGGCACAGCTGTAAGGCTCAGACTTTTGCTACAGCAGAAGCAAGCAGGAAAGAGGGGAAAGAGGAACTAAAACTCAACTATATGTGCTAAGTTACTCTATGGGACTTGGGTACCCAAATTCTTTTCCTCTGGGGGCCCAGCCCCCTCAGTACTTCTCCTGCCCCACCTGCACCCACCACTGCCCATCTCTCCTCCCCCTCTTGCTTGCAGCTTCCTACCGTGTGGCCTGGTGTGGAGAAGCCAAGCAGGAGCACACGGGCTGAAGGAGCTGCCGGGGCCAAGCAGCCGCCGCATTTGGCTGTGCCCCATGTCATGACATCATGCGTGTGACATCAGGGCATTGTACAGAGCCCCCCCAATCATGTAAAGAAGATGGTGCCTCTGCCCACAACTCAGGGAAGCCACTTCCTCTAGTTCTAGTGGGTTTTGAGACTCGTTTATCCCAACCAACTGAAGGCACACATGATGAATTCCCACTGTGACTACAGAAAGGAAAGGGCAAGTCCCCCTCCCACACACTGTGGTCCTGAGGCCAACCGTCTGCAGGGGAGTAGGCCAGCTGAATCCCATTCAGACTCCCCATCTAGTGAAGGCTGCTGCCACCTGGGCCCTTCGGACGGACCTTGAGCTCTGCCAACGAAAGTCTGGAACCTGAGCAGAGCCAGCTGGGTAACTGGCAAACATGGTGGTTGCCTGAGGAAACCGGCCCTGGCAGCGTCTAAGCCCACGGCAGGCAACAGGTCTCTCGATGTATCAGGCCACATGCCCCAAATAAACACGGATCTTAAAGAAAAGGGTTATGAGTCAGGCTGTGATTGTAACTTAATGACAGCTAATTATAATGGTGTCACACTTGGACAACTGAGGAAGAAACTGAGGGCAGGTGGGAGTGGGAGCTGCCACCCCCAATCCTGGAGAGCAAAGAGCTTCAAGGCCAGGCTGCAGAGCAGCAGCTCAGGGTCTATGGACCCAGAGTCAGTGGGCTGCTCGTGAGTAAACAATCCCTACTGCTCCTTCCCTGCCACTAGCTGGGGTTCAGGTGTGGTCTAGGAGGCCATAGTATATCTGGTCTCCTTCTTGCAAGAGACAACGGCATTCTGTCTCCCTGTTGACTTGCCCCTGTCCCTCATTATGCCTCCTGGTGGTCTTGTACCTGGGGGGGGGGGCTACGCTGTCATGAGTGTTTCTGGACCATATATGGCTTATATGGATATGATATGATGCTGTGGATTCTGGACTGTGCTGCAATACAAACTCTGTGCTGCTGGGATGGACTCTGGAGAGAAACTGATCTTTCTGGGGCCTTAGCCCCTCTGAGGACCCTTTGGAGCACCTGCGCTCAGGTGTGCTCTTCTGATGAAGAGTCGCTTCTTTGGTCCACCTCCATGAGGATGGCTGTGTAGCAGGAGACAGGCACTAGCCCTTTGGAATAAGACTGCCTCAAGGGATCTGGTTGCAGGCCGAGATGGGCCTTTGGTCAGATTCAGCAGTCTGGCTCGTTGGATATTCTTACTGGCTGCCATAAGAAGAGCCTGCTGGATCAGGCCAATGGCCCATCTAGTCCAGCATCTTGTTGTCTCAGTGGCCAACTAGATGCCTATTATAGGAAACCCACAAGCAGGACATAAATGCAAGAACATTCTCCCCTCCTGTGATTCCCAGAAACTGGCACTGAAAAGCACTGCTTCCTCCAGCTCTGCTCTGCTTCCGTAGTTGCAGTAAAGCAGAGCTTTCCAAACTTTTTATGTTGGTGGCACACTTTTTAAAGAATGCATCATTTTGTGACATGGTAATTCAGTTTTACCAGCAAATTAACCCCTTTCCAGCCCCTGGAGGAGCACAGGGAGCGTTCACGTGATAACCTACACACTGCCTCTGACACATTAACGTGTCGCGACACACAGTTGGGAAAGCTCTTCAGTAAAGCTGCTTAATACCAGTTGCTGGAAACCACAGGAAGGGGGTGACACTCAGGTGGGGGCACCTGAGCAACTCTGAAGGAGGCTTTGCTTCTGCAGGCAGGCCTACTGCTCCTTGCCACACGGCAGCTGTGCCACTCGGTGACGTCTGCCAATTGCTCTGCCTTGCATCTATTTCCAGAGCAGAAGCAGCCATGCAAGATGCCTTAAAAACTGTGAGCCCTTCTAGGCAATCTATTCATTGTGCATTCCTGATTGATGCTCGTGACGCTTTCTGGATGGTCACACACAATCCCACTTCTAAATTTGTTTGCAAAAGTTTTGGGGGTGGTTACACGGCTGCATTTCCAACCAGTGCATTCCCTGTAACTTCCTGCTGAAATCCTTTAACTTTGCATTCCACAGATGCTCTGCCTCCCACCACTTTATTTATTTAATGTATTTGTTTAATTTATATCCCTTTCTTCCCAAGGAGCTCAGGGTGGCAAACAAATACACTAAAAAAAAAAAAAGCATTCTGAAGCAATTAAAAAGTTCTAAAAACAATTACAATTTAAAATATTCTTCCATCCAGTGATCTCAAGGTTGCCAGTAACAGTGATCCACAATCTCCGCTTCCACAGAGAAGGACTTTTGGCACCTCACAGCAGTTGGCAAGAATGTGTTTCCTAGGAGTCTCCCGAACCTGATTAGTAGAGCTTTAATGTGAACTCTGAGGGGCAGGTTTCAGAGGACAGAGAGACACATACCAGGGATAATAACCTCATTGCAGGAATCTGCAATAGGGCAGGAAAAAAAGAAGGAAGCAGCAGGAGGAGCATGGAAGGCAGACTGAGAGTTTATGGGTCAAGACTGTAAGGGGGGAAAGAACAGTGACCTTCCTGTGGGTGTCTGCTATAGACCGTCAAGCGAGACTGAAGACTTGGAGGATGCCTTCCTAGAGCAGATTACCAAACGTTCAAAAAGGAGAGAAATAGTAGCCACAGGAGACTTCAACTTCCCCAATGTCTGTTGGAACTCAAACTCTGCCAAGAATGTAAGGTCCAAGAAATTTCTCCATTGCCTCACTGAACTTTTCATTTTCCCAAAGGTGGAAGAAGCAACAAGGGGGTCACCTCTCTTGGACCTGGTCCTCACCAACAAGGAGGGACTGATCAACGTAGTGGAAGTACTGGTAACCTTGGGAATAAGTGATCATGTGCTCTTGGGGTTCATTAGACAGAGAAGGGAAAGCAGAGTGTAGTCAGACACACACATTAAGAAGGCTGATTTTAAAAAACCTTAAGGAACCACTAGATGATATCATATGGTCAGTAATATTCAGAGAAGGGAATCTATGAAGGATGGGAGTTTCTTAAAGGTGCGATATTGAAGACACAATCACAAACAATTCCAACAAGAAAAACTGTGAGGCATCTAAACAAACCCTGACAGATTGCCACCCAACCTCTATTTAGAAGCCTCCAATGAAGGAGAGTCCCCCACCTTCCAAGGAATAATAACAATAACAATAACAATAATACTTTTAATATTTGTTCTCTACGCATCTGAGTGGGTTGCCCCAGCCACTCTGAGCAGCTGCCAACATGTTTAGAAACATAATAAAACATTACAAATTAAAAACCTTCCTGATACAGGAATGTCTTCAGATGTTTTCTAAAAGTTGTGTAGGTCTTTATCTCCTTGACATCTGAAGGGAGGGTGTTCTACAGGGTGGGTGCCACTACTGAGAAGGCCCTCTGCCTGGTTTCCTGAAACTTCACTTCTCACAGTGAGGGAACTGCAAGAAGACCCTTGGAAGAAGACCTCAGTGTCTGGGCTGAATGATGGGGGTGGAGATGCTCCTTCAGGGATACTGAGGCCGAGGCCGTTTAGGGCTTTAAAGGTCAGCACCAGCATTTTCAATTGTGCTCGAAAATGTCACATCAGGTCTTAACATCAGGAAGGTTTTCCTGATGTTTAGTTGGAATCTCCTTTCTTGTAACTTGAAACAATTGGTTTCAGTCCTACCCTCCAGAGCAGGAGAAAACAAACTTGTTCCCTCTTCCATATGACAGCCCTTGAGATATTTGAAGATAGCTCTCAGTCCCCTCTTTTCCAGGCTAAACATTCCAGACCCTTGATCATCTTGGTTGTCCTCTGCACACCTTCCAGCTTGTCAACATCCTTCTTAAATTGTGGTGCCCAGAACTTGACACAGGACTCCAGCTGGGGTTTGAACAAGGCAGAACAGAGTAGTGCTATGACTTCCCTTGAGCTGGACACAATGCTTAAAAGGTGACAGCTTTTAAGTATCTTGTTCTGCAGCGAGTCCAGAGGGGAATGGCATCAGTCATATACACCCAAGTTTTACAATTACAAATTTTGCCCCTGGATTTACAGGTTGGGAAGGGAGAATTCTTTATTGTCTGTTTTTGTTGTTCAATAAAATTATTTTAAGTAATAATGATAAAAGACTTTGGCTGATGCTTCCATTCCTATATGTCAGTAGCGATGATCAGGCAGAGCTTTTTACCGGTCTAAAACTAAATTTCAAAAAGACTGACCAAGCAGTAGATGGTGCTCTTGCACAAGGAAACTGCTTAGGCACCTTCCTGCACTTGAGAGTTTCATTTCTGTTCTCGTTGGCACAGACCAGGCAGGCAGGCAGGCAGGCAGGGACTGTGCAAATTTCTGGATGTGGATTTGCTGGTAGCAGATGCTTTGCACAGGAGAGGCCAGGAAGAGGAGGACCAAGAGAAAAGCAGAGGATTGTTTGGTTCCTCTGAAGATGAGCAGTGTGAGATCCAGAGAGTGCTCCCCCACCACTTTCACTTTCCCCAGGAAAACCCACTCTAACACTGAATTCAGGTTTTCAACAGAGTGGGTTTTTGCAGAGAAAGTGCAAAGGCAAAGGCAAAGGCAAAAGGAGGAATAAAGAAGCAGCACTCAGTGTGCTTTAAAGGGCAAACCTTTGCCTAGAAACATGACACAAAAGGAAATCTGGATGATCCCCCCCAAATGGGAGTGACTCAGAAGAGGTGCCCTTTGCAAGCCCAGTGCAAAGTACCACCTGTGTAGTGGGCGACCCATTTCTGAATGTGCATCCTTCCATTTATTTAATTTCTCTCCTATTTAGCCTCTATCGGAGTGTGGAGAATAGTGGGCTGGATATGTCTGCACTGAGATTTGAACCCAAGTCTTCATAAGAACATAAGAAGAGCCTGCGGGATCATGGCAGTGGCCCATCTTGTCCAGCAAGGAGGAGCCAAGCACGAGAGCCAAGCACTCTCCTCTCCTGTGGTTTCCATGGCCAGCCCTGCTTGCTCTGTCTGCTCCCCCCCCTGCTACACCCCCTGCAAAAAGGAAACATTGGGGCTCAGCATAGCCCACTATAGTTGGGACTTACTCCCAAGAAATCACAGTGGCCTGCTGAGGCCATTTCATTCTCACAACAACCCTCTGAGGGAGGGTAGGCTGAGGGGCAGGTGTGCTCCATGGCTGAGCCCTGGGGCTCTTGTTCCCATTGCCTCCCTTTGGCCTCAGACCCTCGTGGGGACAGCACTGCAAATGTAAACGTTGGGCCAATGGGCAGCTATTTTTAATCAGTTTTATTGATCATATTGATATTTTGTGCAGCTGCTTTTATGCGTTCACTGTTGTATTTACTTTGTATTTTGCTGTTTTCAGCTGTTGTGGTAGAAAATTGGGACGCAAATTTAAACAAAGCAAACTGCTTTTGTCTTCACAGTGACTCTGCAGTGACCAGGGATCCTCCGGCCTCCTTTCCCTGGACAAGCTGGTGCAAAGCTCTCATTGCAAAGGCCGAAAGCCCTGTCTGAGTGGAGCCTTGTCTGAGCTGCTGCCCTCTAGCCCTCCAAGACTGTGCCCTGTGGGCACCACCCAATTTCTCCTCCCCCTCCTCCCCCCACCTGCATCTGCTCATTAATCCCCAACGCTGCCAAGCCAACCAGCCATCTGTAATGAGATGCTAACTGGATTTTCTGTAATATCGGGTGAGGGAAGGTCAGCAAGGTAAGTCTGCAGTCAGCGTATTGTTATTATCAATCAATAACCTATTTATTTTCCAACACTCCTATTAACCTCAGCCAGCCAATCACCATTTCAATTTGAAAAGGCTTTGTGGGACGCCCTGCTGACTGGACAAGCCTGATTGAGAAAGCAGTGGTGGTGACCCGACCCCCGAAGGTGGAATCCAATTACAGTCATTTTCATTTGGAGATGAATATTTTTAGCATGTTCTACATCCTCTTGGTTTTGGCAGTTTCAGCTGATAAGTACTGGGTGACTCGTGAGGAAATAATGAGACTCCAGGACACAAGGGGGGCAATAAAGGTGGCAGCTTTTAATGTCTACCCACACGGCATCCTTTTACCAGGAGGCCTTTGCACACTCCTGGGTTCAATCCTCAACAGCATCTCCAAGGAGGGCTGGGAGCAATTCTTGGTCTGAGATCTCAGAGCTCTTGACCATTCTGAGCTAGATGGGCCAAGGATATAAGGGCAGCTGCTACTGGGGAGCTCCCTTAGCATCACCTGTGGGGCGGTGGGGGGGGGGGAAGTATTAGGCTTAGTATCTGTCTGAAGAGTTTCCAGAGGGCAATCCTGTTGCAAGGGCTGGCTGGTCCAAGGTAAAGGACCATCACCAAGGAGAGGAAGAGGAGGAGGAAAATGCCCCCACCAGAGTGAGATGTATTGTCTTTAACAGACATTATTTCCAAATGGAGATGCATGGGAAGCAGCCTTCTCCAATGTAAGGCTAGCCCAGGTTGTTGTCTTTCTTTTCTCAGGATGTCCGAGACAGTCTGCAGAAAGTTTTACGTGACAAGAGGCAGTCCATACTCGCACCTTTCAGAGCAAACAGTCTTGCAGAGGGGATGCCTTCATGTTTTTATGACTGCAAACAGTCTTGGGGGAAATCATGTTGTTGGCTGCCTGTCTGTTTCCAGGCACAATCCCAAGTGCTGGTTTTGGGCCTCAAAACCTTCAATTATTTGGGGCCAGGTTATCTGAAGGACCATCTGCCCCTGAAAAAGCCAGCAGCTGAGGCTGCCATCTGGCCTGCCAGTATGCAAGGCTTGAGAATGGTGGTTACCAGGGACTTTTCAGTGGCGGTCCCATATTGGTGAAATACACATGCTTCTGTCATTGGGAGTTTTGTAGAGAAATCTCAATGTGTTTTTATTTCAATTAGCATTTTTTTTAACAGCTGTCCTAGGGCTCGATTGTTACTGTTTATTTAAAGAGGGTTTTATATATTATGGGTTTGTTTGTTTTTAGGAACTTTGTATGCCACCTTGTGAAGAAAGTTGTGCCCCCTGCCTGGCAGTCTAGCAATCTTTCAGTAAATAAAGAGATACATCCCCAGGGGGCCTCTTTCCCCATTTGTTTCCCCCCCCCTTGCTTCTCCATGCTCCTCAGGGTTCCTCTGTGCCAGTCAGACCGGAGGCTGAGGGGAGGGGCACTTTATCCACCTCCCAACTGCAGAGAGTCATTCAGCTTGAGGGATCCTGACTTGCCAAGGCTGGGTCCTCCTCACCCAACAGCAGCTGCTATTAATAATATACCTTTCATAATGAGCTTCAACTTTTTAAAAAATGATATTTATTTTCAATTTAATCATCATATTTCACACAAAAGAAATCCAAATAGAAAAAAAATCCCCCCAGGACTTCCCTCAACTACCTTTTCTGTTTTTTTGGCATTTTATCTCACCCTGCTTATTGGATATTTCTTATTCTTTTAGATAATTATTACTCTTGTCTTATCACTCTAACCTCATATTTCTATTTCTACATTTATTTTGTTAGTTTGTTTTGTTAGTTGCAAGTGTTTAATCAAACCCTCATAATGAGCTTCAGCTTCAGTTTCTGCTTTGCAGGCTGCCCTTTTGGGCTCTTTCCAAATGGGCCACAGCCAACAGAGGAGAGATCAAGTCCTTGTCTATCAGACGGTTGTCCAAATCCTCCAACCATTGCAAGACATAACAAAATTTAAATCATATAAGCAAGAAAACATTTCATATTAACACAATAAAATTAATCCTCATAATTTATAATAAGGTCCCAGGGCAGATTACAACAATTAAAACAGTATTCAAAACAGTTTCAAGCAACTTCTAATCACAAAGATGCATCTTGCCGCAGCAAGAACCCCTAAGCAAAGTTCCCTTTGCCCGCAACCAATGGTCTCTGGGCCCCCTGAGCAGCCGCTGGAGTCTGCCAGGCACCTCCCTGTCCCAGGTCAGGCAAACAAGCACTCACAGCAAGGCAGGCTCCTGCAGTCACTGCCCTTGTAACTGCGCTCCGTCAAGGCTCACCCCACCTAGAAAACGGGCCACGCCAGCAGAGACCAAGTCTCCTCCTCTCCCACCTGACAGGCATTTTCTCTTGTGCATGTGCGTTTAGATTTTAAAACATACCTGGAAAATGCCACTTTTGCTTTGACACTGCCAATGGGCCAGCACAGGCCAACTTAGGGGGCACAGGGCAGGCCATGTGGCACACCCACCTCTGCCCACTTCCTGCCCCTCTGCACCTGCCGCACTCCTTCTCACGGTGGGGCCAGCCAGCCCTGTCGCCACCGCCAGTGGGCCACATCCAAGGTGCTGCCTGCCGCACACTGAGGCCCTTTGGCGTCACCCCAGACCCCTCTTCTGTGCTGCCACGGGCTGCTTCTGGCACAGACTGTCTCTGCGGAAGAGCAGCTACAAATTCTCCAGAGTGGGCTCATAATTCTTGGCTGCATCTTCCAGATGGGAACGATTTAGGGCCAGGGAGCCACAGATTCAGTGATTTTGCACTCTGTTTTATGGCACAGGGACCTGAAAGGATGGCGTGTGAGTGTGGGAGAGAGAGAGGGAGAGAGAAAGAAAGAAAGAAAGAAAGAAAGAAAGAAAGAAAGAGCACACAAATGGGACCCTTTGAGAAAGCTGCCTCCTTGTGTTCGAAACAAGATCCAAGCAGTTGTTTTTGCAAGAGTTTTGCAAATTCTTGTTGTTGTTGTTGTTGTTGTTGTTGTTGTTGTTGTTAAAGACCGATGGATCACTTATCCCAGTGTTCACTAACCTCTTAAAACTTGCCTTTCCTTGTCTGATCCCCATGTCCCTCAAGCACACCCGAGCCTAACACAAAGGCCATATCGGCGCCAGGCCACAGACAGCCCCCCCAAGCACACCTGCCGCCCCCACTAGCCCATCAGGCCCCCGCTCCTGGGGCTGCTTCCACCACTACCCACTCAGTCTCCTGCCGTCCTCAGACCTGATCCTCTGGTGGGAGGTGGCACCGCGGAACAGGAGCCCAGCTGGTGCTCAGCTCCCATTCCAAAGTGGAACCAGGATGCACCAGAAGAGAAGGCCAGAGGACGTGGGGAGGTGAGTGGCTGGGCAGGGGGTCCCAGTGGGATGGGAGCAGGATGGGCTGTGGGTCTTCTGGGCCACACGGACCCAGTGCCTGCCCTGCTCCAGTTAGTGTGGCCACTGTGTGAAGATTCTCGCGCATCTGTGGTCTTGAACAGGGTCCTGAAATTCAACAGGATGTCCCTGACTCCCTTGGAAGAAAAGGTGGACTATATTCCACCTGTGGTGAACTCTTATCTTTGGAACAGACTCACAGGGGTCCTTTGAGTGTCTAAGATCTTCCACCCATGTTGTTGTGAGCCCTGAACATGCACACATCCCGGACTTTAATCCCTTTAATCCCTTACCCTCCCCCCAGCTGGCCTGAATGGAGGCAGCGGCAGAGCCTTTAAAGCAGTGGACCCAGCCTCTAGATGAATGGCTGTTTGGCCACCTAGAGCAGGGGTCAGCAACCTTTTTCAGCCGTCCCTCAGACCATGTGGTGGGCTGGACTATATTTTGAAAAAAAATATGAACAAATTCCTATGCCCCACAAATAACCCAGAGATGCATTTTAAATAAAAGCATACATTCTACTCGTGTAAAAACACGGCAATTCCTGGACCATCTGCGGGCTGGACTGAGGAGGCGAATCGGCTGCATCCGGCCCACGGGCCTTAGTTTGCCTACCCCTGACCTAGAGCTTTGACATCGGACATGGGATGTTTCCCACAGCTGGCCAAAAGAACCATCTGTCCCCATTCAGAGGTCAGCTTTTCCTGGTCTAAGATTCTCATAAGCATTGCCTCTGTGCTTGGTGTTTTGGAACTACTCAGCCAGTTGACCAAAGGTGCTTTCTCTCGGATCCTCTCTTCTGAAAGGAACTCTGCACGTGCTCTGAAATTCAGGCTTGTGCTCAAACGAATAACATGTAACTAGCTAAGTTAAAATGAAACCAGACTCTCTCTCTCTCTCTCTCTCTCTCTCTCTCTCTCTCTCTCTCTCTCCCACACACCCCCACACCCCGTGTGTGTGATGGTTGCCTTGGCTTCTCCACCACCTACGGTTCTCTCATCTATCCTTACAGCAACCCTGTGAGGTAGGTAAGGCTAACTGGCCCAGAGCTGCCCAGCAAGCTTCAGGCCTAAGAGGCGATTTGAACCCCGGTCTCAGAAGTCCCAACCACTGCACCTTACTGTCGCTCTTTTTGCCTTCTGCACAAGCCCACCGCTGCTGCATCCTGCCACATTTGCCTTCTCCCCTGCAAGGACCCCCAGGCTCCCTCCTCCATCCCTTCCTGGCCCCTCCTCCCTTTTAACCATAAGCACAAATCCTTTTATCGCATTGCCTTGGATGGATTTGCCCTTTGATTTAAACTGCATCTCCACCACCCTTCTCTGCCCAGGGGTTTTCATCAGGCCTGGTGCTTGCTATCTCTTACCATTTATCTCTCGCCTGGAGGCCTCTCCTCTTATTTCTTGGGACCAGATCAATACGGCCAGGCAGGGGCTGCTGGCAGGCTCCCTCCCTCCCTGCATCGCAGTGTGTAGTTTTTCTTGGGGGACTTGTCCAGTATTTCTTGTTAAGCTTCCGTCTTGCCTTGTTCTTTTTCTCATTAGGTCTGAGCATGGGGCCGGCCGTATTTCTCCTCCTGCTCTGGAGGATCCCTGGCCATTCGTAAGAACAAGACTTTTAAAAGTTTCATTTGACTCTAGTAGACTCTGGAGCCTGTTTGGCTAAAAGGGAAGAAGCAAAACAACCAGGCTGGCATTTTTATTTTTCCAGCGGGGAAAAGGATTTCTGCCCTCAGCTTTGATCCCAGCAGTGAATTTCCAGGCAAATGGTCAATGCAGAAAATGATTTAAAAAAAATAATTAAAATACCACAAACCATCCAATAATGCCTCTGCCCTCCCGTCCCCCCATTTTAAAGCCCATAGGATGTTAATCAGCCAAAGGCCTGATTGAAGAGGAACATTTTCACCTGGTGCCTAAAGATATGTAATGGAAGGCTCCAGGTGAGCCTCCCTGGGGAGAGCATTCCACAAATGGGGAGCCACCACAGAAAAGGCTCGTTCTTGTGCTGCCACCCTCCGGACATCTGCATTACAGGGGGTTGGACTAGATGACCCCCAGGGTGCCTTCCAACCCTATAATTCTATGTTAGATTCTCTCTCTCTCATTTTTTGGATTACCCTATAACAATAAATGATGGAGGCAGAAAGCTTCAGTTTCTTATTTGGCTTTGGCTCCACCCAAAGTTGAATTGGACTAAAGGGTTTTAGATTGAATTGGGCTGTTTTCTGAAGCCCAGACCTGGGGTCTGTCCCCAGTCTCCCTGGTGCACAGCCCTGCTGCATAGGTTGTATGAGGGTTCCTTGGAGCTGCAGAAACTGGACTCTCCAAACCTGGAAGAGACAGATCCATCCCTCCTTGCACCCTTGCAGCCCCCTTCACTCCACAGCCAGTTTCCTCAGACACAGATTCCTTCTCTCTGCATTCTTGGATTGCTCCGTGCAAAAGCCGCCCTTTGCTCTGGCCGCAACACTGCCTCTTCCCTCCCCAGTTAATAAGCCGTGTTCTCTTCTGTCATCGCGCAAGAGCCATTTCTATGTAGATGACTCTCTAATCTAAGAGAGGAGTGGGGGAACGAAAGCCCTCCAACTGTTGATGAAATTCAATCTCAGCTCCAGTCTGATTATGATAATTTGCTACGCGCTGAGGAAAAGTGAATTATTATTAAATGCAAATAAAAGTTAAATAATGCTGTTTGGGAGCTGCTGAAAATGACAGAAAAGCTATAAATTAGGAGGAGAGATGTGAACTGCAGATAATATATCATGGTGAGAGTAGTTAAGCGTCTCTCAAGGCCTGGTCCTGCCAGCCGGCCGGCAAGGGGTCCCCCATCCCCACAGGCCTGCAGCGTATCAGCAGCCATCAAGCGAAACAACCGCCTTGTGTGGATATGGGTTCTCTTGCAGGGGGAGGCCTGTTTGCTATACCCCAGGTGAGGGATTAAAACAATCCTGCGACCTGGCATAAGGATTCTGCATGGGGGGGGGGGGAATCCTTTCTGAACCCTAAAGTTGAACCAGATAGGTTTGGGTGAGTGGGGTGTCCTGTTTGATGTCTGACACCAAGGCCAGTCATGGTGGGGAGAAGCTGAAGGCTGGGAGATTCAGGAGGACAGGGGAAGGGAAGGACTTCTTCACAGTGCAGTTAAACTATAGCATTGGCTCCCACAAGAGGCCGTGATGGCTGCCCACCTGGACTGCTTTAAAAGAGGATTGGACAAATTCACAGAGGACAAGAAAGCACCCACAACGATTTGCCATGATGGCTATGAATTTCCTCCACAATAAAAGGTGTGGCTTTGCTCTGCATACCAGTTGCTGGGGAAGAAGAATGTGATTGTGCTTCTGTCTTGCTTGTGGGTATCCTGGAGGGTGTCTGGCAGGCCACTCTGGGGTGGAGGGTGCTGAATGAGATGGTCTTTTGGCCCCTCAAGCAGGGCTGGGAGGCACCTGCCAAAGCTCACAGGCCCCAGACACTTCCGGAGGCGGCGCCATCGGCAATGGCGGATTCCCTCTAGTCTTGAGGGAGTAGTTCCGCGGAAATCGGGTCTTGCCGCTACGGCGAAGCGGGGACCCTTTTGAAAACCACAGGCGGGTGAAGCCTGTGATTGTGGGACTCGGCGGGCACCCTTAGCGCCCCCCCAATCTGCGAGGGAACCCTGAAAAGAGTTCCGGAGCGGAACGGGGAGTCTGGCGCGGTGCTGAGAGTCAACTGCTTCTTCCGTGGAGTGAAGCCGCGCAGCTGTTGCCGGAGAGCGCCAACCTTTTTCCTGTGACAATTCGGCTAATAAACAACTACCCGTGAGTAGGTCAAGTTTGAAGATCGGGGGGAAAAAGGGGGAAAAAAGGATTAATTCGGCACTGAAGCGGGAAGGTGTAAACAGGAAGTCCGCCTTCCTTTTCTGTAAATAGATCAAAGCAAAGACTGTCTAAGCTAAGACCCTGAAAATCGCGTTGAAAAAGATTCAAATCTTACATCAACAAAAAGAGAAATCCCTCCCTGTGGTGCGGGAGAGGGGAGGGAGAAGGGGAAGTATCTTTTGCCCGCAAAAGAAGAGAGAAAGGGAACAAAGACCATCACTTAACGCCTGGGAACGGACTGTCAAGGGACAATGGAACTGCCCTATTGTGAAACGCGCTGTCAAAGGATAATGCAGCTTTTTGATAGCTAGCTCTGTAAGAGGGATACTTTGATTCTGAAGAGCTTCTCCTGACTTGAAACTGTTGCTCTTTTTGGCTAAAGAGGGGATTTTTGAAAGTTGGAAAAGTTATTTTATTGTCACAAGTTGGAACTGTTACTGTGTCCCCCTAGAGGAACTTTGAAATTGCTACAATTGGCCAGGGAATTTTCCACTCTAAACTGGCCACACCAAAGGGGAATTTTCCACTACAAATAAGTAATCGTGGGACTGACCTTGATCCTTAGATAAAGTGTTATGGCAGACTTGACACAGGAAAAAACAACAAGATCTGGCAAAATTAGACTGCAGCAGCGTAGACCGTCAGCACCCGGCCTCCCTGCCCCACCAGGGGAAGATTTAGCCCAGGTGGCGTCTAAAGGAATGGCAGCTGAAGGGGGCTTAGCTTCAGTTTAGATAAAATTTTTGAATCTTTGGAAAAGTTGAGCAAGTTGCTGAAGCGACAACTAAAATTGACCAAAATACTACAAGTATTAATAACTTGGGGCAGAAGGTGGATTCAAATACAGAATCTATTGAGAAACTGCTGCAGGAATCTACTTCAAATCGAAAAACAGCTGAAGAAGCCAAGGAAAAAGCATTGGCTGTAGAGGAAAAGATAGAGGAAAAGATACCACCGATATGTAGGCAGCTGGAGGACCACAAGTCATTGCTGTCTATGATTGAATTAAAAGAAAAACAGATAAATCTAAGGATCAGGGCTGTACCTGAACTTGAGAAAGACAATTTGAGTGACTTTCTTACGCAGGAATTTGCAGACTTTTGGAACTTAGACTCAGACAAGTTAGATTTCAAGATAGTAAATGCTTTCAGACTTGGAAGAGGGGGGAGAAAGAACAGGGTGAGACACTGTTTGATTACCCTCCGATCAAGAGAGGAGAGAGACAGAATATTGAGTCTGCACTTCCAGAAGACCTTGGAAATAAAGGAATCAAGAGTGGAGATATTTAAGGACATTCCTAAACATCTTTTGGATCTTAGGTCCAATTACGGAGATTTGGTGGCCCTGTTAAGAGGAAACAGAACCATATTTAGGTGGGAATTCCCTCAAGGCCTATCTTTTCCTTTTCAAGGGAAAAAGTTTAAAATAAGATTAGTGGAAGATAAAGAAAAATTTCTGAAAGATCACGGAGAAGACCTGCAAAAAGAAGCTGAAAAAGAGCCAAGAGCTTTAAAACCAGGAATACAGGACATAGTACCACTACCTTTGGGATTGGACAAGTAAGAGAAGGTGATACCACCAACAGAACAAGAACAATTACTTGGCGCAGTTGGAGGAAAAGTAAAATAAATACAACATGTCCCTGCAACTATTAAGTTGGAATATTCATGGATTTAATTCCCCGGAGAAAAGGAAAAAAGTTTTTCATTTATTAAAAAAGGAACAATTGGACTTGATTTGTTTGCAGGAAACACATGTGATAAGGCTCCATAGGAAAGTATTGATTAATAAAAGATTGGGTAAAGAGTTTATTTCATCGGACAAGGTTAAAAAGAGAGGAGTTGTAATCTACGCGAAAGAGAGCCTATCACCGAAATTTATTTTTAAAGATGACCAAGGAAGATATGTGGCAATTGAAATCCAAACACAAGGAGAAAAATTTCTGATAGTAGGAGTATATGCACCAAATGAGGGGAAAGGGGAAGGTGCCATCCAGAACATGCAGTTGGGCAAATCTCCAGGGCCAGATAGCCTAACCTCAAAATATTATAGGTCTTTGAAGGATTGGATAATTCAACCACTAAAGGAGGTTTGTAACGAAATTTTGGAGGGGAAAAAAGCGCCAGAGTCGTGGAAGGAAGCCTATATTACACTAATACCGAAAAGTGAGTCTGAAAAGACACAACTTAAGAACTACCGCCCCATATCCCTGCTTAATGTGGATTATAAAATCTTTGCAGATATTTTGGCTAAAAGGTTAAAAAAAGTACTAGTGGAGGAGATACATAAAGACCAAGCTGGCTTTCTCCCGGGTAGACACTTGTCTGACAATACGAGGAATATAATCAACATTTTGGAGATGTTGCAAGTGAATATTAATACTAAAGCTGTCTTAATTTTTGTAGATGCGAAGAAAGCCTTTGATAATATTTCTTGGAGTTTTATGAAGAAAAATCTTCAGGGGATGGGGGTTGGTCAAGGGTTTGAAAATGGTATAAGTGCAATCTACTCAGAACAAAAGGCTAAACTAATAGTTAATGTCAGGGGTTCAGGAGCAGAGGCAAGGGCAAGGGAGGAAACAGAGAGCGAGGGGGAGGAGGCAGAAGAAAAGATGAGTGATGACGACGACCCGAGATCTCCGAGTCTTTCCAGTGAATCAGAAGATTCACAGAAAGGAGCACCAGTGGCCAGGGCAAGGGGGGAGCCTAGGGGGACACCCCAGGAAGATAGAGCCAGAGGGGACTCAGAGGGGAGCAGTTGGAAATCGGGACCAGCGTCACCGCCAGAGAGCAGGGAAGAGGAAGGGCGCCAGGGATCAAGCGCTGGCAGCTCACAACAGGGGGGAGGGCACGAGTCAGGAGTGGCCACACCTCCATCGGGGAGCGAAGAAACGGTCAGACGGAAGGTGGAAGGTTGGGCGCGCGCGACAAGTTCAAATGCACAGGAAGGTGGCGCAGTAGGCAGCCCGGAAAGGGAGCCAGGTCCTAAAGCCCGCCGAAAGGAGGGAGAAGAGTCAGGGGGGTCAGCGTCAGCGTCAGAGGAATCCCGGAAGGAAGAGACCCCGGGGGGCAGAGGGACCCAGAGAAGAACAGTCAGGCGGAAAAGGTGGAGCAAGGCTAGGATATTAAGTTGGTGTACAAGGGGCGGAGACTCAGATGGAGCTTCGCCGATCTAACCATTAGACGTAGGGTTGCACGCAGCAGCTTGAGAATGGAAACTGTAACTCAATAAAGACTTTTATTTAATGATCGCTGGCTAGCGTGATCCTCTGTGAGCTAGGATCTGGAAGCAGCTCTGACAGTAAGCTCCATCCCTTGATTGTGGGCATCTACGTCCTCGCGGAGAGGAGAGAAAGCGGGTGCCTACTAGCGAGCTCACGAACGGCAGACAACATGACGGCCGAACAGCAGATAGTGGAACTCAGAGAAGCAGTGACACGACTGAATGCCGAGGCTCTTGCATCCAGGAAGAGAGAGGAGGACGCAGCTGCCGCCTACAGGGATCTCCAGGTCAGGTTGGAAGTGCTTACGAAGCAAGGGCAACTGACACCCAAACCGGAGGGGATTGGGTTGGGGAGACAAACAGGCGGTTTGGTCTCTCACTTCGATGGGAATTTGCAACAGTACCCCAACTTTAGAGCAGATGTAATGTGTGCACTGCAACTGCTGAACAAAGACTTTAGAGATGAGCAAGAGAAGGTGGGATTCATCATGTCCCATTTGCATGGAGATGCTAAAGCATGGCTGCGCAATTTGTGGAGAGATAAGGATCCGGCGCTCCAAAATGCGGATGCCTTTATTAAAGCGATGGATGGGTGCTTTTTGTCAAGCATTGACGTGGATCTTGCTCGGCAGCAGATACATGGACTGAAGCAAGGGAGGGCCAGCGTAAGGCAGTACCATGCCCGCTTTTTCGCTTTGGTCAGTGCTCTGGAATGGGACAGAGATTCGGCTCCTGTAAGAGACCTGTTTTGGGAGGGATTGCACGGCTCGGTTAAAGATGAAATTGCGAGGGGGGAGAGACCCCGGACCACGCAGGAGATCGTTCAGAGGGCGCTGGCGGTGGGGGTGCGGCTGGAAGGACGTCCGTGGAGCAGGGACGAAGGGCGTGGAGGGCGCGAACCAGCCAGGGGCTCCTCCTTCCTTCCCAGAGAAGCAGCGCGTGCGCAATCCACGCCTCCGCCAGGAGGAGGAGCGGAACCTATGGAGGTTGGAGGTGCAAGGGCTCAGTCAGCAGCCAGAGCCCTAGCACCGGCAGCAGTGAAAGCGAAGCCTCCTAGAGGGAACAGGAAGTGTTACATCTGCGATGATCCACAGCATATGGCGAAAGAGTGTCCCCAGAGGCTCCACAAGCACACTGCAGCCTCAGCAATGGTAACTGCAGCAACGCAGCAAGGACAACCACAGCAGGGAAACGACGGAGTCTGGTTGGAGGAAGAGGCACTGGGGCCCAGCCAGACGTGTCAGTGAAGCAGTCCCCAGAGATTTTACAGCCCATGGACCCCCTCCCGCCCAAACCGGTAGTGAGGCTCACCGCGTCGCTCCAGCTGCCCAATGGAATCACCATGGACGTGCCAATCACCATTGACTCCGGAAGCAATGCGGACTTTATAGGGCAGGACTTTGTCGACCGGCACGCTATACAGTTGCTGCCTGCCACGCTGCCCCTGCAGGTTGTCACGGTGGATGGCAGGGAGCTGCTAGGGGGGCAAGTGGTGAAGCAGACGCCACCAATGGTGATGCGACTTGGGAATCACAGGGAAATCATCAGCTTCAATGTCACTCAACTATCGGACACGCCCATTGTATTGGGCATGAGTTGGCTGGACAAGCACAGCCCGACGCTGGCTTGGTACCAGAGGCAGCTGACCTTCGGCTCTTCCTTTTGCGCTGAACACTGCATCGTGCCCAGACAGGAAGGAGGGGAAGAGGAGTCACAGCTGCAGCTAGGCACGCTGCAAGCGGTTCCCCACAAGTACGCGGAATTTTTGGAGGTTTTCTGCGAGAAGGAGGCAGACAGGCTACCCCCCCACAGACCATATGACTGCAAAATTGACCTGCTGCCGGGGGCGGCGCTGCCCAAAGGGAAGCTGTATTCCATGTCTGAGGACGAACTGCAGGAACTCAAAGAGTTCATAGATCATAATTTGGAGCGCGGTTTCATCCGAGAGTCCAAGGCAGCGGGGGGCAGTCCGGTATTCTTTGTTAAGAAGCGGGACACGCCCCAAAAAAGACTTGTAGTGGACTTTCGCATCTTGAACAGTGTGACCAAGCCATCGGACTTCCCCATGCCCCGAATCGACGACCTCCTCGCAAAGGTACGGAAGGGCAGAGTGTTCACCAAGTTGGACCTGCGAGGGGCATACAACCTCATTCGCATGCGGGAGGGAGATGAGTGGAAGACAGCCATGTTCACGCCCCTGGGCACCTACGAATATAGAGTTATGCCTTTTGGATTGCAAAATGGCTCCCACGTTTTTCAAGCTTTCATGCATCACGTGTTGGCGGGGCTCCTCTACAAGACGTGCGTCTGTTTCTTGGATGACATCCTGATCTTTTCGGAATCGCAGCAGGAGCATGACAGACACGTCAAGGAAGTGCTGAGCAGGCTACAGCAACATAGGCTTTACGCCAAGCTGGAGAAGTGCCAATTCGACGTGACGGAGGTGGATTTCCTGGGCTACAAGTTGTCTGATAAAGGGCTCGCCATGGACAGCGCCAAGGTCCGAGCAGTGTTGGATTGGAAAAGCCCACGCAACCGGAAGGAGGTCCAACGGTTTGTCGGCTTCGCGAACTTCTATCGCAAGTTTATCAAAGGCTTTGCGATGCAGACAGCGGCCATCACGGACACGCTCAGCTCCAAGAAAAAGAAGTTCATCTGGACAGAGCAGGCGGAGCAGTCCTTTCAGGCACTCAAGCGTCTCTTCGCGTCGGAAGAGCAGCTGCTTCATGTCAACCCCAGCAGGCCGATGAGGGTGGAGACAGACGCTTCGGACAGAGCCGTGGGAGCAGTCCTGCTGCAGAAAGACCCGCAGGGGGTTTGGAGGCCGGGAGCGTTTTACTCAAGGAAGCTCAGCAAGTCCGAACAGAACTACACCATCTGGGACAGGGAGTTGCTGGCCATTCATGCAGCGTTCAAAGCGTGGAGGCACTTCCTGATCGGCGCCAAGCACACGGTGCAGGTCTGCACAGACCACAAGAATCTAGAGCACTGGCGCACGGCACAGTTCCTGAACCAGAGGCAGATACGTTGGGCTGAGTTCTTTGCGAATTTCGACTTCCGAATAGAATATGTCCCGGGGGACACCAACATCATGGCGGATGCTCTCTCCCGTAAGCCACAGTATCTGGAGGAGGCAACGCCAGCGGCCGCCATGCACATCTTCGCACCGACAGTGTGGGCGTGCGCGGCGGCAACAGTTGACCTGGATGCGGTGCGACGAGCGTTGCAGGATGACTCCTTCGCGCAAGCAAAGATGGCAGAGGTGCACAGGGGCACGGCAGCGACCGACGAGTTCCAGCTGCGAGATGGTTTGCTCATCCGTAAAGGGGCCATCTACGTGCCGGGAGACGAACTTCGCGCCAAGGTACTGCAGCAGCTGCACGACGCGCCCACTGCCGGGCACTTTGGCAAGGAGAAGACGGTGGAATTAGTAGCCAGAGACTTCTGGTGGCCCGGAATGAGAGGGGAAGTCGCGGACTACGTGGCGAGGTGTGACACCTGCCAGAGGGCCAAACCAGTGCACAGACCGCCGGCCGGACTGCTGGAACCGCTGCAAACTCCGTTCGAACCATGGGAGAGAGTGGCCCTGGACTTTGTCACGGATCTGCCCAGCTCGAGGGGCAAGACGGCTGTGCTGGTGGTGGTGGACTTGTTCTCCAAGATGGCACATTTCATTCCGTGTGCGAAGGTGGCCACGGCGGAACAAACCGCCAAACTGTTCATAGACCACGTGTTCAAGGTTCACGGTCTGCCGCGGTCTATTCTGTCCGACCGAGGGCGACAGTTCATCTCGAACTTCTGGCAGAGGCTGATGGGCTTCCTGAACGTCAAGATCAACCTGGCGTCGGCTAGACACCCGCAGACCAACGGGCAAGCGGAGCGGGTCAATGCCATCATGCAGCAGTACCTGAGATGTTATGCGAATCAACAGCCTGCGACGTGGGTGGATTACCTGCCTCTCGCCGAGTTCGCCTACAACAACACGAAGCACGTGTCCACGGGGGTCACGCCGTTCTTCGCCAACAACGGGAGGCACCCCAGAACCTTCCCGGGACTGGAAAGAATGGGGGAGGGGGAGCCGCAGACAGCAGATGCGTTCGCGTCGGAGTTGCAGGAGGTCCACGATCAGCTGCGGCGGCACCTGGAGCTGGCTAAACACGCATACAAGGTACAAGCGGACAAACACAGAAGGGTTGGCGAAGAGATCCATGTGGGAGACTGGGTCTGGTTAGCAGCCCACGCAGTGCCGGCCAGGTCGTTGGCGAAGAAGAAACTAGGGCATAAACAACTGGGGCCCTACCAAGTCGAAGAACAGGTCAACCCGGTGGCTTTCAGGCTGGCTCTTCCGGAGGGTTCCAGAATGCATCCGGTGTTCCACAGATCGGTGCTCACTCCCTACAAGGCACCTCACAGGTTTCAGGAACCAGGAACGGCACCGGGTCCGTTCCGAGAGAGAACCGGGCAAGGGGGAGTGGCACAGGAGGAGCGCATCAACGAAGTCACGGAGATTTTGGACTCCAGATGGGGGGAAGAGGGGGTAGAATACCTTCTCGCCAAGGAGGGCACCCCGGCCAGTGCCAACAGCTGGGTGCCGGGCTACGCTTTAGACGAACCTCTGCTCAAAGAAGAGTTTCATGCCCTCTTCCCACACAGGCCAATGCCAGCAGACTTTTTCGACGACTGGCTTTTCACGCCCACGCTTTCAGCCAGCACGTTCCGGGGGTTCGACTCGGACGAGGAACCGACACGAGACGCCCGTTCCCCGGAGGGGTCACCCTCGGGATCTGCTTCAGAACCCTCGTATTGGTGGGATGATCGAAGAGAGGAGCAGTTCCGCAGAAGGTGGCTGGAGGGTCCAGGACGAGCAACGTCTCCAGAAGGCAACGAGGGAGAGACGGACATGGACGTTTTCGGGGACGACCCGGGTTTCGAGCACGGCGGCACAGAGATGGAAGCGGAGGTGACCGTCGTCAACGAGAGCAGGGAGGAAGAACCGGAAGACTTCGGATGGCGGCCCGCCACGGGAAGCGAACTGTATCCGACATTCGTCCCCCTGACACAGCAGCACCCAGATCCCGCACCGGAAGGAGGGGAGGGGGGAAGAGGGGGCTTCGAGGGGGGGATGGATGTCAGGGGTTCAGGAGCAGAGGCAAGGGCAAGGGAGGAAACAGAGAGCGAGGGGGAGGAGGCAGAAGAAAAGATGAGTGATGACGACGACCCGAGATCTCCGAGTCTTTCCAGTGAATCAGAAGATTCACAGAAAGGAGCACCAGTGGCCAGGGCAAGGGGGGAGCCTAGGGGGACACCCCAGGAAGATAGAGCCAGAGGGGACTCAGAGGGGAGCAGTTGGAAATCGGGACCAGCGTCACCGCCAGAGAGCAGGGAAGAGGAAGGGCGCCAGGGATCAAGCGCTGGCAGCTCACAACAGGGGGGAGGGCACGAGTCAGGAGTGGCCACACCTCCATCGGGGAGCGAAGAAACGGTCAGACGGAAGGTGGAAGGTTGGGCGCGCGCGACAAGTTCAAATGCACAGGAAGGTGGCGCAGTAGGCAGCCCGGAAAGGGAGCCAGGTCCTAAAGCCCGCCGAAAGGAGGGAGAAGAGTCAGGGGGGTCAGCGTCAGCGTCAGAGGAATCCCGGAAGGAAGAGACCCCGGGGGGCAGAGGGACCCAGAGAAGAACAGTCAGGCGGAAAAGGTGGAGCAAGGCTAGGATATTAAGTTGGTGTACAAGGGGCGGAGACTCAGATGGAGCTTCGCCGATCTAACCATTAGACGTAGGGTTGCACGCAGCAGCTTGAGAATGGAAACTGTAACTCAATAAAGACTTTTATTTAATGATCGCTGGCTAGCGTGATCCTCTGTGAGCTAGGATCTGGAAGCAACTCTGACAGTTAACAATGTGGTGACAGAGGAATTTAAGATAGAGAAAGGGACACGACAAGGCTGCCCAATTTCCCCATTGCTTTTTATTTCGGTCCTGGAGGTTCTGCTAAATATGATCAGAAGGGACCGTCTGATTAAAGGTATACAGGTTGGAGCCAAACAGTACAAATTGAAAGCTTTTGCAGATGATTTAGTATTGACGTTACAGGAGCCAGAATCTAGTACTAAAAGAGTATTAGAATTGATTCAGGAATTTGGTCATGTGGCAGGATTTAAGTTGAACAAGTTAAAAACTAAGGTGCTTGAGAAAAATTTAACACCGGTTGAGAAAGAGAGGTTTCAGAAGGAGACAGGTTTAACACTGGTCAAGAAAGTAAAATACTTGGGGGTTAATATGACCGCTAAGAACTTAAACCTATTTAAAGACAATTATGAGAAATGTTGGTCAGAAGTGAAAAAGGATTTAGAGATATGGTCAAACTTGAAGCTTTCCTTGTTAGGTCGAATTGCTGTTATAAAGATGAATGTACTGCCAAGAATGTTATTTTTGTTTCAATCATTGCAAATCTTGGACAAAATGGACTGTTTAAGAAGTGGCAGAGAGACATTTCTAGATTTGTCTGGCAGGGCAAGAAGCCCAGAATAAAATTTAAAATATTAACTGATGCAAAGGACAGAGGTGGATTTGCCCTGCCAGACCTTAAACTTTATTATGAATCAGCAGCATTCTGCTGGTTGAAAGAATGGCTGCTTCTTGAGAACACAGACTTTTTGGATTTAGAAGGTTTCAATAATGTTTTTGGGTGGCATGCATATCTGTGGTATGACAAGGTTAAAGCACATAAAGCATTTAAAAACCATATTGTCAGGAAAGCATTGTTAAATGTCTGGATAATATATAAGGACTTACTTGAAAACAAAACCCCAAGGTGGTTGTCACCGATGGAAGCAAAGGCTCAGAAAAGGCTCAATATGGAGGCCAAATGGCCGAAATATTGGGAAATTTTGGAACAAGAAGGAGACAAATTGAAATTGCAGAGTTTTGAGAAATTAAAAGATAAAGTGCGAGACTGGCTTCATTACTATCAGATAATGGAGGCATACAATTTGGATAAGAAAATTGGCTTCCAGGTGGAAAAATCAAAACTAGAAACAGAACTGTTAGAACCCAAAACTAAGATTTTGTCAAATATGTATAACTTGCTGTTGAAATGGAATACTCAGGATGAAACGGTGAAATCTGCTATGATTAAATGGGCACAAGATGTTGGACATAATATTATGTTTGCTGACTGGGAACAGTTGTGGACCACAGGTATGAAATTTACGGCATGTAATGCCCTAAGAGAGAATACTATGAAAATGATATACAGGTGGTACATGACACCAGTCAAGCTTGCAAAAATCTATCATTTGCCCGATAATAAATGTTGGAAATGTAAAGAAACTGAAGGTACATTCTTTCACCTTTGGTGGACGTGCCCAAGGATCAAGGCTTTCTGGGAGATGATCTATAATGAATTGAAAAAGGTATTTAAATATACCTTCTTGAAGAAACCAGAGGCCTTTCTCCTGGGCATAGTCGGCCAATTGGTGCCAAAGAAGGATAGAACTTTTTTTATGTATGCCACAACAGCAGCAAGAATACTCATCGCAAAGTATTGGAAGACACAAGAGCTACCCACCTTGGAAGAATGGCAGATGAAGGTGATGGACTATATGGAACTGGCGGAAATGACTGGCAGAATCCGAGACCAGGGAGAAGAGTTGATGGAAAAAGACTGGGAAAAGTTTAAAGACTATTTACAGAAATATTGTAAAATTAATGAATGCTAGAATGATGTTGGATAGAAATTAAGTGGTCTTTAGCTGAAATGTCACAAGAGAATATGAAAAAAATGGATTATTAATAGGTAAAAATTTAAAATTACAATACTTTGTGATTAATGACTAGGATATACAAAGAGGGGAGGGATTTGCTGAACTAACAAATTGAACTGGAATACAAAAAAGGGAGGCGTGAGGAGGTCCGGGAAATAAGCAAATGAAGGATAAGTAAAGGAAAGAATGAATTGTTTTTAATCATTTTTATTTTGCATTTTTTTCTTTTTTTATCTTGTAATACTCTGAAAATCCTAATAAATATCTTATAAAAAAAAACAAACAAACAAAGCTCACAGGCCCCAAGTCTTGCAATGGCCTTTGGCAGATTTCACCTCCTCCTTCACAGTCTGCTTTTGCCTCTGATGGAGACAAGCAGATGACATCTCCTTTTTCCTTACTCTGCAAGCATCCCCACCGCAGGAAGTTTCACTATGGGTGCATTGTGATTTGGGGGGACTATTTCATGGGGACCACCCTGAGTTCTTTTGCCCCAGAAATCCAAGAAAGTAAAGAAAAGGGTATTGCTCTAGATTGTGTGGGGGCTACATAGAAAAAAACAAGCAGATTCCCATTGTTTCCGGGAATAAAATGTGTGTACACAGTCTGAGTCAAATAGGCTTTCGCATGGGTCCCCTTTGCTTTTTTTTTTTATAAGATATTTATTAGGATTTTCAGAATATTACAAAACAAAAAAATAAAAAATAAAAAATATACAGAGTAAAAATGGTTAAAAACAGTTCCTTCCTTCCATTACTTATCCTTCATTTGCTTAGTTTTCAGGACCTCCTCACACCTCCCTTTTTTGTATTCCAGTTCAATTGTTAGTTCAGCAAATCCCTCCCCTCTTTGTATATCCTAATCATTAATCATAAAATATTGTAATTTTAGATTTTTACCCATTAATAAACCATTTTTTCATATTCCCTTATAACATTTCAGCTAAAGAGCACTTAGTTTCTATCCAACATCATTCTAGCATTCATTAATTTTGCAATATTTCAGTAGATAGTCTTTAAACTTTTTCCAATCTTCTTCCATCGACTCTTCTCCCTGGTCTCGGATTCTGCCAGTCATTTCCGCCAGTTCCATATAGTCCGTCACCTTCATCTGCCATTCTTCCAAGGTGGGTAGATCTTGTGTCTTCCAATACTTTGCAATGAGAATTCTTGCTGCTGTTGTGGCATACATAAAAAAAGTTCTGTCCTTCTTTGGCACCAATTGGCCGACTATGCCTAGGAGAAAGGCCTCTGGTTTCTTCAAGAAGGTATATTTAAATACCTTTTTCAATTCATTATATATAATCTCCCAGAAAGCCTTAATCCTTGGGCACGTCCACCAAAGGTGAAAGAATGTACCTTCACTTTCTTTAATTTGTACTGTTTAGCTCCGACCTGTATACCTTTAATCATACGGTCCCTTCTAATCATATTTAGCAGAACCTCCAGGACCGAAATAAAAAGCAATGGGGAAATTGGGCAGCCTTGTCGTCTCCCTTTCTCTATCTTGAATTCCTCTGTCACCACATTTTTAACTATTAGTTTGGCCTTTTGTTCTTTTTTTTTTTTTAAATCATTTTTTATTAAGGTTTTAAACAAAGAAAAAAGAAAAACAACACACACACAAAAAAAACACAATACAAAATTTTACAATAAAAACACAAAACATAACAATTAAAAACAAACTCTCTTTTCCATTCCCAATTTTAAATTACTTATTTTCTGGACTTCCTCATACCTCCCTCTTTTGTATTCCAATCTGCATTATTTGTCCAGCAGTTTCTTTTCCACTTTTTTGAACCCAATCTTTAATTTAATAAAATATTAAAATATATAACTTCAACTTTTTTTTTTTAACATAATCCTTGTTCTTAATGTCATATACCTTTAAATTTTTCCCTTTTATTATCAAATTTCCATTTCTTTAAACATCTTTAATCTTGATCTTTAATCTTAATCTATCCTTACTTTAACCTGTATAGCTGGAAACCACTTATTTTCAATCCAACATCACTCTAACATTCCTTAATTTTGCAGTATTTCTGAAGATAGTCTTTGAATTTCTTCCAGTCTTCCTCCATCGACTCTTCTCCCTGGTCCCGGATTCTGCCAGTCATTTCCGCCAATTCCATATAGTCCATAAGTTTCATCTGCCATTCCTCCAGTGTGGGAAGTTCTTGTGTCTTCCAATACTTTGCGATGAGTATTCTTGCTGCTGTTGTTGCATACATAAAGAAAGTTCTATCCTTCTTTAACACCATTTGGCCCACTATGCCCAGGAGAAAGGCCTCTGGTTTCTTGGGAAAGGTATACTTAAATACCTTTTTTAATTCATTATATATCTTTTCCCAGAAAGCCTTAATCTTTGGGCACGTCCACCAAAGGTGAAAGAATGTACCTTCAGTTTCTTTACATTTCCAACATTTGTTATCGGGCAAGTGATAGATTTTCGCAAGCTTGACTGGGGTTATGTACCACCTGTATATCATTTTCATAATATTCTCTCTTAAGGCATTACATGCCGTAAATTTCATACCAGTGGTCCATAACTGTTCCCAGTCAGCAAACATAATGTTATGTCCTACGTCCTGTGCCCATTTAATCATAGCCGATTTTACCGTTTCATCTTGAGTATTCCATTTCAGCAGCAAGTTATACATTCTTGACAGATTCTTAGTATTGGGTTCTAACAATTCTGTTTCTAATTTTGATTTTTCCACCTGGAAGCCAATTTTCCTGTCTAATTTAAATGCCTCCATTATTTGATAATAATGAAGCCAGTCTCGCACTTTGTTTTTTAGTTTTTCAAAACTCTGCAATTTCAGTCTATCTCCGTCTTGTTCCAAAATTTCCCAATATTTCGGCCATTTGACCTCCATATTGACCCTTTTCAAGGCTTTCGCTTCCATTGGTGACAGCCACCTTGGAGTTTTATTTTCTAGCAAATCCTTATATCTTATCCAAACATTAAATAACGCTTTCCTGACAATGTGGTTTTTAAATGCTTTATGTGCTTTGACCTTATCATACCATAAATATGCATGCTATTAGTTTGGCCTTTTGTTCTGAGTAAATTGCACTTATACCATTTTCAAACCCTTGACCAACCCCCATCCCCTGAAGATTTTTCTTCATAAAACTCCAAGAAATATTATCAAAGGCTTTCTCCGCATCTACAAAAATTAAAACAGCTTTAGTATTAATATTCACTTGTAGCATCTCCAAAATGTTGATTATATTCCTCGTATTGTCAGACAAGTGTCTACCCGGGAGAAAGCCAGCTTGGTCTTTATGTATCTCATCCACTGCATGTTCTGAATGGCACGTTCCACCTCCTGTTCTGTTATTTTGTAGTTCAACATTAACTTATTTTCTTGGGAGATTTTTTGAAGTCCATTTGTTTTTAAAAATTTGTCTAAATCACACTCTTTCTGTGGCCCTTGTGTATATAACTGTTTAAAGTACCTCTGGAAGCATTTTCTAATTTCCACTGGATTCTGGATGTTCTTTCCTTCCACTTCCAAGTTGGTAATGGTGTTAAGTTTTTGTCTTTTTTTCATTTGCCAAGCTAACAGTTTTCCACATTTATTAGCCGATTCAAATGTCCTTTGTTTCATCTGTTTAATTTTCCATTCTATTTCCTGATTCATCATCTTCATATATTGAACTTGGTATAACTTTATTTCTCTCAGAATCTCTTGTGACTTTGGTTTCGCTCTCAGTTTCTTCTCCCCCTCTTTTATTTTTTCCAAGATTTTATCTTTTTTCTCATTTTGAGTTCTCTTCTTTATTGCGTTCTGTTGAATTAGAAACCCGCTCATAACTGCTTTGCTTGCGTCCCAGATTACTCTTTTTTCGATGGTAGTGTTCATATTTATCTCAAAGTAGTCTCTCAAGGTTTTTTGGGCCTTCTTGGTAACTTCTTGATCTCTAAACAAGGTGTCATTCATCCTCCATCTGAAGGAACCGGTGGGTGTTAATTTCATCTCCATTTTCACAGCATTATGGTCGGAGCAGGTTTTAGGGCAAATTTCCACTTTTCGAGTGCCAGTCCTCTAGTAGTCCAGATTTGGTCAGTTCTTGTCCATGTCATTTTGGCTTCAGAGAAGAAGGTTCCCTCTCTAGCCAAGGGATTCTTTATTCTCCAAATGTCAATCAAATCCATATTGTCAGTCATCTCAAAAAAGGTTTTTGGCAGTCTGCCATCTTTGGTAACTACCTGTCTCTGCGACTTGTCCATGTTTGTGGATACCACTCCATTCATATCTCCCATCATGATAATGTTGTAATCCATATAGTCTAACAATGTCTCATGCAACTTCTTAAAAAATTCAGATTTCCCCTCATTTGGTGCATATACTCCTACTATCAGAAATTTTTCTCCTTGTGTTTGGATTTCAATTGCCACATATCTTCCTTGATCATCTTTAAAGATAAATTTCGGTGATAGGCTCTCTTTCGCGTAAATTACAACTCCTCTCTTTTTAACCTTGTCCGATGAAATAAACTCCTGACCCAATCTTTTGTTAATCAATACTTTCCTATGGAGCCTTATCACATGTGTTTCCTGCAAACAAATCAAGTCCAATTGTTCCTTTTTCAGTAAATGAAAAACTTTTTTCCTTTTCTCCGGGGAATTAAGTCCATGAATATTCCAACTTAATAGTTGCAGGGACATGGTGTGTTTATTTTGCTTTTCCTCCAACTGCACCAAGTAGTTGTTCTTGTTCTGTTGGTGGTATCACCTTCTCTTACTTGTCCAATCCCAAAGGTAGTGGTACTATGTCCTGTGTTCCTGGTTTTAAAGCTCTTGGCTCTTTTCCAGTTTCTTTTTGCAAATCTTCTTCGTAATCCTTCAGAAATTTTTCTTTATCTTCCACTGATCTTATTTTAAACTTTTTCCCTTTAAAGGTGAAAGATAGGCCTTGAGGGAATTCCCACCTAAAAATGGTTCTGTTTGCTCTTAACAGGGCCACCAAGTCTCCGTAGTTGGACCTAAGATCCAAAAGATGTTTAGGGATATCCTTAAATATCTCCACTCTTGATTCCTTTATTTCCAAGGTCTTCTGGAAGTGCAGGCTCAATATTCTGTCTCTCTCCTCTCTTGATCGGAGGGTAATCAAACAGTCTCTCACCCTGTTCTTTCTCCCCCCTCTTCCAAGTCTGAAAGCACTTACTATCTTGAAGTCTAACTTGTCTGAGTCTAAGTTACAAAAATCTGTAAATTCCTGCGTAAGAAAGTCACTCAAGTTGTCTTTCTCAAGTTCAGGTACAGCCCTGATCCTTAGATTTATCTGTTTTTCTTTTAATTCGATCATAGACAGCAATGACTTATGATCCTCCAGCTGCCTACAAATCGGTGGTATCCTTTCCTCTATCTTTTCCTCCACAGACAGTGCTTTTTCCTTAGCTTCTTCAGCTGTTTTTCGATTTGAAGTAGATTCCTGCAGCAGTTTCTCAATAGATTCTGTATTTGAATTCACCTTCTGCCCCAAATTATTGATGCTTGTAGTATTTTGGTCAATTTTAGTTGTCGCTTCAGCCACTTGTTTGCTCAACTTTTCCAAAGATTCAAAAATTTTATCCAAAGCTGAAGCTAAACCCCCTTCAGCTGCCATTCCTTTAGATGCCACCTGGGCTGAATCTTCCCCTGGTGGGGCAGGAAGGCCGGGTGCTGACGGTCTACGCTGCTGCAGTCTTATTTTACCAGATCTTGTTGTTTTTTCCTGAGTCAAGTCTGCCATAACACTTTATCTAAGGATCAAGGTCAGTCCCACGATTACTTGTTTGTAGTGAAAAATTCCCCTTTAGTATGGCCAATTTAGAGTGGAAAATTCCCTGGCCAGTTGTAACGATTTCAAAGTTCCTCTAGGGGGACACAAAAGCAGTTCCAATTTGTAGCAATAAAATAGCAATTCCAACTTTCAAAGATCCCCCCTTTAGCCAAAAAGAGCAACAGTTTCAAATCAAGAGGGACTTTTCAGAATCAAAGTATCCCTCTTACAGAGCTAGCTGTCAAAAAGTTACATTATCCTTTGACAGCGCGTTTCACAATACGGCAGTTTCAATGTCCCTTGACAGTCCGTTCCCAGGCATTAAGTGATGGTCTTAGTTCCCTTTCTCTCTTCTTTTGTGGGCAAAAGATACTTCCCCTTCTCCCTCCCCTCTCCCGCACCACAGGGAGGGAGTGCTCTTTTTGTTGATGTAAGATTTGAGTCTTTTTCAACACTATTTTCAGGCTCTTTGCTTTGACAGTCTTTGCTTTGATCTATTTACATAAAAGGAAGGCGGACTTCCTGTTTACACCTTCCCGCTTCAGTGCCGAATTAATCCTTTCCCCCCCCTTTTTTTCCCCGATCTTCAGACTTAACCTACTCACGGGTAGTTGTTTATTAGCCGAATTGTCACAGGAAAAAGGTCGGCGCTCTCTGGCAACAGCTGTGCGGCTTCACTCCACGGAAGAAGCAGTTGACTCTCAGCACCGCGCCAGACTCCCCGCTTCGCTCCGGAACTCTTTCCAGGGTTCCCTCGCAGATGGGACTAAGGGTGGCTAAGATGGCTAAGGGTGCCTGCCGAGTCCCACGGTCACAGGCTTCACCCGCCTGTGATTTTCGAAGGGGTCCCTGCTTCGCCGTAGCGGCAAGACCCGATTTCCGCGGAGCTACTCCCTCAAGACTAGAGGGAATCCGCCATTGCCGATGGCGCCGCCTCCGGAAGTCCCCGCGCATGGGTCGCCTTTGGACACGCTGTCAGATGAGGAACTTCAAGAATATACATTCTCATGCAGCAGTCTTACTATTTTTATCAGCAAGACTTGAAAGAATCAGAGCTTTCAAAAGCATCCCAAAAATGAAGTTGAAACAAAGAACTGAGAAGAATTGTGATTCGGGTTTTTCTAAGGGATCCAGTTTTCCATTTTGATTTCAGCTCTAGCATAATCCTGTTATGTTGAACGCACAGCGGATCAGCCATGCCCTTCTACAGAGCACTCCATTCCACCCTACGCCACAAACCTTGCCACCTGCCTACCTTGCTGCTCCCTCCCTCCTGTCTGGAGTGGGTGCTGCTGTTATGGCTACATTAGCTGCAGAACAGATAATAAAATCATGGGACTGTAAAGCAGGAAGCTGTGCTCACATTTGGGTCCTGAGGGTCATCTAGTCCAACTCCCTACAAGGCGGGAATAAGATACTCTGATATTTAAAAGAAGCAGAAAAAATCACTGGCTGCCACTTCCCTGGGCTTTGCTTCTCCACCCCAAGGTGGAGAGATGGTCCTTCCTGGGGCCCACTCCCCTCTGCTCATTGCTCTCCCGAAGAGCAAAGGCTTTGTAGTTTACTTGTTAATGTTCAGCATAATTCTCTAATGGCCCACTGCGATTACCTCGCTTCCGCTTTCTGCGGTCTCTTACCCTATGCAATCCCCCAGCGATTCCTCAGTTATACCTTATTTTATTAAAACACCGTTGAACTATAGCCTATTGATTTTGATTTCACAGACAATTGAAATTTAAATTGACTCCAAATTGAATCCCTCCACGTGCTGCACTGAGGAAGACAGGCAGCTGCTCAGGATGATGGTGGAGTATATCTGTATACTTAGTTTGGGCTCTGGAATTCATCAAGAGACAGCTGTGAGGAGCTCCACCCTGAGAAGTGGAGGAAAATTCTCCTGTAGCCCCCCCCCCCCCGAGAACTGAAGCTGGCCATCTGACTCATGCACACGCCTTCCACTTTGGGCCCTCTTGCTGAACAGATTGCACAGAGTTTTGAGAAATTAAAAGACAAAGTGCGAGACTGGCTTCATTATTATCAGATAATGGAGGCATACAATTTGGACAAGAAAATTGGCTTCCAGGTGGAAAAATCAAAATTAGAAACAGAACTGTTAGAACCCAAAACTAAGTAGCATTCCTATGGCCTTTGCCTCTAGCACCTGAAAATTTCTTTCTGCTCTTCCAAAGAGGCTCTCCAGAGAGCAGCAGATTAAACCAGTAGGCTAGAGATGGGGAAATGTGTTGATTCTGGTTGTCTCAGTTTCTCATTTTTTCTAATTTAAAATTCAGTTTTCCACTGTGATTTTTGTAGTTTACTTTCACTAATACATGCATTTATGCAACCCCTTTCCCACCAGCATTCACATTCTCGTATGCATTCCATGGCTGAAGTACCACGCTGCAAAATTCGGAGAAGTGCAGATTCTGAAGGGTGGCTGCATTTTGTTTTGCTTCTTGTTTGCGAAAGTGTGGAATAGCTGACTTTGCCTTTACATGTGAACTCAGACAAACTTTCCCTCCATCCTTAGAGTAGACAAGACTCCTTAGCAGTAGTTTGTGTAGCATATGTCTGTGTTAGAGGGCCAGCCTAGGCTTCTGGTTCCTGTCCCGTGGCGGTGGCTCCGTCAACATCAGAGAGGGGCACAGGTGAAGGGGAAGGGAACAAAAGGGGTTAAAGCATTCCCTGGAATTCTCCCGAGGTACAGGAGAGCAGGCTGACTCGGTTGCCTCAATGGCTCACTCCCACGCAGATCAGCAAGGGGGGGGCAGAGGTCCTGGTGCTAAGCACCTTCGCCATGATGCACACCTCCCCCCAAACTGCCATCGAAGGCAGAGGTTCTCCTAATAATTGGGTCATAATTGGCATAAAGTAAAGGTGCACACTGGAAGAGATGTGGACACTTGCCCTGCGAACGACCCAGCTGCATGGAACTGAGGTTTGAAATGGGAAGAAGATTTTAGTCTGTGTTGGTGGTGGATGGAGAAGGGGGGCAGTCTCTGCTATATTTTATATTATGGAAGTCCCTAAGTTCATGATTTGGCAGCCCTTTCCAAATACAAGATATAAAAAGATACAAGTGAGGATGGCTTGATTTACTATGTAACTTGGATATTTAAAAGAAGACTTAAAGACCACGCACTTGCATAAAAGAAAACTTAAAGCTTTGTGTGGATGGGAAGGAATGAAGGAGGGGAGAGCCCTGTTGTCCTTAGGGATGTTGCTGGAGACTAGAGCTTATCCCCCTCCACGTAGAATGAGACTCTGGGCTTAAAGAAAGGTTAAGATACAACTTATGTTTAAAAGTCACTGTGAAGGTGAGAGGAATTTTGCAAAGTACAGTGGTACCTCGGGTTACATAAGCTTCAGGTTACAGACTCCACTAACCCAGAAATAGTACCTCGGGTTAAGAACTTTGCTTCAGGATGAGAACAGAAATTGTGCTCCGGCGGCGCGGCGGCAGCCAGAGGCCCCATTAGCTAAAGTGGTGCTTCAGGTTAAGAACAGGTTCAGGGACTTCCGGTTGGCCGCCCGGTTATGGTAGTCGGGAGCTCTTTTGGCTGAAAGAGCCCCAGCTCTTTGAAGTTGGGGAGACGGCGAGAGCGTCGTGGTTCCCCACCAAAAACCTCAGATTGGGTGTTCTGAGGACCTGGTGTTCTGGCGGGTGCCTTCCAGCGACTCCCCCGCTCCCTGGTAAGCTCATAAGAGCCCCGGGAGCGAGCGGGCTTGGAGACGCAGCACAGCGGAAACGACTGCTTCCTTCAAAGCAGCGAAGCTCCTAGACTGGTGATCGTGAGCGGCCAATTCCTTCATAAAAAAGATTGAACAATTTGGAACTGTAAGTACTTAAAAAACTAATTTGGAAAAGATTGGGAAGAAAAGGGAGACTTAAAAACGGAGGTCGGTCCCCTTTGTTGGAGAAGGCAAAAATTGGTGCACAAAGACCGAAGCCTTAAAGGAACGAAAAACTTTTAAAATCCTGCAAGCAATTTTGACCCCCCACTTCAGGGGAAGAGGGGGTATTTGTGCCTTGGATATCACTTTAGGAAGTCTGTGAATACGATTGAGACCTCCCCATTTGGCAGCGGACCACCTGGGAGGGAAGACTAGTCTCCATTGTGATGTCACAATGGAAGAGGAAACATTCAATCTCCGTTTCCACTGACTTGGTTACAAACTTTTCTGTGCTGCCTGTCCCCCGTCCTCAGAATAAGGGGAGAATTGGAAAATTTCCCCCCTTCCTCAGAAAAAAAGTGTCCCCCTTCCTCAGAATAAGGGGAGAATTGGAAAATTTTCTCTTTGCCATTTTTGTCTTTGGCATCCAGCTAATTTGGAAGATTAAAGAAGCTGTGGAAGGAACTTGTTTTTCTCCTTTATTGTGCCAGACTGTGAGACTGACCTTGACATTCCTAAGCTATTATGAGTTCAGAAAGGCTGAGACGTGGCTCTAAAACTCCACAATTTGAGGAGTCGGTGATGTCAATGTTAAGTGACATCAAAGAAGGTTTAGATTGTAATACAGTATGTGTGAAGAGGTGCTGATGCTTCTGACTGAAGAGCGAAGGAGGTCCCCCTCAGACAGAAGAGAAAATGGCAATTTCCTGGAATTTGTTGATCTAGTCGACAAACAGAAAGGACTATTATGGGATGGAAGGGACAAGAGCAGAACTGAGGAGGATTGGAGCTAACCAGCTCCACCCCAAATCACAACGGAACCATAATATTGTGACTAGCCAACGAAGAATGCAGTTTAAAAACATCAGTTGCAAACATACAAGGCCAATGAATGTCAGTGCTTGGATTTATTGGATTACACGCAGACTGAGAAGAAAATAAATATTGCTCCTCACTTGATGTTATATGGAAAGTTAAATAATATAATAACACGAATAGAAATCATTAAGAGTGCAGCTGTGGATTAAGTTATACTTTTGTAAAATGGATGGAACCAGAAGTAAATAAGAATATGAAACACAGCAATAGTGGATTATAAAGACACATCAAAACGACTCATGGGAAACCACTTTAACAAAATTGTATTAATATGTAAATAACTAGCATAATTTGCATAATTGGGTTAAAATTTGGGAAATCAATAAAAATAATAGGCAAAAGGTAGAGAGCCTGCCTAACATGCAGAGGGTTCTGGGTTCAAGCCCTGTTGTCTCTGGGCTGGACAGCGGCTGTGATTCAAGAATAGACAAGACTCTGCTAGACTCAGCAATTGTCTGCCTTGGCTGTACTACCCCACATCCTCTTCCCTGGCATTTCCTCACAAGAGCAATTTCAAATGTGAGCACATCTTGCAGGAGGAGCAGTTCAGCTCTCCCCCTTTTCCTGTTGGATGCGGGTGGGGGAACCTCTTCCAACCTGTTGGCCACCTGGGTAACCTTGCAGGGTCCACAAGCCAGTGGTGGGTGGTACAAGAGGCAAGAGTTGGCGGAACAAAGGATGTGACGCTTCCCTTTGCCGTGTGCTACATTCCAAACACAAATGCCAGAGGTTCCCACACACCCACATGTCCCTCTCTCCATCCAGGTGAGCACGAGATATTACAAGGGCCTATTCCAGGTGGGCAAGAGCACCTGAGGGTGCAGAACAGGTCTGCTGGAGGGCGTGGCCTGTGTGAAGCCCTGGAGGGCTGCGTGGGACCAGAGGTGCCCCAGTCCTGCTGCCTGGAAGTAGTGGCATAGTGTGGGTTGCCAGGGCCTGGGGCCATGCAGAGGTGGGGGTAGAAGGGAGGGAAACGGATGGCGTACACATGCTCATTCAACAGTCTAATGACATCCACATCACCCAGGAGATCACGGCCACAGAGAAGAGAAGAGTCATTCCATTGTCTGGAGAGGTCACTTGCTGGCTCGCATGGAGAAGTCGTTTTCAACACAGCTCAGTGACGGAAGCATGCAGCTGTATTGAGGCAGCACCGGGGGTTAAATCTTCCACCCCTAACAATTTTACACCCGGAATAACTGCCCCTGTGCCCCCCCCCCACTGCACCACTGTCTGGAAGCCTTCTGAGGAGAGCCTCTCGGGGTTGCCTCTGCTGCCACCATTCTGGAGATATTGAGATCGGCAAAGATTGGCCCCCAGGGGCCCTGATGGCCCAATGGTCCCCGTTCACGAGGGCCAGGCACACTGCAACCTTTCCATAAATGAGAACTAAGTGGAGTTGCTAGGCTGGCCCTGCCTTTCCTTCTACAGCTCCCATTGGTAATAATGCCTCCATTATGGCTGACCTTTAATGCCAGTAAAGGTAATTCTCTCTACAGCAGTGAACAGTTTAGTGGCTGATGGATAGAGCCCAGCTGGAGAGGACCAGCGCGCCAGGCCTGCAAATCTGCTTGGCTGCCAGGCACACCCCCACCCCGGCTTGACAGCCCCTCCAGCCTGCAGCCTTGCGCCTCCTCCAGCTGCCCTGTGCCAAGGGGAGCTTTGAATGACCCACTTGGGTCTTTTGCCTCAGGCTTGCTGTCAGTTATTTGGTAGAATCAGACCAGGAGTTTATTTTCCCTCCCGTTCAACTAGGCTCTACCTATTGATGTGTCAAAACCTGCTCTTCATTCTCCCCACTCACACAGTCTCAACCTCACCCACTTGCCAAGGACCCACATTTTTTGTTGAGAATGGAACGGTGTTATGTCCACCCATTTCTGTTCTTCTGCCAGCTGAGGGTAAACTGAGAGGGCCTCTGACCATGTGCAGACTAGATTTCCCCCATTACTGAGTAATTCTAGCATAAAGCCTCCTGTCTGGGACTTAGGCATGTGGTTTCCGCAACCTTGAGCCCTAGAATGTATCTTTGTAGCTTGAACTTACTTTTGTAGATCCCCTGGAGGGACTTTGGTTGATGGGTGGCCTAGAAATCATACAAATAAATAAATTACACAAATAAATCAGAACCTTTTAAGGAATTTCGTTTGCTCCTGAGAATGGATGGGCTGGATTCCCTGCCCCCACACCAAAGCCTGCTGAACTAATCCCATCCTCATAGTCAAAATAAAAAAAATCCTTCCAGTAGCACCTTTAAGACCAACTAAGTTAGTTCTTGGTATGAGCTTTCGTGTGCAAGCACACTTCTTCAGATACACTGAAACAGTTCCTCACACACCTTCCCAGGTTCCTGCTGTTTGCAAAGATTAATTGACAGCAATTAAAGAGGTGCTAATAATCATCTTGCTAGTGACTATTCTACAGGGGAACTTTGTTCACCATTATCTACACAGAGATTACAATTTGTAATTGGACTGAGCTGAATCAAGCACCTTCCAACCGATAGTTCATCAGTGAGTGATGGGCTGAAATTTTGTATCATGTGGGAAAATTAACTTGGAACCAAACAAATGTGAGGGTAGATCACCTGATCGGCTGAGAAAGTGGTGCCGCCCCTCCCAATGTAGGGGGCACAGTCATTGTGTGAGTGTGTGGAAGCTGGTAGCAGTAACACGCAGCAAAACTAACCCCCCCCCCACTGCTGTGGCAAACAGATGTTAACATAACAGAGCATTCGAAAATGTCCTGAGCCAAACGACAACTTTATTTCAAGGGGAACTAATGAATATCCCCGTCTTCTTCTTTGCACACAACAGGCTGCTCTAAGAAGCTCTCAGTTTCCTATGTCAAAGATGGCCACACTCTTGCCCAAGGCAACTTGAGGAGAAACCGTGACCCCATCTTGGTCCTCTGGGAGCCATCTTGGATCATTAAGAAGAGCCTCCTTGTGCAGCTGCCTTCCCCAACCTGGTGCCCAGAGCCACAAGGCCCAGGGCCCTGGGAGCTGGCTGCAGGTCCAGATCCAAAGCACCTGGGAGGCCCCCAGGCGGGCAGCCGTTTGTGTTTTCCAAATATCAGCCGGGCATTGGCGGCTGGCCTAGGCACTGGATCTTCTGGCAAAGTTTCAGGCTAGCATGCCCTCCCTGCTTTGTCCTGTGGACCAGGTGGGCATTGGAGAAGTCTCTTCTGCCTCCTGCTCAGGGAAGCCACAAAGAGAGGCAAGCTGTTTTTAGCTGGGCTTGAAGGTCCTTAAGAACAAAGGAGGAGGAGGCGGCGGCGGCGGGGTGTGTGTGTGTGTTGCCTCTGGCCTTTTGCGGCTGGGGTGGGGGTGGGGAATGGAGCAAGCAGGCTGAGAATGCTCGTGAATGGAGATCCAGCCCTGCCGCAGAGTAGCAAGATCAGGCCAAAGGGGGCTCAGCTGGTTAAGCCTTGTGTTCTAGCAGGGTCCAGCCAGAGACCCCAGAGGGAATCCTCCCCACTTCTGCTCCCTAGGCATCCTGCCTCTGACGGCGAAGGCAGAACATCACCAGCAGGGCTAGTAGAAGCCACTGGGAACGTCTTCCTCCAGCAATGGGGTGGACTTCACCTGTTGGATTTCTGTCTGTCCTGTGATCACACATGGGTCAGGAGTCCTGTTGGTGGGACAGCACAGACTCAGAACTCTACTCAGTTTTTGCTTTCGTTTTTCCAAATCACCTGTACCTGAAATGGTCTTTGCCCAAACCAGTTTGATGGGCTGCATTTTGACCCCACCTCTTGATTTGCCAGGAGAGTTTATAAACTTTCCTAGATTGCTCAGTTCCAGACCCACTTTCCTTTTCCACTCGCCGCCATTCACGAAACTTTACTGAGCTCCCCAATGTGTGTAGAGCAGCATCACATTGACAGCGGGTGTTTCTTTTAGGGTGGCCTACACTCATCCCAGAGTTTTTAATTATTGCATGCAGTAATTATTATTACATCTCAGTATTATTACCCCTGGTGCAATGTCATCGTTTGTTTTAAAGCACGATGTATCTGCTTCGCGAGTGAAGGGAGCAGGATTAATACCAGCAGTGAATCATCTTTGGAGGCTTCATTTCAATTACTATTGTTTCGTCATTTGAACATTTATTATAGTAATAATTACGTATCTAATATGCTCATTATTGTTGGGTATGAAGAAGAAGTCTGGATGAACACAGCAATTAAGTGGATTGTGGTACTGGCAGGGAGCTGAGGAGCAGGAAATATCTCCCCCCTGTCGGGCTGGTCGGAGCCCCTGGCAAAGCTTCCAGCCCCAAGGGGGACGGGCCCTGCCTTGCCCGCACAGCTTCTCCCTCTACCTCAATTCTGTTGTTTGCAAATTCTCCAAAGAATCAAAGTCTGTAGAAAGCTCATCGTGGCTAAGTGTGCAAGGATGAAGGAGGCACATCCACCACAAAGCATATTGCAGCAGTTTTTAAAAGTTTCTTTTCGGCCGCTTTGAGTCCCAAAAACAGCATAAACGTTACCATGAAGAACAAAGAGTCTTGTGGCACCGTAAATCAACAGAGGATGACCTAACAAGCTCTCTGGGCTCATGCAGACAAGGGCGACCTTGAATGCAGCAAGCGAAATCGTAGCTGGCGGGAATATGCAGGAGAAAAGGGTCAGGTGGGAGCTGAATGGCAGTGAAGGACAACAGTCACAGCCAGGGGCCACTAGCACTTATGGTAGCAGATTGGTGGCTAATACTAACAGAACTCTAAGTCGGGGTGAGGCACGTTTTTCAGCCTGATGGCCACTTTCACTCCTGAGAAGTCTCTGGGCCCTGTGGGCTGGTAGAGAGCAGGGCCAGGGCAAGTGGGCGGAGCCATGGGTGTGACCCTTACCTTTGTACAGTTCACAAAAGTCAGGCACACACGCAGAGCCCTCCATCCAGGAATGCAAGGGGCATTGCCGCAGTTCCAGGACCCATTTCTGACAGCAGCCCCACATCAGGCCAATGGTGGGTGGGGTCCTGGGTGCAGCCATTTCTCAGCCGCCTCTGTGTCTTGCATACACCCTTACCAGGCCAGAGGTCACCCACCCCTGCTGTGAGTCAATCCTAAGAACATCTATCCCTTTACTTATTTTCAATATTTATATATCAATCAATCAATCAATCAATCAATCAATCAATCAATCAATCACAAAAGTTATCTGCATTTCATGCTGCAAAGTGCATGCTGAATCAGTGAAACTCACTCTCCATCTGTCCACACACACAGACACACTTCCTTTAACTCATTTCTAGGGATGTCTGTGGAATTTCCCAGTAGTGATGTATGGAAGTGAGAGCTGGACCATAAAGAAGGCTGATCGCCAAAGAATTGATGCTTTTGAATTCTGGTGCTGGAGGAGACTCTTGAGAGTCCCATGGACTGCAAGAAGATCAGGATCCATTCTATCCATTCTTAAGGAAATCAGCCCTGAGTGCTCACTGGAAGGACAGATTCTGAAGCTGAGGCTCCAATACTTTGGCCACCTCATGAGAAGAGAAGACTCTCTGGAAAAGACCCTGATGGAGAAGGGGACGACAGAGGAAGAGATGGTTGGACAGTGTTCTCGAGGCTACCAGCATGAGTTTGACCAGACTGCGGGAGGCAGTGGAAGACAGGCGAGCCTGGCGTGCTCTGGTCCAGGGGGTCACGAAGAGTCGGATACGACTAAACGACTAAACAACAACTGTGGAATTTGATCTTTGTGATACTTGATCCGCTGCACCTGGACTAACGTGTGGGTCAGAACTTCGTTGTCCAAAGGCTCTGGCTGTTTCCCAAATGTTTCAATGCAGTTCCTGATATATCAGATTGTGACTTTTGTGAGAAAACAAGTCTAAAAATATATTTACATGTGTATTTAAAAGTGGACTTCCATGTGGGCTTTTAAAAATCACAGATGAATGTGGGAATGGGAATGCAATGGGTCAGAAGGGGCCCAGATACAGCTGCTGGCAACCCCCCTACCTCACGGCCATTTCCATTCCGTGTGTCAAAGTAGCGTATTTTTTGCTCTATAAGACTCACTTTTTCCCTCCTAAAAAGTAAGGGGAAATGTCTGTGCGTCTTATGGAGCGAATGCAGGCTGCGCAGCTATCCCAGAAGCCAGAACAGCAGGAGGGATTGCTGCTTTCACTGCGCAGCGATCCCTCTTGCTGTTCTGGCTTCTGAGATTAAGAATATTTTTTTTCTTGTTTACCACCTCCAAAAACTAGGTGCGTCTTGTGGTCTGGTGCGTCTTATAGAGCGAAAAATATGGTACATTGGAATTAACTCAAGTCTATTGATGTGTAATCGCATGTAGGGCCTGTTACAGCATCTCTAAACTCTGCTGTGACAAATGCTGTGGTTGAAAAGGGCCCTGGAAGGGAATGGATCCATTGGGATGGATTTCTTCCCTTCTGGATCTTCTGCTGCCTTTGCTGGAGTGGAGGGCTGTGTGTGCCCTGGGTCACGGGCATGGGTGTAGCCAAGGGGGGCAGGGAGGAGCAGTTGCTCCCCGATCAATAAGAATCAGTAAAAATACCTCCCCCTAACAAAGGGCCTACCCCCCCAACAAAAATTCTGGCTATGCCCATGGTCACAGGCGCCCTTTAATCATTTAGTTCATTTCTTCATAAGATGAGCTGTTCTTTCCCAGCCCTGGAACGTAGTGTTCCAATAACACACAGTTTGGGAATTATAATTAGAAAGAATACTTAAATAAAAATATGGCTTAAGGAACTCGTGGCTAGAGCTTCTTGTCACAAACAGGCCTTTTGGAACCAATATTTTGGGATGTGCAATCTGCACAGTAATGTCTGCACATTTGAGGTTTGTTCTTTCAGTTTGTTCAGCTGTTTGTTCGCTTGCTCAGCGAGTGGAGAATGAGGGACATTTTTCTAGCCTGCCCCTCCATCATTCCTCCTCTCCTGCCCTCCACCGCCTTTTCCATTCCAGGCGTCCAGACTGGTGTTTCTGTGCTTTTTTGTGCGTGCCACCTTTAAAAAAACTTTTTAAAAAACACACAGAAGTTTTTTTGCCAGAAGTGCACAAGACCAAATGTTAGCATCCCTTGGTTCTTGCATTTCACAATAAGCATAATTGGGGGGGGGGGGGTATTGTGTGCTGTTGGGAGGAGGAGGAGGGGGGGCATTTCCATTTGATTTTTGATACTGAGTTCTTGCTCCAGAGTGATATTTAGCTATATCAACCTGCTCTGTGATTTAGCAGGTGTGTATGGCTATATATATATATATATATATATATATTAATATGGAAATACCCCATTACCATTAACAGCACAGCCCTAAATTCTGCCCCACCTAAAAACCCACAGCAACAATGAATTCCTGAAATCATAATACAAGGTCTTGCGCAGATCGCCATCAGCATTATTTCTAAATTCTAAAGTCAAATGCACAGGACCCTGCTTACATCTGAGGCCAGACCCTCACACACTTACCACGTGGGAACCTTGAGAGATGAGCCCCCCCCAACCCAGGTGCTGAATTTCAGGGGTGTCTTCAGCCTCTTGTTTGGCACTGCGGTCACCAGAAACAAAAGGAGGAGGTTGTGCCCAGGAGAGGAGGAAAAAGAAACATCACCAAATATGGCACAAACTGCCCATTATTTTTACTCATCAGATTTTCTGTGGTGAAGGGAAATGTGGATTAAATGCAGGGATTTTGGGGGGTGATGGTCCAAGGTAGCAGCACCTCTTTTTTTTTACCCCCATAAAAGTTATTTTGTATGGGCACCTGTGGCACTTTTATCCATGTCAGTAATGGCACCTCATCTTTTCTTTGCCCCCCAAAGCACCGAGTAAATGCAGTCAATAAATTAATACTGCCCCACCCCCACCCTGGAAATCGCACCTTTCTAGAGAAGAACTTGTGTTTCGTTGTTGCAACAAGAACACCAGACATTAAAAACAAGGACCCGGCGAGCGTTTCAGTCAGGAGGCACCGAATGACCTAATGCCCACATTTCAATAACAATTCCAAGAGGAAGCGAAAGTCAAGCCGTAAGCTCTGTCTAGATAGGAAAGTCCCAGCCACCAGCCCAGCAAAGGTCGGGAGAGGAAACATCCCTGCGCACGGAGCCCCTTCTTCCAGCAAAGCTTGCTAGCTCCACAGGAGCCGCCTTCTCTCTGCTGGCTCAGAAGCAGGGACTCTCCACACGGGGTCCCCCTTCACCTGCGCTGGAGTTCGCTGCCTCCCCTCCCCGCTGCTCCCAGGTGGAGGCTGTGGCCGGCGCCTCACGTCTGGAGCTGTGCGCTGGGGCGGGGAAGCCCTCTCCTTCTCCGGAGAAAGAGGAGCTGGGCTGTTAACACCTGTCAAGGAAGGTCCCAGCCCCACCCACCCGCCGAGGGCAGCTAGGCCAGCCTGGAGGGCCAGCCAAGCCCGTTCATCTGTACCAGGTCACAAACCGTAAGCCATGGGTTTTAGCCTCCACCCCACCCTTGCTCCCCATGATGCTCCCTTTCCTCACCCTCACCAGCCCATGAGCTGTGGACCCTCCCCACTCCTGTCACCCCCTGACTGCAGAAGGAACACCGTTCCACTGACGGGGGGGGGGGGACTTCTCTCTCCTTGCCCCTGAGATGACTCTGGGCTTCTTGGCAGCCCTGGCTGTATAGGACATTCTCTGGCAATTGCCAACATGGAGCAGGCGGCAAGCCTTCCAGCCAGTGCCTGGCACCTGGAGAGGAAGCAGCCCTGGCCCACGAGACCTTCTGGCCTGTTGCCTTCCTCTGCGTGGACCTTCCAGGGGTGGGGTGGTCTTCTGGCCTTGTTGTGCACTCCCTGCCTTTGCAGGGGGTGGTTGGCGAGTGGCAGGGCCTGCTTCACTGTGGTGCCCTGCATGCTGAATGCCCTCTCTGGTGTGCTCTGCCAGACCCCAGCCTGATGCCATTTCCTTTGCTCAGGCCTTTGAATGACTTGCAGGGGTGGCACGATCTTCCCTGCTGGAGGTTGCCACACAGCAACTGGACAGCTGCCGGGGGGGGGGGGCACAATCTCTCCCTTAATGTCCCAGTAGGAAGCAGATGGTTGGAGTAGGCTGGGATGAGCCTCAGCACCACATTTCCTTGTGGGCACACCCCACTCTCCATCCTCCATTGACATGAGCAAGAGGTATCATCCGAGGACACAGTGGGGCAGAGTCCCAAGGGGCAGGCAGGGGGGAATTTTGTCTCTGGGCCTGAGGTTCTCCACCCCTGAACTTGATGCTTCCGTGAACAGTCGGCACAAGTTGCAGGGAGGTTGTGAAACAGATCAGGAAACATTTCATGGCATGTCTCCCAAAAGTCTGGCCCGGTCACTCACTCTCAACCTGTCTTTCCCTCTGAAATATGGGTGTGATAATACTCTCGTTCATTCATTCATTCATCAATCACTTATAGTCCACCCTTCTTGGCAATGACCAGATGGAGACTACAGCAGCCAACTTAATGTTGGTTCTTGGATGCCCAACTGCTGCCAGCCCCAGCAAGTGTGGCCAGTGGTCAGAGGGTGGGAGCCCAGCCACCTCTGGCTCCCACCCCTGGATTGCAAGGAGATAATGTTCAGAAAGCGCTTTGGCCACTCAAAAACATTTGCAGATGTGGTAAGGGTTATTGTTATTATTTATTCCTTATGGGGTTCCCCAATTCTGCCAACCAACAGTGGTTTCCCTGTTCCTGAAAGCAGGAAAGAAATCGCTGTGTACATTTATTTGCATGTATATATATTGGCTCCAGTTCCACCCTGGGAATGAGCAGGGCAGCTTACACAGGGCATGCCTGCCAAGAGCGGAGACTGAGAGACAGAGTGAGAAACAGGCTCTGCAGGTAAAGGCTTGTGGGATTGGCCGCAGGACTGGCTAGTTGACCCCAATGGACAAGCTACTGCTATGCATTATAGTGGGAGGCGATTAACCCCCTTTCATCAGATACTTAACTCACACTCCATAAACTCATTTTGAGAGAGAATGATTTTATTTCGCTCTTTGCTGTTCCAGGGCAATTAGTTATCAGCTCTTTGCCTTTTTGTAATTTTTTTGCAGCAAATAATGGCTGTTTTAGCTGCAGAAATTCCTAGCATTCATTAGCAGCAGAACCAGACTCATCATGTTCATTAAGAGAGAGCAAGAACAAGAACGAGGGAGACCTAACTGTGTTCTGCCTGGTGCTGGAGCCCTGGAAGCAGCCTGGGTGGAGCTGAGCTGGGTTTGCGAAGAGGCATCTGGGAGGCAGCAGAGGGTTGCCTTCTTGCTGCGGCTGGCAGTTTGGAGGGCAAAGGGCAGGCAGGCAGCCCAGTCTGCCTCGGGGCCTGCGCTGCTCCCATACTTGAGACTGCAGCCGCTCACTGGAGGAGCACCTTGTTAGCCTGGGAAACATCAAGAGGCAGCCTTGGATCCCACTGAAGTGCAAATTCCTCTAATCAAATGTGCATCATAATGCTATAATGCTCATCTTGTTCAGCAATATTTCACCCGCGTCGTAATCTAAACACAATTCAGTGCATATTGTGAGCATGCATTATGCACAGCGACAGAGATATTGTGCCATAAATGTGCCGCATCTCTTGTTTTAAAAATTGCCAAAGTGTTCTCTAGCTATTGAAACAATTCAAGCATCTTAGCCATTACTGTAAATAGTGGATTAGCAAAAAGATGCCAAGGAAACAGACCTGGGCTTTCAAATTAATATTTTATGTAAATATGACATATCTGCGATCCTTTCCAGTGCACATTCTTTGTCTCTATACCCCCTGCCCACCGCCCATCAGCTGAGATGCTCCACCAACTGTATTCAGCAAGTCTTACTCTCAAGAGAAGGCATTGATTATTGAATCATATAACAAGGGTCAAGTAGTCCAACTCCCTGCAATGCAGGAATCTTTTGCCCAATGTGAGACTTGAACCCACAACCCTGACATTAAGAGTCTCATGCTCCAGCGACTGAGCTATCTCCATGGCAATGACAACATGAGAGGGCCTGCTCACAGGTTGAGGTTTGGTTTGGGGCCACTTAAAGGTAAAGGGACCCCTGACCATTAGGTCCAGTCGTGACTGACTCTGGGGTTGCGGCGTTCATCTCGCTTTATTGGCCGTACCCACAGCGCCACCCGCATCCCTTTGGGGCCACTTAGTTGTGAGTTATCAGAGGTTCTGCAAAGCCTGAAGCGTTTCATGCAGCGGGGCACCCATTGGGGCGTAGGCCTCCTCCCCAAGTCCTCTCCCTGCCCAGATCGTTGAAAGACCTTGCTGACCTACTACAAGAAAAGGATGAGAATTTGAAGATTTTGGGATTCTCTAGTCTATGGATCCAAACTACATTGGGTGTGTTTGACTTCTTTATTTTTTAAAAAGAATACCAGGCTGTGGTTTAATTTTTATGTACAGTGGTACCTTGATTTTTGAGCGTCTTGGAAGCTGAACATTTCAGTTTTTGAACGCTGAAAATCTGGAAGTGAATGCTTCCGTTTTCAAATGCGCCTCAGGAGTCGAATGGCTTCCACTGTGGTTTTTTTCAATTTTCATTGACTTTGCACCTCGGTTGTCGAATATTTCGGAAATCAAATGGTCTTCCGGAACGGATTACGTTCAACAACCAATGTACCACTGTATACACTTAAGCGTTATTTGTGTCTTTCAGGGTTAAATCACCCATCTGGGCTGCCAAAGTCACAGATCATACAGAGACGGGGCAGGCAACGTCTTCTGTGGATGGATGGAGCTATAGATTAAAAATAATAATTTCATTTCTTTTAATTAGGTTTTTTTTGAAGATTTTCTTGTGTTACAAAACAAGCAAAATAAACATGGAAAAGTACACATAGCGTCTCCATTTTTGATTTATAGAGCCTTTTTCACGGTTTGTTTATGTTTGGTATGAGACAATATTGTCATAGACCTCATGTGGTTGGGGGGAGGGAGGGGGGTAATGTTCCTTCGTTCTATTGCATAGCGATTATGTGGGGGTTTATGTCGGCATCACTTGGGTAGGTCCTTTGTTTATATATATATTTATTTATTTATATTGCTATTGACATTGTGGTAGATTAGAGGGTCCAGAGCATTCAGTTGGTTGCAGTACAGCTTGTTTGTTTGTATGTATGTGTGAGGCTGGTGTCTTGTGGGTCAGATCAGCCATATTGATTCATATGCCGGGGGAGGGGGGGAAGAGGTCATTGTCTTGTTGAGTTGTACATGTGATAAAGGGGAGTCACACTGGGGTGACGGTGTCCTGTGTTGCTAATTTAAGTTTGTTGCAAGCTCCCAGCTCCCCCCACTCACAGCACAGTTGTGTGCTCCAGCACAGAGTTATAGGCTTAAAAAATGCTATTTTTCTAGAAAAATAGGTGCCGGTACTCACCATGAGGGACACGGGTGGTGCTGAGGGTTAAACCACAGAGCCTAGGACTTGCTGATCAGAAGGTCGGCGGTTTGAATCCCCGCGACGGGGTGAGCTCCCGTTGCTCGGTCCCAGCTCCTGCCCACCTAGCAGTTCGAAAGCACGTCAAAGTGCAAGTACAGTGGTGCCCCGCAAGACAAATGCCTTGCAAGACGAAAAACTCGCTAGACGAAAGAGTTTTCCGTTTTTTGAGTCGTTCCACAAGACGAATTTCCCTATGGGCTTGCTTCGCAAGACGAAACGTCTTGCGAGTTCTTGCGAGTTTGTTACCGTTTTCTTAAAGCCGCTAAGCCGTTAATAGCCGCTAAGCCGCTAAGCTGCTAAGCTGCTAAGCCGCTAAGCCGCTAATAGCCGCTAAGCCGCTAATAGCCGTGCTTCGCAAGATGAAAAAACCGCAAGACGAAGAGACTCGCGGAACGGATTAATTTCGTCTTGCGAGGCACCACTGTAGATAAATAGGTACTGCTCCGGCGGGAAGGTAAACGGTGTTTCCGTGCGCTGCTCTGGTTCGCCAGAAGCGGCTTAGTCCTGCTGGCCACATGACCCGGAAGCTGTACGCCGGCTCCCTTGGCCAGTAAAGTGAGATGAGAGCCGCAACCCCAGAGTCGGCCATGACTGGACCTAACCATCAGGGGTTCCTTTACCTTTACTCACCATGAAGTTGTTAACAGTAAATGCCATACTTTTTGACAACAACAACAAAAAAAGAGGTGCTTGTACTGCGTATCCTTGATTGCCCCTGAAAAGGGGCTTAAAATGCTACATCTGCCTTTCCTGCTGGGCGCAGCCTGGCTTGCATGGAACCAGTCAATGAACCAAGCCATTGGTCTCACCCCAAGGGAGCAGCACCCTGCTGGATGCAGCAAGAGCAGCAGCACCCCAAGGCTCTGACCATTAGGCTGCCCTGCACTGTAAGAACCTAAGAAGAGCCTCATGCCCATGGCCCATGGAGTCCGGCATCCTCTTCTCACAACAGCCAATCCGATGCCAGTTGTGAGAAACCCACAAGCAGGATCCAAGCACAAGAGCAGACTCCCTGTCCCAGAGTCTTCCTCCTCCTCCTCCAGTGCTAGGATGAAAAGAGCTTGGCAGCCACGGCCAAAGGACTGCCAGGGCTGCCTGTGGAAGGAGATGCTCTAATAAAGTCTCCACACCGGAGCTTTGCTAAATGATTTGTCTTTTAACTATTGCACAGGCCTTATTTCTATCTCTCTCTCTCTTATAAAAAGCCAAACATTGTTTTATGCAGGAATGCAAAAATTATTACACATAATTAGAGTCATTTCGATTCCAATCTCTGCTTGGGCCTGACATATTTTGCATACTCTGCTGGCATATAACAAGTCAGCTCATAAAAATGCAGGCAGCTCGCAAGCATGGCGCGGGCGAGATCGGAGGTTGTCTAAACTAGCGTAAAAACTGCCTCTGCTTTGGGGAAGGGGGGCCTGGCGACGACATGGGCGTAAATTTATTTTGTCTCATTAGGGAGCGAGGCAGAAGCGAGGCTCTGCATCCCAATCAAGCTGCGGCGGCGTCCGTCACCCAGCAAGCGGGGTGGGGGGAGGTAGGCGGGGAGGTGACGGCTGTGCCGTCTCCCTTGCCCACCCAAGGGAGACGGTTGGGTTCTGTGGCTCACTGTGCATCCGCTCAGGAGGGGTTGCCCCCCCAGCTCGCCTTGCTGCACACCTTTGGGTTGTGGTTACCGTTTCACGAGTGAAGTCCTGCAGGAGCCTTCTGCACGCAGATGCTCCCCACTTCCCAGGAAGGAGGAGAAGATGCTTGCAGCACGAGCCACACCTGGGCATAAGGAGAACCTGGTTGCTGGATCTGGCTCAGGGCTGGATCACCTAACAGGCAGACTAAGGGCTCATCCACACCTTCACTTCATCCGTATGTTGCTCATCTAGTGTAACAATTAGTTTCCCCGGATCCAAGAGCTTTTCTTGTTGTTCGGCAGCTCAGCCTTGCGAAAATCTGATTTTGCCAGCTGAACTGAAGCTCAGTTAAGCAAAATCTCTCTCTGGGTTTTCCTTGCATCTGATAAGATCTCATTCCCCGGGTAAGATGGGATTTTCACAAGGCATAGCCGTGGAGCAAAAAGGACAGCTATTTGATCTGAGAGAATTAATCAGGACATGATGCAATCAAAATGCAGGTCAAACGAAAGTGTGGATGAGCCCAAAGTGCAAAGAATGGGATGGGATGGGAAAAGAACAGAACAGAACAGAAAAGAAAAGAAAAGAAAAGAAAAGAAAAGAAAAGAAAAGAAAAGAAAAGAAAAGAAAAAGAATTTTGGGGAAAAGAATTTGGCATTTGATATTTCAAAAAAAGAAAAAAAGAAAAAAGCATTTAAGTCATCATGAAAAAAACCAGAATTTTGTTAGACTTCCTTACCCTCTGCCTCCCCCATTTTCCTGCTCTCTTTTTTACTCCTGCCCACCTAAACCTCTTTTTTTGTTTTTAAAGAGTGCAATAACTTCATACTGGCACCTATTTTTTCTTGAAAAAAGCACTGGCATCAGTATGCATAGCATTGCTGAATATATTTTTTTACTTAAGAGTCAAGACATTGAAAGAGTATGTCAAAAGTTCCTCTGAATTCAAACTTTAAAGTGGCATTCAACATTTCTGAATTAGAAAACTATGCTGTATTTTGAAACTGTGAAACTTCATTCCATCTTTTGCTCCTCAGTGGTAGCAACCTTCTGCCCGGCACAGGGGGCTGTTCCACCCATTTGCACAGAAACAAAGCTGTATTTCCCACAGAGTGTACAGTCAGCAAGGAGCCACTCCCAGATCCTGGCTCCCTCGATGAGCACAGCTGTGTGATACGTGGCTTGCAAAAACCAGATTGCTCTGTTCACATCCTGCATTTTTAAGTGTAGGGATTGATTGCTTTTTTAAAAAAAAGTAAATGTATGCTGAGAAATTGTTGTGTGTGGAGTTGAAGAGCCTACAAATGCGAAGGAAGGCAGTTTTCATTCCTCCTCATTTCACAGAAGTTAGCAGTTTGAAATAGCTCCCTCATTGGGGGGGGGGGACAATTTGGACCCAAAGACTGCAACCCCTCAGGGGACCCCATGCTAGGGCAGTGGGCCAATGCCAGTGAGAGTCATCTTGAGGGGAAGACATGGAGGGGGGGGTTTAACCCCTCTGGGATGTCACTGGAGCCAAGGGCTGCACCCCCACGGAAGTGGCAGGTAGATTAAGGAAGGACCCTGATTGAGAAACAGGGAAGTGGAGCTCTCAGGCTGAGAGAATGGGAGGGGAAAGGGAATCTCCCAAGAGCGAGCCAGGAGGGCCTGTCATTTTCTGCAGGTGGCCAGGATTAAGAGCTACCATCTGGGATTCATGCAGTCTTTTTGTATTTCAGATACCCTGCCCCCCCCCCACTTTTAATGCTGTTGCACTTATGAGAATCTGCATTGTATTATGTAATTCTTAGAATTGTTTTAATTTCTATGCTGTACATGCAGGTCTCACTATTCAAATGCTCACAATATGAAAATTCACTTATCCAAACATAAGGAATTAGTACCCAAATCTCACAACGCACACTGCAGATTCAGATATCCAAACAGCTGAACCTGTGTATAATACTGTAAAGAAATAAGTAGCCTTAAGCAAGCCTTACTTTTTGGTGTTATGCTGGTCCATGCAGCCATTTCACCAGAAACCATGGTGGGAGGGAGTAGGGAGGGAGCAAAAGAGATCAGACATACAGTGGTACCTCAGGTTAAGAACTTAATTTGTTCTGGAGGTCCGTTCTTAACCTGAAACTCTTCTTAACCTGAAGCACCACTTTAGCTAATGGGACCTCCTGCTGCCGCCGCTGCACAATTTCTGTTCTCATCCTGAAGCAAAGTTCTTAACCTGAGGTACTATTTCTGGGTTAGCGGAGTCTCTAACCTGAAGCGTCTGTAACCTGAAGTGTCTGTAACCCAAGGTACCACTCTATAAGAGAGCATTTTTTTCACCCTTTGCTTGCCTTTTGCAATGTTTTCTTGGGTTTCCACAGGTTTTCCAGTCATTTCTGTGGTCGTGACCATATTAGAAATTTCACCGCAGGGATCAATGGAAATCATTGACTTGTTATGTGCACGCTTGCCTAACAAATGTTTTCCTGAGAACACATTGTGTTTGGAAAGGTATGCATGTATAGATAAATAATAAACAAGAATAACGCTGGGCAGGGCTCCCCTGTGCAGCTGGCACAGGTGCCCAGAGTGTGCTGGCATCATTACCCACCAGTGTCCCAAGGCTCCCTGGGATCCATCCTTCCTGCCAGCCTGAAGCAGCTTGGCCATCTCTGCCTGGCATCTCGAGTGAATTCCAGTCTCCCTTCCGCTTCCCCCCTCCCTGTGTTGTAGATCTGCCAGTGACAATTGCTTCCAATCTCTTTCCTTATCGCTTTCTACACCAAACACAGAGTCCGCCTGCATCTCAGCACAAAGTTCTTGGTCTGCTCTCCATTTGTCTTGCTTGAAAACAGCAGCAGCGTGTGAGAGAAACTTATTTGTTTATTAACCATAAGATGAATCACCTGGAGCTGGCGACGAAGGTGATGGGGAGATGAAGGATGACAGATAGTGAACAAGTGGCTGAAGGACAGGCTGGACACATTTTTGATGGAGACGAAATGGGTTGGCAAACGAGCATTTCCTCATGACTCTGGGTCCATATACACAGCCCAGCTGGGAAGCCGAAACCAGTATTGGCAGTGGAGGGGCAATGGGGAGGGGAGCTCAGCTGTAGGGCTATTCTTCAGGGCTGGAGCCATGATGTCACCAGGATAGCTGACGGACCCTCCTTGCTCTGGCAAGAAGATGAGGTGATAACAAGGCTTTCAAATGTTCCTATAATGGGTTGCAAATTACAGTGGTGCCTCGCAAGACGAAATTAATTCGTTCCGCGAGTTTTGTCGTCTTGCGATTTTTTTCGTCTTGTGAAGCACGGTGTCGGGAAAGTTTTGGAAAAGCTTCAAAAATCACCAAAGTCTTTAAAAACCTCAAAAAAGGCTACCACACCGCATTCTATGAGTTGCTCCTCGAAGTCAAGTCGCAACTGTATTAACGGTGTTAAGAAAAAGGAAACAAACTTGCAAGATGTTTCCGTCTTGCGAAGCAAGCCCATAGGGAAAATCGTCTTGCGAAGCAGCTCAAAAAACAAAAAACCCTTTCGTCTAGTGAGTTTTTTGTCTTGCGAGGCATTTGTCTTGCAAGGTACCACTGTAACATAGATAAAGTCTGAGAATGTGGGTGGGGGGCAGGGAGCGGCTGGATCTTTTGAGGAGGTTCCTACTTCACACCAGCAGGCTAAATGGTAACTTCTTTGCAAGGCTAGTTTGGAATTTCAAATTTAAAGTGACATGCTGCATTTCACCTGGTGAAAGAGCTTTGCAAATTGTATATCCCTCTTTCATCTTTTATATTTATCTATTTCATGAAATTTATATGCCACTTGGTTGTAAAATACCCCCCCCAACCCTCAGAGCAGTTTCTATGAGAGTCTGCTGTTCCTCATAAACTGGGTATTGTCATGCTGTGTGCTCCTTGGGTGCAGATGGATGTATGCAGAGAGATCAACACAGCTGCCTGCATTTTGGGACTCTTCTTGCAGCAAGTGGTGGAGGATCATCATCAAAATTTATGCCACATTGCACCAGTGGCTAAGAATGGAATGTGTCCACATGTGCAGTTTACTGTTCTTTGTGTATAAGGTTTATTGTTACCAACAAGCAATGCCTGCAGTTGAATCATTGCCCCCAGCTCCCATGGGATAACCAGCCTCATATAACCAACATGCTTAAGTCTAATTAATGTATGAAGGGGTTAAAACCATAGAGTAAGCTGTCCTGCCAGGTTTACCTCATATTGGAAGGGATTGGGTAATCAAGCCTTTGTTCCCCTTCCTCTGCCTGAGAAGCTCAACTTGTTTAGCTCAATGCATGACTCTCACAAGCCACTCTTTTGAGTTCCTATAGCAATAATTTATGAACTTTCACTGTGTAGTAATTAAGCCAAGTTTTACTGCCTGTGCAAGTTTGCATGGAAAAGCACATTAACCTGACCTTTGAAGAGTTTGTAAGTAAACCATTTTAAACGTACCAAATGTTTGGTCTTTCCCTATGCTAGTGGAAGAGGGAAGTTTTGGAACTCCCAAGGGCACATTTTCAAAGTCTAACAGCCTATATTTCCATGCTTAACTGCCTGCAAATTCAAATATAGCAAGGTCAGCCTAGCTCTTGCACAGAGCCCTCATTTTGTGATTTTCTCACCAAAGATCCAAACCTGGATCTTGGCATCCAGGAATTTATCCTTTTACATACCCATTTTTTCCTTGAACCAACAGCTCCCACCCAAAAGACTCTGGAGTGCTGCCACTTCCTGCGCACAAAGAGTTGGCTGGTGTCCCTTTCAGAGGCAGCCTCTCCCTGGCCTGCTCAATGCAAGCAGCACATATAAGCCACTACTTCCATCATGGGGGGGGGGGGGAGTGGGTAGGAACACCAGCCACCTAATCCCCTTGTCCCCCACAGTGTGAACTGTGCAGACAAGGCGGGGTCATTTGCTGCTCATCTGGAAAGGCAGGCAGGCTGGATGTCAGAGGTGGCTGCAGTGATCTCCCCCTAAAAGTGGGGCAGTTTGGGGGCTTCTGCCTGAGGCCACTTCTGGAGAGGAGCCTGGACTGGCAGTGGGGAGGGCGGGGCAGAGAGGAGGCCGGTGATATCTAGTTATCCTGTTGCTGACAGGTAGTTCAGAGACTGCCTGAGGATATCCAGTCAGCAGCAGCCACTTCAGAGCCGGGTTGCCGTGGCGAGAAAGCTGCCAGTCGGAGCTGTGCTGGGCTTTGAGATTCCTCCACCGTCTCATTAATCCTGATTTACCGAAAGTGGCAGCAGGCTGGGGCCCTCTTAACAGGCTGTCCGGGCTGCTCATTTGCCTTCGCGGAAGACGATGGGGCCCCCGAGACCAGACCATGCTGAATTATTCAGGTTGGGAGCGAGCCGGGAGATACTCTATGCTCCTTCCACCTGCGCAGGCTCCAAACACGCACACACCACACCCACCTGCTCTGCCACTTCACTGCGCTTGCTGCTTGGGCTGCTTGGCACACAAAGGCTCTGACCTTCTGCTTGCTGCCAGGAGGAAGGTGGAAAGGTCAGGGGGCACAGCAGGACAGGGAATCGGGGCCCATGATTTGTAAGCATCTCAGCTCATTAGCAATGGACCCAAAGGGGCACCTCCCGTCTCACTCTCCCTGGCATAGAGGCCAGGAAATGCCTTGGAGCTTCTTGCGATGGCAGCAGGGTGTGCTGGCAGGGGAGGGGGGGTCACTGTGCACGGGGGGGGGGGGGAGCTCTGAGCTTGCCTCAAACAGGGCACTGTAGAGTGGGGAAAGGTTCAGAAAAAGGGCAACCAAAATGATCGAGGGGATGGAGCAGCTCCTCCATGAGGAAACGTTGCAGACACCTGGGATTTTTTAGTTTAGAGAAAAGGGAGTCAGAGGCAACATGATAGAGGTTTATAAATTACGCATGGCATTTAGAAAGTGGACAGGGAGAATCTTTTCTCCTAATACTAGAACTTGTGGTAATCCAGTGAAGCTGAACGTTGGAAGATGCAGGATTCTTGCTCAAATCCTGCTAAAGGATTCCCATTGGGACATCTGGTTGGCCACTGTGTGAACAAAATGCTGGATTACATCGGCCATTGGCCTGATCCAGTATGTTTGTCTTATGTTCCAGCAGATTTTAAAAGATAACAAAACAGACCTGTTTGCCACCAGAAGCAGTCAAGACACAGAAGTTGCCTTGAGGATTAGCTGGTTTCTTGTGCATCTGGGAAGGAACCCCACAGTGTGTGGTGCTTTGCAAAGGACCAGAGGCCAGGGGTCCTGCCCAAATTGGCTTGCTTTTTGAAACTCAATTTGTTATTGTCAGGGGTTCAGGAGCAGAGGCACAGGAAAGGGAGGAAATAGAGAGCGAGGGGGAGGAGTCCGAAGGAAATGTTAGCGATGACAGCGGTCCGAGGTCTCTGAGTCTTTCCAGCGAATCGGAAGATTCACAGAAAGGGGCTCCCATGGTCAGAGCAAGGGGGGTGCCTAGGGGGACACCCCAGGAAGAAGGGGCCAGAGGGGACTCAGAGAGCAGCAGTTGGAAATCAGGACCAGCGTCCACACCAGAGTGCAGTAGGGGGGAGGAGTCCCAGGCATCGGGATCAGGCGGCGCACTGCCAGTGGGAGGACATGAGTCAGGATTAGCCACGCCTCCATCGGGGAGCGAGGAAACGGTCGAGAGGAAGGTTGAAGGCTGGGCGCGCGCGCCAAGTTCAAATGTACAGGAGGGCGGCGCAGTTGGCAGCCCGGATAGGGAGCCAGGTCCCAAAGCCCGCCGAAAAGAGGGGGAGGAGTCAGGGGGGTCAACGTCAGCGTCAGAAGAATCCAGGAAGGAAGGGACCCCGGGGGGTAGCAGGACCCAGAGGAGAAAGGAGAGACGTAAGAGGTGGAGTAAGGCTAGAATCTTAAACTGGTGTACAGGGGGCGGAGACTCAGATGGAGCTTCGCCGATCTAACCCCTAGACGTAGAGCTGGGGCGCTGCGGCTTGAAAATGGAAACTGTACTTCAATAAAGACTTTTGTACATTACTGCCGGCTAGCGTTGGTCCTCTGTGAGCTGGGACCTGGAGCCAGCTCTGACAGTAAGCTCCATCTGCAAAAGTTTTGCACCAAAAACCTCGTAACGTGAGTGGACGCAGCGAGGGAAGAAGATTGGTGCTTCGCGAGCTCACAAAAGTCAGGCAAGATGACTACAGAACAGCAACTAGCAGCCCTGCAAGATGCAGTGACACAACTCAACGCGGAGGTACTCGCATCCAGGAAAAGGGAAGAGGAAGCGGCTGCCGCCTGCAGGGATCTCCAAGCCAGGTTGGAAGTGCTTGCTAAGCAGGGGCAACCGGGACCCAAATCAGAGGGGATTGGGCTGGGGAAAAGAGGAGGCAGCCTGGTATCTCATTTCGATGGGAATTTGCAGCAGTACCCTAACTTCCGAGCAGACGTGCTGTTTGCGCTGGAACTGCTGGATAAAGACTTTAGAGATGAGCAAGAGAAGGTGGAGTTTATCTTGTCCCATTTGCATGGGGAAGCTAAAGCGTGGCTGCGCAATCTGTGGAGAGATAAGGATCCGGCGCTCCAAAATGCGGATGCATTCATTAAAGCGATGGATTCGTGTTTTTTATCAAATATAGACATTGATATCGCCAGAAAAAACATACATGGGCTCAAACAAGGCAGAGCCAGTGTAAGGCAGTACCATTCCCGCTTTTTTGCATTAGTCCATGCGCTGGGATGGGAGAAGGATTCTGCCCCAGCCAGAGACCTTTTTTGGGAAGGCTTGAATGCAAATGTGAAAGATGAGATTGCAAGGGGGGAGAGACCAAAGAGCACTCAGGAGGTTGTCCGGCGGGCGCTGCAAATTGGGGTGCGTCTGGAAGAACGTCCATGGAACAGAGAAGAAGGACGTTGGGGACGTACGCCAGTGAGAGCACCTCCCCTCTTTCCCAAGGATGCAGCGCGTGCGCAATCCACACCTCCGCAGGGAGGGGGAGAGGAACCGATGGAAATTGGAGGCGCCAGGGCTCAGTCAGCAACCAGAGCCCTAACACCGGGAGCAGTCAAAGCGAAGCCTCCTAGAGGGAACAGGAAGTGCTACATCTGCGACAGTGCTCAGCACATGGCGAAAGAGTGTCCCCAGAGGCTCCACAAGCACACTGCAGCCTCAGCAACAGTAACAGACGCAACTCAGCAGAGAGAACCACAGCAGGGAAACGACAGAGTCTGGTTGGAGGAAGAGGCACTGGGGCCCAGCCAGACAAGTCAATGAAGCCGTCCCCAGAGATTTTGCAGCCCACAGACCCCCTCCCGCCCAAACCAGTGGTGCAGCTCACAGCATCGCTCCAACTACCCAATGGACTCACTATGGAAGTGCCGATTACCATTGACTCTGGTAGTAACGCAGACTTCATAGGACTGGATTTCATTCAAGAGCACAACATAGCACTCCTGCCAGCCACGCTGCCTCTGAAGGTGGTCACGGTGGATGGCAGGGAATTGCTGGGGGGGCAGGTGGTGCAGCAAACGCCTCCGATGGTGATGCAAATTGGGAATCACCGAGAAGTCATCAGCTTCAATGTCACCCAACTGTCGGACACGCCTATAGTATTAGGCATGAGTTGGCACAGGCACAGCCCAGCATTGGCGTGGTACCAGCGACAACTGACCTTCGGCTCCTCATACTGTGCGGAACATTGCATTCTGCCTAGCCCGGAAGGGGAAGAGGATGACCCGCAGCTACAATTAGGCACGCTGCAAGCAGTGCCACTCAAGTACGCAGCGTTTTTGGAGGTTTTCTGCGAGAAGGAAGCGGACTAGCTGCCTCCCCACAGGTCCTATGACTGCAAGATTGACCTCCTGCCAGGGGCGACGCTGCCAACCGGGAAACTGTATTCCATGTCTGAAGACGAGCTGCAGGAACTCAGGGAGTTCATAGACCTCAACTTGAAGCGCGGTTTCATCCAGGAGTCGAAGGCAGTGGGGGGCAGTCCTGTATTCTTTGTGAAGAAGAAGGACACGCCCCAAAAAAGGCTTGTGGTGGACTATAGAATTTTGAACTCGAAAACCAAGCCCACAGCCTTTCCCATGCCCAAGATAGATGACCTGCTCGCAACGGTGAGGAAAGGACGCGTTTTCACAAAGTTGGATCTGCGAGGGGCGTACAACCTGATTCGCATACGGGAGGGCGACGAATGGAAGACTGCCATGTTCACGCCCCTGGGCACCTATGAATACAGAGTTATGCCCTTTGGATTACAAAATGGCTCCCACTGTTTTCAAGCCTTCATGCATCACGTATTGGCGGGTCTCCTCTACAAGAAATGCGTCTGCTTCCTGGACGACATCCTGATATTTTCAGAATCAGAGGAGACCCACGAGGGAGACGTCAAGGAAGTTCTGCAGAGACTGCAGGAGCACAGGCTGTACGCCAAGCTGGAGAAGTGCCAGTTCGACATGAAGGAGGTAGATTTCCTGGGCTCGCCATGGACAGCGCCAAGGTTCGCTCAGTGTTGGACTGGAAGAGCCCGCACAATCGGAAGGAGGTCCAGCGGTTTGTCGGTTTCGCCAACTTTTACCGCAAGTTCATCAAGGGGTTCGCGATGCAGACGGCGGCCATTACCGACACGCTCAGCTCCAAGAAGAAGAAGTTCATCTGGACGGAGCAAGCGGAGCAGTCCTTTCAGAAACTCAAGCGTCTCTTCTCGTCCGAAGAGCAGCTACTGCATGTGAATCCCAGCAGACCGATGAGGGTTGAAACGGACGCCTCAGACAGAGCCGTGGGAGCAGTACTGTTGCAGCAAGACCCGCATGGGGACTGGAGACCGTGTGCCTTCTACTCCAGGAAGCTCAGCAAGTCAGAGCAGAACTACGCCATCTGGGACAGGGAGTTGCTGGCCATTCATGCAGCATTCAAGGCGTGGCGGCACTTCCTCATTGGAGCCAAACACACAGTGCAGGTCCGCACGGACCATAAAAACCTGGAGTACTGGCGCACGGCAAGGTTCCTGAACCAGAGGCACATACGATGGGTGGAGTTCTTTGCGGATTTCGACTTCAGGATAGAGTACATCCCAGGCGACAACAACATCATGGCGGATGCACTGTCCAGAAAGCCGCAATACCTCGAGGAGGCGGCACCAGCAGCGGCCAAGCACATTTTCGCACCGAAAGCGTGGGCGTGCGCTTCAGCAACCGTGGACCTGGATGCTGTACGTCGAGCACTGCAGGAGGACCCCTTCGCACAAGCCAAGATGGAGGAGGTGCACAGGGGCACGGCGGAGGACGACGAGTTCCAGATACGCGACAGATTGCTCATCCGCAGAGGGGCCCTCTACGTACCGGGAGACGACCTCCGCGCGAAAGTACTGCAGCAGTTGCACGACGCACCCACCGCCGGGCACTTTGGCAAAGAGAAGACGGTAGAATTAGTAGCCAGAGATTTTTGGTGGCCCAAGATGCGGGGGGAAGTCGCGGATTACGTCTCGAGGTGCGACACCTGCCAAAGGGCCAAGTCAGTGCACAAACCGCCGGCGGGACTGCTCGAACCGCTGCAGACACCGCTCGAACCGTGGGAGAGGGTGGCCCTGGACTTTGTCACGGATCTACCCAGCTCGAGGGGCAAGACGGCAGTGCTAGTGGTGGTGGACATGTTCACCAAAATGGCCCACTTCATTCCGTGCGCGAAGGTGGCCACGGCGGAACAGACCGCCAAACTGTTCATAGACCACGTGTTCAGGGTTCACGGTCTGCCACGGTCTATCCTGTCCGACCGGGGGCGACAGTTCATCTCGAACTTCTGGCAGAAGCTGATGGGTTTCCTGAACGTCAAGATCAACCTAGCGTCGGCGAGACACCCGCAGACGAACGGACAAGCGGAGCGAGTCAACGCAATCATGCAGCAGTACCTGCGATGCTACGCAAATCAGCAGCCGGCAACATGGGTGGACTACCTGCCGCTCGCTGAGTTCGCCTACAACAACACGAAGCACGTGTCCACGGGGGTGACACCGTTCTTCGCCAACAACGGGAGGCATCCCAGAACCTTCCCGGGATTAGCGAGAGCGGGGGAGGGGGAGCCACAGGCAGCGGAAGCCTTAGCATCAGAGTTGCAGGAGGTTCACGAACAGCTTCGGAGGCAGTTAGAACTAGCAAAGCACGCATACAAACTGCAGGCCGACAAGCACAGAAGGGTTGGGGAAGACATACAGGTGGGAGACTGGGTTTGGTTAGCAGCCCAGGCAGTGCCGGCCAGGTCGTTAGCGAAGAAGAAGCTAGGGCATAAGCAGCTAGGACCTTACCAAGTCGAGGCACAGGTCAATCCAGTGGCCTTCCGGTTGACACTGCCGGAGGGATCCAGAATGCACCCAGTTTTCCATAGATCAGTGCTCACGCCCTACAAAGCACCTCATAGATTTCAGGAGCCAGGCACGGCACCAGACCCGTTCAGGGAGACGCCCACAAGGGGGGGGGGGTCGCCAAGGCGGGAACCCGTCAACGAGGTCACAGAGATTTTAGACTCGAGATGGGGGGAAGAGGGAGTAGAATATCTTCTCGCCAGAGAAGGTACCCCGGCCAGCGCCAACAGTTGGGTGCCAGACTATGCCTTGGACGAACCTCTTCTCAAGGACGAGTTTCATGCCCTTTTCCCACACAGGCCCATGCCAGCCGAGTATTTCGACGACTGGCTTTTCACACCCACATGTTCAGCCAGCACATTCCAGGGGTTCACCTCGGACGAGGAACCGGCACTAGAAACACGTTCCCCGGAGGGATCACCCTCGGGGTCTGCCTCAGACCGTTCCTATTGGTGGGACGATCGACCAGAGGAGCAGTGGCGCAGGAAGTGGCTGGGGGGTCCTTGGCAGGCAACGTCCCCGGAGGAGACCGGGGGAGAGACGGACATGGACGTGTTGGGGGAGGACCTTGGGTTCGAGCACGGCGGCAAAGAGATGGAAGCAGAGGAAATTCAGGTCGGCAAGAGCACGGAGGACGAGCCGGACTTATCCGGCTGGATGCACGCCACGGGGGACGAACTGTATCCGGCACTCACCCCCACAACGACGGAGCACCCAGTACCCACACCTGAAGGAGGGGAGGGGGGAAGGGGGGGCTTCGAGGGGGGGATGGATGTCAGGGGTTCAGGAGCAGAGGCACAGGAAAGGGAGGAAATAGAGAGCGAGGGGGAGGAGTCCGAAGGAAATGTTAGCGATGACAGCGGTCCGAGGTCTCTGAGTCTTTCCAGCGAATCGGAAGATTCACAGAAAGGGGCTCCCATGGTCAGAGCAAGGGGGGTGCCTAGGGGGACACCCCAGGAAGAAGGGGCCAGAGGGGACTCAGAGAGCAGCAGTTGGAAATCAGGACCAGCGTCCACACCAGAGTGCAGTAGGGGGGAGGAGTCCCAGGCATCGGGATCAGGCGGCGCACTGCCAGTGGGAGGACATGAGTCAGGATTAGCCACGCCTCCATCGGGGAGCGAGGAAACGGTCGAGAGGAAGGTTGAAGGCTGGGCGCGCGCGCCAAGTTCAAATGTACAGGAGGGCGGCGCAGTTGGCAGCCCGGATAGGGAGCCAGGTCCCAAAGCCCGCCGAAAAGAGGGGGAGGAGTCAGGGGGGTCAACGTCAGCGTCAGAAGAATCCAGGAAGGAAGGGACCCCGGGGGGTAGCAGGACCCAGAGGAGAAAGGAGAGACGTAAGAGGTGGAGTAAGGCTAGAATCTTAAACTGGTGTACAGGGGGCGGAGACTCAGATGGAGCTTCGCCGATCTAACCCCTAGACGTAGAGCTGGGGCGCTGCGGCTTGAAAATGGAAACTGTACTTCAATAAAGACTTTTGTACATTACTGCCGGCTAGCGTTGGTCCTCTGTGAGCTGGGACCTGGAGCCAGCTCTGACAGTTATGTACTGAAGTTCTCAGCCTGGGCCAGCAGAGGGATACTGTAGATAGTTTTCACTCAGGTCCGCATATGCAAATAAGGGGTTGAAAGTGACGTTCAGTGATTGGATAGTTACAGAAAGTTGTTACAGTTGCGTGGTACTGGAGCTCTATATAAGCAGGCTGGATGACCCCTTCAGTTCAGTTCTGTTCTGGCCTGTGAATAAACAAGAGATGTTTGAAGAATCGCTGTGTCATCTGATATTTTTACCCACAACTCAACACAATTCATGTTTGGCAACAGTGAAAGGGGGATGGAAACTGGGGCAGGGGGTAAGCAGGGACAGAAGAAAACCCGCCTGTATTGCTGGCACACAAACTTGGGCTGCGGACAGTTTGTGGCACAAAAATGTAGTTTTTCCAATACGGAATTGTTCATGCCTGCTGATGACATGCTGCTTATAATGCAATGGTGCCTACCTGAGAGGTGCTGGAGTTGAGTTCAGGTGAGTTCTGGCTGAAAAAAAAGCACTAGCTCTATCCCAGATGTTCAAAAGGCCTTGCACTGCAGGTCTTCTCCTTTGGCTCTAGTTGGTGGAACTTGAGAATCTCGCAAAAACAGAGCAGATGTGTTAAACCTGATGTCTGCTCACCCCAGACATTTAAAGGTCATTCTGGCCCTTAAAGAATCCCGGGAACTGCAGTTTCTCCCTCATAGAGCTCTAATTCCCAGCACCCTTAACAAACAACAATTCCTAGGATTTGGGGAAGTCTGGCATGTTTGCCGCCACAGACTTGGCCAAAGGGCGATGTGGGGTGGGTCGGGGGCAGAGACTCGATGCCATTGGCTTTCCAGGTGGAGGAGACTGGGGAAGACTAATCCAACGGAAGTTTATGCCATAATAATGGGCTAGGCTTTCAGGTGCCACAAGGTTCGGGGCGGCTTTTGCTGCAGCAGACTGATGCGGCTGCCTCAGGATTCCTCTGGGAATCCTTAAAAGCAGTCACACAAATCCTTCCATGACTCCCAAAAAGGACCTTATTTGAAGGGCCGCTATGTTCTCTCAAATTCTGTCTCAGAATGGCAATGTGCCATTACCATCAGCCAATATTTCCTCCTCCCGCCATCCTATTTTGCCAGGTGAAGAACTATAGAGAACTCATAAGCTTGTACACTATTTTCCAACTACCCGTATTTTTCACTCTATAAGACGCACCAGACCACAAGACGCACCTAGTTTTTGGAGGAGGAAAACAAGAAAAAAATATATTCTGAATCTCCGAAGCCAGAACAACAAGAGGGATCGCTACGCAGTGAAAGCAGCAACCCCTCTTGCTGTTCTGGCTTCAGGGATAGCTGCACAGCCTGCATTCGCTCCATAAGACGCACACACATTTCCCCTTACTTTTTAGGAGGGAAAAAGTGAGTCTTATAGAGCAAAAAATACGGTATCTTGACTGACCTGATGAAGGTTGTGCTCTAAGACAGTCCTAGAAAGAGGAGTGTCTCTCCCTCCATGTGGAGGACCTGCCCATCGCTTGTGGAAATGCAGCAAGGGAGAAAGCCACATGTCTTGAATTCCTGCCTGCTTTGCAGCTGAACCTCCTCAAGCCTCTCGTGGCAAACTTTCTAATGGAGGAAGCGGCAAGCGAGGTCTGAAGGAGCCTCTTCAGCTGTTAGCGGAGTCCAGCGGCTGATCTGGGCTCCATCCTGTCACTGTGCTGCAGATCCACATGGCCCCAGGTGACACCAGAGGCAGGAAACTCGTAATTGCACCTGGCCCAGGCTTCCTCCCCCAATTAACCTTGCACACAAGACTGGCCAGGGCCACCCCAGGCTTGCAGGGGTTTCCTCCTCCCCCTCCTGTGCAGTGGAGGCTAACAAGCAAATCCTGCACTCCCCTGTGGGCACAGGGGCCAGCTCTGCTCCAAGGGAGGAGGCCAACCTCTGTGCCTTCTGCTCCCCCAGCACCTCTTGGTTCTCCTGGGCCAGCCGGGCCCTCCTCTTTCGTAATCAGATCGGATTCCTTCATGGCTGGCGTTACTTGCAGATGAGGATGTCACGCCCGCCTTTCATCTTGCCTGAGAGCTGCAGAGCCGCTGGCTTCGCCCCAGGCCCAGAGCAAGTCAGGTTAATAGGCTCGTTTGCAGCAGGGCTGGTTCAGCGTCTTTTAGCCATGGAGGCTCCCTGGGGCCCAAACACGGCAAGCCGGAGCCTCTCCATGGCGTGGGTGGAAGTTAAGGCTGTGATGCTGGACACCCACACACCGCGCCCCCCCACACTTCAGGTGTCAGAAGGAGTCTGTGTCCTGCTCACCATCTGCAGCCCAAATGCAGCAGCAACAGGAACCCCGCTGAGCTGTCACAGCTAACAGCCTAAGCCCCCCCCCACTGATTTGTGTAATCCCCTGTTACAGCTGGCCTGCTGAGAGTCAGATATAAGATGGGGGGCACCTGGATTGCTACAAGATGAACATGAGTCAACAGCGTGACGCAGCAGCAAAATAATCCCAATGCTTTAAAATCTTGGTCAAACCATACCTGGAATACTGTGTCCAGTTCTGGGCACCACATTTTAGGAGGGATATTGACAAGCTGGAAGGAGGAGATAGGATAGCCATCTTCCAATATCTTAAGGGCTGTCACGTGGAAGATGGAGTAAGCTTGTTTTCTCCTGCTCTGGAGGGCAGGACTCAAACCAATGGCTTCAATTTACAAGGAAGGAGTTTTTCAACATCAGGAAAATCTTTCTGATGGCAAGAGCTGCTCCACAGTAGAACGGTCTCCCTTGGGAGGTAGTGGACTCTCCTTCCTTCGGGGTTTTTAAGCAGAGGTTCGACGGCCACCTGCCATGGATGCTTTAACAGGGGGTTGGACTAGATGACCCTTGGGGTACCTTCCAACTATAATTCTATGATTATATTACTGAGTGCGGATTTGAACCCAGCTCTCTTCCTGTACCCATGCAGCATCTGGATAGCCCCAAGTTGTGGAAGGCTGATTTAAACCAAGGATGTGGAACCCAAGACCACTGGAACAATGTTTTCCTCCAACTCCCCGGCCATCACAGCCACATAATGCCAGGGCCGATGGAAGCATAACTTTGCTAGCTAGGGATGATGGGAGTTGCAGTCCAAAATCACCTGGAGGGCACCAGGCTGGGGAAGGAGCCCATGAGTGCCCGAACCTCACCCTGTGATGCCCTGCTGAAGGAGACTGTGCTCATTCGCTCTACAAAAGCCACCTCACCACACCTTGGAAAGCTGCTGTGTTTTTCCTCATGGTTAAAGGCAGGAAAACAACCCCATCTCTAGTATTATGCTAGCTCAGATCCAGACAGGGCCCAGCAGATGCAACCTCTCCCCACCTCCTCTCCCTATCTTCCTTCCCCTCCCTATCTTCCTTCCCCTCCCCCATTTCCATATCTTCACTTTAATCCGGCGCCCTGAGGGGGCTGCTGATCCACTGCATCTCATGTTCCGCCCCATCCCACGCCTCCCGATGTTACACCTTGTCGGGGCAGCTAAGATGCCACCCATCTCCAAAACACTGAGACCTGCTGCTGGTGTACATCTAACAAGACAACGTCAGCAACAAAACGTGCCGAGCCCCTTGGGGAAGCCCTGAAGGCAGTCTCCTCCTTCACACCATCTGTGCCAACCAAGGCAGCACTCTCCTCTCATGGTGATGATCATGATGCCTGGTGTCAGTTTTGCAAGGAGAAGTTGGGAAAAGGAGGGGTGCCCAAGTTAGATTTACAAAGTGGGGAGCCATTTCCAAAGGAAGGCTGGGCCGGGACTGCTAAGGCAGTGGGCAGAAAGGAGAGATGGATTCGTGAACAGGATGCTTTGGAATTCCCGGGCACACACATTATTCTGTTTTAGAATGACACCTGGTTGGCAAATGTGAGGTCAGGATGCTAAACTAGAAGGTTACTAGACAGTCCCTGGATTTGCAAATTTGTCCCCGGACAAATTCCATCCCCGGAATGTCCCCAGATTTCAACTAAGGTCTCCGGAAAACATGGTAGCAGCAGCAGCAGCAGCAGCAGTGGCAGTTTCCTGTCTTCATTCATTCATTCATTCATTGATTTATTTATTAAATTTATATACTGCCCTCCATTCCAAACATTCATTCATGCTGAACAAAGCAATTTATAGTGTACAAGTACAAAATGAAAACACAAAAAACAAAAAATATACAAAATGACATATAAAAAAACTGCAAAATACAAAATGAAGAATACAAAATGAAATACAAAATGAATACAAAAAGGAAAGCTATAGTCCTTTTTACACAGAAAAGGATCTTAGTGACAATTCAAGTATGAGGAACCCCTATTCTGTGTGTGCAGTGGCCTCTGCCCATTTAGAAGAAAACTCCATGACAAAAAACAAGGGAAAAAAATCCTTTTCTCCTCCATAGTTTGTCTTGCCGGAACTGGTCCTGCAACTGCAGAAATATGCAGGGTCACTGATTTTCACCAGAAAAGAAATCTTACCAGCAGCACGGAAGTGACTGCCATTTTCCCTTGAAGCCCCCATTCTGACACCCCCTGCAACAGAGGTCTGGCCTGCCCAAGCCTCTCCAGGTGAAATCCCCAGAGGGTTGTGTCAAGGACAGAGCGGTGGGTCCCTTGGGTACATATAGTTAGCACAGCTGCAGAAAAGAATTTATTTCTTGTTTGTGATATCATTTTTAAAGGATGGTACACAGGAACCTTTAAAAATGAAATTATAGCATGCAATAAAGGGGGGAGTATGCACATCTATGAACAGGCATTGTATTCAAATTATGCAACAGTAATATTCCAAGTTCATAAATAAACATCACATTAACCCTTCTCTGCCACAAAACTGAAGAAAACCTTTTGCATGAGTCCCAGCATCCCAAAGCCCAGACAATCTGTTGTGGAAAGTTCCAACCTGAGATGGCTAAGCCGCTTCTTCTGATTGGCTTCCCCTGCTCTGCAGGGAAATGCACAGTTATTTAATTATAATGGGGAATAGTCAGGATGGAAAATGAACTCACACATCTGTTTAGGTGCTCCAAGATTTGCAGAAGAGGTGAAGCTAAATTCACTCAGCTCAAAAGGTTAGCTGTGATTCCTGCATTCACAGGGGTGGACTAGAAGGGGAGAGGAACACTGAAGGCACAGCCTCCTCTTGGTCTGAGAGGTCCTCTGAACCCTGAGGATGGGGATTCTGCAATCTTGGCCATCATGACCCCTGACCATTAGGTCCAGTCGTGACCGACTCTGGGGTTGCGGTGCTCATCTCGCTTTATTGGCCAAGGGAGCTGGCATACATTTTCCGGGTCATGTGGCCAGCAGGACTAAGCCGCTTCTGGAGAACCAGAGCAGTGCACGGAAACGGCGTTTACCTTCCCGCCGAAGCGGTACCTCTTTATCTACTTGCACTTTGACGTGCTTTTGAACTGCTAGGTTGGCAGGAGCAGGGACCGAGCAACGGGAGCTCACCCCGTCACGGGGACTCGAACCGCCGACCTTTTGATCGGCAAGTCCTAGGCTCAGTGGTTTAACCCACAGCGCCACCTGCGTCCCTATGTGATTAGGAGGGCAGCCTTAATCTCACATGTGCCATCCTAAATCATTGGGCTGGAGCTGTGTTGATGACTTTGGATGTCCTCACTTTATTCACACTCAGAGATGGTGTGCAGCAATGGAATAACAGAGTGGAAGTATCCCTGTTCACAGCAAATCATCACCCAGCAAGGATGACTATTTAATTCTCTAAGTGGAAATTTAAAAACAAACAAACAAAACAAAAACAAAAACAAAAAAAACTGAGGCAGGGAAGAAGAGGAGGTACGACTAAGAGTGAAGAGGCATCAGAAGTGGAACTGGGGATTGTTTTACCTGTTATGTTGCATTACAAGTCTTGCAAATGGGGCGGGCGGGGGGGGGGCAATATGGATGACTCCATTCAAAGGATAACTCCAGCAGTTTTGCGTGCCAGTTCTATTCTGAACCATGGATTAAACCATTTTGCCCCTGAAGAACAGTAACGTGGATTGGTTTATTTGTTAGGGCAAATAAATCACTTGCAGCTTCCTCCTCTGCGGTCCTCTATCTCTCCCTGTTGATTTTTAGCCACCTCTGTCATGTTGTTGTGCAGAGCAGGAGAGCAGGTCTGGGATTTTTTTCAGCGCGGGGGTAATGGTGTCATCTGCTGGAGTGCCATGCTGCCTCGCAGACCCTCCTGGCTCTGTGAATCAGGTCTTGATGAGGCTTTTAAGCTTTACTATTGTTTATGACTGATTAGCATGGAAGGAGGATGAGGAAGACAGTCAGATAGAGGCTGGACCCCTCTTCTTTGAAGGGGTTCCTACTTCATGCTTGCAGTTTTAATGATTAACACATGTTCGCTGGGTTGTTTGCACTTCTAATTAAAAGCTAAAGGTTACATTTCAGCCAGCTGAAGATCTTTTGCTAAAGCTCAATGTCCTTTACAAGCTGCACTTTAGCAGTCAGAAGTCAATGTATCCGAGGTCTGTTGAGCTTCCTCCCCGGAAACAATGTGTAGGGTTGTGATCTTGGGATGTTATGGTGTTGCTGCTGTTTAGGGTGTGCGGGTGTTATACACATGACCGGAGCAGCTGGCTGCATTTTTGCATTCTCCATGGTTCTGTGGCTGCTGTGGGGGCCTCTCATTATGGCTCCTGCACTTCAGAATTTACCTCTGCTTCCTCAAAGCAGCTTCCCCCTGAAGGCCTCGTTATTCCCTGATGCTGCCTGAATTTTTTTGAGTTATGGGAAAAACACAAAGTGGTTTTGTTTGCATGTTCAAGTGGGGAAACGGTTGCTCCATTAGTGCAAAAGGGGACCCCTCTCTCCTTCCCTCTCTCTAGCACCCTTTCCGCCACTCCAATAATTCTCTTTAAAGTTATTGGGAAGTGTATGCTTAATTATATTTGCATATGAAAAATAGGGTCTAATTAGTGTGATTGATTATTATTTTAACCTTAATGACATTTTGAGTATCTGTCCCTCCCTAATAGCAAAAGTATCACTAATAAATCATGGTCTTTGTATGGCGATGGTCTATTGAGCTGCCTTATGAAATATATTTTATTAATATTCCAGAATGTATTGAATCTGAAACAAGTCAAACAACTGCTCATTTATTAAACCGTTTAAATGTCAGCTTTATACAGGCATAATATTACAGGAAATATGTTCCTGTGAAAGACATCTGCAGGCCAAGCCGACTCAAAATATTAGTTATTTCACTCAAATATATGAAGGAAATAAAAATTCAATTATGTAATTTATGGCACTAAATAAATTTATATCGGCTAACATAAATGTTTTGAATTAGCAGGCGTACTTTTCTCGCAAAGTTTCCTGCCTTCCCTGAGAAGCTCAGCAGCTGAGACCCATTTGCACATTTCCCCCCCTCCCAAGACAAGCGGCAAGCAAGGAGCGAAAGGAAGGAAGCGGCCAGAGGGAGCTGCTTGCACCATCAGCACGCAAATACACCTTGCCACAGAGGAACTTGGCCGGCAAAAGAGGATCCTCGGCCGTTGCCTTAAGACGGTTGCCTGCAGTTCATATGCAGCATTGGCATTTCAGCCCTAATTAGAAATTAGCATAGTCACATTGAGATGAATTGAATCAGACTAAAGATGATTAGCAAAGTAATGCAAGAAATCATTAAATTAAGCCAGTGTGCCAAGTCCACTGCTGATCTATCACAAATTTGGGCTCCTAATGAGCTATTAATTAATGGGTTGGGTCAAAATCATGTCATTCAGCCCAAGGAAGATACACACCCCCTCACTCCCCCCCCCCATGAGTGCTGAAGACAAATTTATCAGGGGTGAGTAAATAGACTGCGAAACTAACAGAATGCCAAGGTGGCAGGTTGCATTGCAGCAGTGATGAAGAGGAGGATTTGTCCTGAAATGTTTGTGGGATTGTTGGGGAAACAGCATAGAATCATAGAATTGTAGAGCTGGAAGGGACCACAAGAGTCATCTAGTCACCTGCAATGCAGGAATCTCAGCTAAAGCATCCGTGACAGATGGCCGTCCAACCTCTGCTTAAAAACTTCCAAGGAAGGAGGACCATTGCAAGATTGGAACTGGGAGCTTCCTGGCTCACAGCTTGGCTTTTTAACCTCAACTGGTCCTTCCCCTACATGACTGGCCTTTTGCAGCTGTAGAGATTCTTCCTCCATTCTCTCCCCACCCTGCAACTCTTTTGCCTCCCACAACTTCCGTCCCCAAAATCACTTGTGGAAAGCTAGAAGTAAGGCAATTGCATGGTGAAAGAATCCTTAGCTGATTAATCCCATGAGCTGGACTAATCAAGCAATCAATCAAATTTGTATGTATGGGCAGAAACCATAGTTCTGAAGTCACCATCATAGTTTCTGTGCCTGTAGCTGATGTCTGCTTCACAAGCGTTGAGCCAAGCTAGAAGTGAGCAGCACACTGTTGGTAAGAGCTCTCCACCCCCCCCTTTAAACCTTACCCAACACCCCCAAAGAGAAAAGGATGACAGAGAACCTTGGAACATCAAAGACCTCCAGCACTGGACCACACATGTGCAGATGCCATGGCCAGTTGTTTGTGCAACATGAAGGACAGGTAAAAAGGTCTTTTTCACACAGCACATCAATAAACCATGGAATCCACTCCCACAAGGTGCCGTGACAGTTGGCCCCAAGTTTTTCAGCTGCCCCAGGTCTCATGATGGCCAAACAGAGCAGGGGACACTTTTCTCCAAAAAAGGATGATCAAGTTTTTCCAGGAACAGGTGGAAACCCTAGCCACACCTGAACCGCAGCTGGTGGCAGGGAAGGAGCAGTAGGGATTGCTTACTCATGAGCAACCCAGGGGTTCTTCCTCAGCTGTGTGACACCATAGCCTGGCTCGTTTAAGGGCCATGTTTATTTGGGGCCTGGACTATTGGAGAGAGGCAGGGGTCTTCTGATGTCCTCGAGCCCAGCAGGATTCAGGATCTCCACAGGTGTTGCCATGTCAGGAACATATTACTTTGGTAACCCTGGGAACGCGCCCCCCCCAGTGTTGAGAATGCCAAACTACAGAACCTCTGTCTGGATTCTCACTGAGCCAGAGGTGTTACTCCTGGGCAAAAAGGGAGGTGGAAGGGAAAGCCACCCTGGGACAGTGGGCTTCGATGGACTTCCCACGCCTCATATTTGGCAGCCTGGTGCCAGGAACTGCAAGCAGGATGAGATAAAGAGCCCTTTCCAAAGAAAGCAAGGAGGGGTGATCACACACACACACACACACACACACACACACACACACACGGGGGGGGGGGAGATGTGAGAGCTAACCTGACCAAAACCCTCCTCTTGCCATCTCCACTTTCAGCTGCTTTGACTACAGAGAAGCCTGTGGAGGAATTAAGGAAAATGCATCACTTTCCCTCATGCTTTCTCTCGCTTTTTGCATAATTGAATTCCGTGCCTTTTCCCTTCTTCTGTCTGTGAATAATTTCCCTTTCATGTTACTTCCCAGATACATAATTCAAAGGCTGCTTTCCTTGGAATGAAAACAGGAACAACATCCACATGTGAGGAGATTCTTGTGTATTCCACTTGTTGTAGACTCACTAAGGAATCATCTCACAGGCACTAAATATCTGTGCAGGGGCCGGGGGGGGGGGAATAAAAAGGCACCCCCTCCAAAAAAGAGACACTCCTTGCATCTGAAGCAGTGAATGCTGCTCACTACCTTTCTCCAACTTGTATATGAATTCACTGCAGCAAAAGCTCATTTTTGTCTGTCGTACATACCACATAACAGTGACTCCTTCAATGGTGCTGTCAGGGGTTCAGGAGCAGAGGCAAGGGCAAGGGAGGAAACAGAGAGCGAGGGGGAGGAGGCAGAAGAAAAGATGAGTGATGACGACGACCCGAGATCTCCGAGTCTTTCCAGTGAATCAGAAGATTCACAGAAAGGAGCACCAGTGGCCAGGGCAAGGGGGGAGCCTAGGGGGACACCCCAGGAAGATAGAGCCAGAGGGGACTCAGAGGGGAGCAGTTGGAAATCGGGACCAGCGTCACCGCCAGAGAGCAGGGAAGAGGAAGGGCGCCAGGGATCAAGCGCTGGCAGCTCACAACAGGGGGGAGGGCACGAGTCAGGAGTGGCCACACCTCCATCGGGGAGCGAAGAAACGGTCAGACGGAAGGTGGAAGGTTTGGCGCGCGCGCCAAGTTCAAATGCACAGGAAGGTGGCGCAGTAGGCAGCCCGGAAAGGGAGCCAGGTCCTAAAGCCCGGCGCAAGGAGACAGGAGGGTCCGGGGGGTCGGCGTCAGAAGAGTCCCGGAAGGAAGAGACCCCGGGGGGCAGAGGGACCCAGAGAAGAACAGTCAGGCGGAAAAGGTGGAGCAGGGCTAGGATATTAAGTTGGTGTACAAGGGGCGGAGACTCAGACGGAGCTTCGCCGATCTAACCATGAGACGTAGAGTTGCACGCAGCAGATTGAGAATGGAAACTGTAACTCAATAAAGACTTTTATTTAACGATCGCTGGCTAGCGTGATCCTCTGTGAGCTAGGATCTGGAAGCAGCTCTGACAGGTGCCATTAAAAAGTAGACACCCCGGAATATCTTATTATTGCTGTACAGTGGATGCTCGGGTTGTGAATGTGATTCGTGCGGGATGCACATTCGCAACCCGCAGCGTCTCGTCTGCACACATGTGGGTTGTGATTCAGCGCGTCTGCACATGCACAAAGCACGATTTAACCCGTTCCAGTACTTCTGGGTTTCGGCGGTCCCCAACCAGAAAAAATGCAACCTGAAGCGTCTGTAACCAGAGGTATGACTTTATTATTACTTATTAAATTTGAATATTGCCTGCATCTGAAGATCACAGAGTAGTGATCTTCAGATGCAGTGAATAAAACAGAAACAAAACAGATATAAAATTATATTATGAAGCTTCTTGCATTTGTTGGATCTGGGATTGGATAATATTAAAAAAACACAGATTTGTTAAATTTAGAAGGACATGATAATAGATTTGATTGGCCATGCGTAATTGTGGTACCAGAAGGCAAAAGTGCATAAAAGCTTCCAGAACCACATAATAAGAAATGTGATTTTTAAAGTTTGGGAAAAATATAAAGTTTTCTTAGAACAAAAAATACTGTGGTGGCTTCCCCCCCGGAAGCAATATCCATGAAAAAAGTAAATACGAAACCTAACTGGGCAACATGTATAAAGCTGTTAACGGAAAAGGATAACCAATTAAAATTGAAGGAACTTCAAGAAGTAAAAGGAAAGGTAGCAGATTGGCTACAATCAGTGGCGAAGCTAACTGCTCTGGCACCGGGAGCGGCATACATCTGGGGGTGTGGCTGGTGTGCGTCCCAGGGGGCATGATGTGCTGCCCGCAGGGGCGTAGCATGTGTCCGGGGGTGCACGTAAAGCGGTGCGTGCGTGGCAAGCGCCACGCATCCCGGAAGCAGGGGCAGCCACGATGTCACCCCCCCCGGATGGCACCCAGGGTGGACCGCCCCCCGCCCCCACCTTGGTCCGCCAGTGGCTACAATATTTCCAATTAAATGAAGTATTCAAAAATGATAAAAAGAAAGGATTCACCTATGAAATTTCAAATTTCCAGAGAAATAATAGAAAGTGATACTAAATTATTATCAAAAAAGGACAATATATTGTTGGAATGGGAAACTAAGGATGAAGAGGTCAAATGTGCTATGATAAAGTGGGCAAAAGACGTGGAACATAATATTCTGATGATAGATTGGGAAAGACTATGGAAGAAGGATATAAAATTTACGGCCTGTACCTTACTTAAAGAGAAATTTATGAAAATGATGTATAGGTGGTATTTAACTCCAGTTAAATTGGCAAAAATGTATAAAACAAGGGAAAATAAGTGTGGGAAATGTAAAGAAGCAGAAGGTAGAAGGTATGTTTTATCATATGTGGTGGCAATGTACGTAAGGTTCTTAATTTTGGGGGGGAAATGATATATAACGAATTGAAAAAAATAACCTTTGTCAAAAAACCGGAAGCTTTCTTATTAGGTATTATAGGAATGGATTTACCTAAAGCAGGGGTCAGCAAACTTTTAAAGGAGGGGGCCAGTTCACCGCCCCTCAGACCTTGCGGCGGGCCGGAGTACATGCATGTACATGGACGTGGTGGCGGCGGGGGGGGGGTTTCCTCTCCCCCTCCCCAGCCCCTCCCCTTCCCCTGCTTTCCTACCTCCTCTGCTGCTCTGCCTGCGGTTGGGAGCTGGCGTTGGCAGGAGCGCCTCTCCTTTCTGGGCCAGCTTTCCTGGGCACCAGGCACGGGGCCAGCAGGTGCGCCAAGCTCCAGCTGAAGCCCCACGATGCACCCATCATGATGCCCACAGCACGGCCATGAACGGAGAGGCTGGTGGTGAGTCTGCGGACAGCGAGGCTTTGGATTGGCTGGCACCAGTCAAAGCCCAGCTCCCTTCCTCCGCAGGGCAGGGAAAAGCCAGGAGGAGGGAGATAGGAGGGAGGAGGTGCCACCGTGGGGTGTGGGACGGAGGGAGGGGGAAAGATGGCACCCGAAAAAAGTTGCAAAAAAATGGCGAAGCCCGAACGATCACGCCAATCCAAGCGGCAATTCCAGGACCGTCCGCGGGCCGAATCCAGAGGGCAGTTGGGCCTGATCTGGCCTGCGGGCCCACGACATAATGAATACAAGCATTTGTTCATGTATGCAACAACGGCTGCTCGGATATTGTTAGCCGAACACTGGAAAGAAAAACTCCCACCAAGGAAGATTGGCAAACTAAGTTAATGGAGTATGTGCAAATGGCTAAATTAACTGGGAAACTTAGAAATCATATCATATCATATCATATCATATCATATCATATCATATCATATCATTAACATAACATAACATAACATAACATAACATAACATCATAACATAACAATATAATAAGAATGGGAAATGTTTATTGCATATTTACAAAAGCATTGTAAGGAAGTTAATACATTAGCAGGATTTTTAAAACACTTGTAATGTTATGGATAATGCTTAAATTTGGAGGTAATTAGAGATAAAGACTTTATTGACATGCATAAATGAAGATAATACAAAGGAACTACGGGAGGGAGTGGAGGGAAGTCATCCCATAATGTGGATCTAATATTAAGTGTTTTAAATTTTTTACTTTATGTTTTTTCTTTTTTTCTTTAATGCAATGATTTTGTTTATTGAGAAAATTAATAAAAATATTATTAAAACAAAACACAAAATAAAAAAACTAGCCCCCCTTCCACAAACAAAAATAGAAGGCCATAGACTGTTAATCAGCCCAAGGCCTGGTTAAAGAGAAACGTTTTCACCTGGCACCGAAAGATATGTAATGAAGGCACCAGGCAGGCCTCCCTTGGGAGCATCCTACAAACGGGGAGCAACAGAATATTGTTCAACCGTCCTCATTTAAATGGGACATCCCGGAATTATAGAAGCCATTCCCAGATTCTGCCTGGGTCCCAGAGTGTCTCGTCTTTTGGTCTCATGCTCTAGCGCAAATCAGTTGGCTTGCACCAGAGCACAGGGGCGTAGCCAAGGAGGCAGGGGGTGGGGGACAGTTGCCCCCCCCAGATAAAGTAAAACAATAGAAATACTTAACTGACCAATCACGTCGGTTCTGCCTCCCTAACAAAGTGCTGGCCCCCCATAACAAAAATCCTGGCTACGCCCATGTCTGAGCGCCAGACCAAGAGATGTTTGTTATTTGGTCTCACGCTTTGGCATGGGTCAGCTGGCTCCCCTGAGAGCTCAGGATCAAAACAACGAGCGTCTCGATTTAGATCACCAGCGGAAAGGGACTGTTCTTGGGTTGCCACCTCCAGACCACTCCTGGAGGAGGCCCCTGAAGAAAGGCCTCAGATGATGACCACAGGTTCATATGGTGAGAGGCAGTCCTTGAGGTATTGCAGTCTTTGTCTGGGCAACCATGCCCTGCTTGGGGCCTCTTGCAAGGCATCATCTGGCTCACCATGTGGGAATCAGGATGCTGGTCTGATACAAGAAAGCAAGATGAACATTCTTAGGAAAATCATGCTTAGTAGAACCCCCAAGTTCAGAGGCATTCTACCACCGGATATCGGCTGCTGTTGGGAATGGGATGGTGCTGTTGAGTTGAAAGGATTATTTTGTATCAGGTCATTTCGCATGACTTGGTTCATTTTTAAAATTAATATTTTATTAGAAGTGTTTGGTTATAAAATAAAGGGGGGGGGAGAAAGAGAAAAAAGTGCAAACAATACAATAAAGAGGAAATTACAATGTGATATAATAAGTATTCTCAGTTACAACAGATTATTATATAAGTATATAGTCTGTGTATGATACTGGATAGAAGTATTTAGATAGTATTGTTATCCTAATGCAGAAGTGGGATAGAACAAAGATATGTTCCATTCCACTTCTGCATTGACCTGTGGGGCTTGGGATTTGTTCATTTTAAAAATATGCACAAAACTTTGTACAGTGGTACCTCTGGTTACGTACTTAATTCATTCTGGAGGTCCATTCTTAACCTGAAACTGTTCTTAACCTGAAGCACCACTTCCGCTAATGGGGCTGCCACCGCGCGATTTCTGTTTTTATCCTGAAGCAAAGTTCTTAAGCTGAAGCACTATTTCTGGGTTAGTGGAGCCTGTAACCTGAAGCGTATGTAACCCGAGGTACCACTGTATTTAAATATGGCATGTATCTCAATGCATACATTTCTTTCCTATTTATTTATTTATGTATTCTTCTCTCTCTCTCTCTCTCTATCTCTCTGTGTGTGTGCGTGCGCACAAGAGAGAGAGAGATGGCCCATGTGACCACGGTCTCTGAGTGCTTTACATAAAACAATAAAATACACAATACAATTCACAATAAAAACACAAATAAAATGACATAAAATCACAAAGCAGCTGAAGTCAGCATAATAGATGGCAGTTAAAACCATTAATACCATCATAAAACACCCAGATGAATTTGGTGCAGAAGTTAAAGTCCCCAAATGGATTGTAATAAAAGGGACAGGAAGTTCCTTCTCTGGTGTCAAAAAGAACACAAGGGAGGTGCCAGGTGAGCCTCTGTGAGGAGGGCATCCCATAACCAGGATGCCACCACTGACAAGACCCAAGACCCAAGTCTCGTGCTTCTCAGAGGGTGTGGCAGGAGAGGATAGCAGGTGTAGAGGGAAGGTTCAAGGACAATCACAGAAACATTGAAACATTTCAGGGTAGTCTAGTTTGTCTGTCTCAAAATAGAGCTGATCTAAATGGGATTGCCTGGCAAAAGCAAGCTCACACCTTAAGGTACATATGTCAGAGGCTCGTTCATAATTGTATTTTGGGAATGATTCATGTTCTTTTGTAGCTACATTGCTTTATACTTTCTGGGTGTCCCATGGTCATATTATGAAGGTGCTGTGTTCTGTGTGATAAATCAAGCACTGTTTTTGTTTTCCAACATGTTTCTGATAAAGAAAACAATTGACGCGGTGTGAGCAAATTGCTATTCTGAAAGTGTGGCCAAGAGAAAATTTCATGAGAGCCCTAGTATCTGCCAATCCTAAAATATTTATCACAATATATACATTTTTGATGTGTTTGAGTAAATTCTGTGATATAAGGGCTGTATCACAACATTCAAAGGATCCTCAGGATAATTATACAGCATTCCAATCCACACAGTATTCCAATCTTGGAAGGGAAGGATCTGGTAAGAATTGATGGAATACGTAGAGATGGCGAAATTGACTGGAAGAATAAGAGATTGAGATGAGAGACTTTTTAAAATAGAATTGGGAAAAATTGTTGAATGCATGAAGAAAAATTGTAAGCAATTAAAAACGTAAGCAGGGTTGCCACCTAAATACGAGCAGTAAGAAATAACTTAAAGGGAGTAAAAAGGTTAAACTTGTAAGTAGGTTTGAATTGGTTATGCAGTAAGATTACGATATAAAATAAGGAACTGCAGGGGGGAGTAAAAGAAAATGTAGGTTTAATTTGTTTAGATTTAATTTTTGTTGTTGAAATATTGTAAAATGTAAAAATGCAAAATAATAATAAAATAACCCCCAGAAATCAAATCCCTTCAGCACCACCTGATGCTAGTCTAGATGGACCTTTATTCTGATCTGGCAAGGTGACCCTTAAGTCTTTGTCAAATGAGGAGTCACTGCATAGAAATTACATAGAAACATGTGCCTATAAAGAGAATATTGCATCAAAATGCAAACTGATGTGGAAATGTGGAGAACTGAATTTCAGATTGGAAAAATGAGAACCCAAGAGAAAGTGATATTATCAGATCTGCTCATCCCTATCTATAAAATCCCATTGTTCATTACTGCCTCTGCCCTGGTGGCAGAGCTTGTGGTTCGTGGCCACTGAGAGAGAGCCCTTCTCCTCCATGAATCTGTCTCATCTTTTAAAGCCACTGAAGTTGGCAACCAGCCCTTGCCTCCTTCGGGAGGGAGTTCCCAAGTTTGTGCTGCAGGAAGAAGTGCCCTGAATCTCCCAACATTCAGCTTCATTAGCTATCCATGGGTTCTGGTGTTATGAGAGAGGGAGAAAACCTTTTTTCCATCCATTTTCTCCATGCTTGTGCCTGGCATTTTATAAACTTCTCTCATGCTGCCTCTTACTTGCCATCCTGGATTCCATCCTGGCAGCTCCACTGCCCTAGAGATGCCCACTAAGGACAGACTGAATCCAGTGCTTCTCCCTAAATCCAGAAGGTGTGACGGAGAGGAGGAGCAATGAGAGAGAGATCAGGGGAATGGTTGGGAATGTTCCTCTACAGCTCCCTCTTAATTTGCTCTGGAGCAACTTTCCTTATGGAGGCAACTTCTGGCACCAGCTCTTATTTTTTAACCTTAAAAATGTCAGCAAATTTTCATAAAATTGTAAGTTGCCAGCCTCCCATCAACATGGTGCTTCAGCTTAAATCTCTCATATCAAGCTGTGTCATTTGTGGCTATCTCTCATGGTAAATTATGTGGGAAGATGTGGGGTTTCATTGTGCACAATGGGGGGCGGAAGTGGGGCAATATCTGGAGAAACCCTCCCCCCACATCTTCAGAATTGCCCCCCCCACTTTTGCTACAATGAGCCCCCAATCTCTTCCCAATCCTGCCTTTTGTTAGCTCTTCTCACCTCAGAGATGTTTCAGTTAATCTCAGTTTCTTCCCATCTCCCTCTGATAAGCTCCTTCCATTCTGGAAAAGGCCTCACTCCGCATCCAAACTCCAGAGGAGCCCCACCCCAGAGCTGCAGCAAAGCCAAAGGGGGGGGGGCATCTTTATTTGGTTGTGTCTCAGGGGGAAGCCATGGTGTGGGCTGGAAGAGCTGGGCCCTGTGCTGAGTCAGGAACGCTTGCCTGTCAAGAGCCTTGTCAGCATCACACTAACAGTAATCAATATGTGGCCTCCTAACCCACGGCGCCCCCTCACGCCACCCTTTGTGCTGCATGCGAAAAGTAGCTGCCATCTTGGCTGTCTGTTTTGTGGGCCGACATGACATTCTGAGGCCTGCTCCTGAGCGCACGGAGGGAGAGGTCAGCCGCTTTGCAGATGACGCCGGCTGCCTGGGGAGGACGGCCACGCTCCTGAAATAAGAAGTGCTGCTCTCAAAGTGGACAATGCCCAAAGGCAGCCCAAGGAAACTCATTACAAGTCAGGGCGTAAGTGGCAACTTGGACAAGGTGCCCTGAAGAGTGGGAATCCTCTCAAGTGGAGGATCTGATTGTCACAGCCGCAAACCCGATTAGATTCTTCTTTGTCAGGCATTCACAGGAAGGGGAGCCACAGAGAGCTTGTCCACAGGAGAGAGCTTTTTCCTGTGGAGTTGCATGAGCGTGGGGGTGTGTGTGTGTGTGTGGGGGGAATCCTTGACACAGGAGAAATGTGAAATTGCCCTGCCTCAAAGAAGGCATCGTGCTGAGTAGAAATGAATGAGGAATTGGAGCAACGAAGAAAGCCTAAAGAAATAGATGGGATAGCTCAGCTGGTAGAGCATAAGACTTAATCTTAGGATTGTGGGTTCGAACCTCACGTTGGGCAAAAGTTTCCTGCATTCCATGGGGTTGGACTAGATGACCCTTGTGCTGCTTCCAAGTCTACAATTCTATGATTCTCTTAATGCTGTGCAACCTTATTTCTGTTTTGTTCCTCCAAGGAAGGGTCCCCCTCCCCTCCCCTCCCCTCCCCTCCCCTCCCCTCCCCTCCCCTCCCCTCCCCTCCCCTCCCCTTCCCTTCCCTTCCGTTCCCTTCCCGTTCTGTTCAGGAATACTGTCTTCCTGGTGTGATCAGCTCCATCCTGACTCTGGGAACAGAGGACCTTTCTGGCTGACCCCTTCCCTTCCTCTGTGAAGGCGGCTTGTTTCGGCTGCTCCACCCAAAGACCTTCCTGGAGCTGAGTGGGAGAAGGAGGCAGCTTGCCTTGAAGGGCACGTGGGGGGCGTTCTGGAAGGAACCTCCCCAATTCAGAAACACCCCTCCATGGCTGAGGCCTTATCACTTTTATTCATGTAATAGAGATGAAGTCGCCCAGCCTCTCAGGAGCATCCATCTAGAGATTTATTAACCAATTTAAAATACTATTGTCTTTCACTTCAGTGTGAGATTGAGGTGTGTTGTCGGAGGAATATAAAGCTACAATCAGTGAGGCGCCGTGCAGCCAGACGCCACTACCTGGAACTCAATAGATATTCATGAACACTCCCGTATTTAGTGAAGGAAATAACTTAATGCCGACAGAGTCGATGGAATAATAGCCGTTTCCTGGCTGACTTGCAGCCCTCAGAAAATGAGATTGCACCTGCCTTCATTTTTCTTGTCTTTTTCTGGGTTTCTTGCAGCAGAATGCGCCACTGGAGGGAAATGTGCCACGCATTCCTAATGAGCTGCAGGGACAGGCGGCGGCAGCCTGCCCTTCCTGCTCCAGTCTTGCAGGAGCCTCTGCTGGGCACGCCCCTCTCCCCTCCTCCTCCGCCACCAGGTAGGGTTCATTTCATGCTTGCTTAGATTATGAATACTCTCAAAGGCAATTTCCTCATCTTTCTTGCCCTCCACCTCTGCTCTGCCCACCTCTGCCCGCCTTTCTACTCCCATCAAATTCCCTACACTCTTCCATGCAGGCAGCCACAGATAATCCCCTGCTCATTTCAGTGGGACCCGCCCAGGCATAACTGTGCACCGGGTGGCAGCCTTGGAGTCAAGGAGGGAACCTTTGTATCAAATTGGTTTGCATCTAGGAATCATTTGCTTGTGGGTTGTGGGAGCAGGCCTGTCTTGTGGGGGACGGCTTAGACACAGCAAATTGGAGAGAGCTTCTTTCTTGTTCTCTGTATTACCTGCCATTTCCCAATTGTATGGATCTCAATGGCATTAAGTTGCCCAGGGGAGTCTGACAGGTTGGCTGGAAAGGGTGTGCCGCTGGCAGAAGCCTCATGAGGAGCAGGAGGGGCCCATTCAGGAGGGGCCAATTCAGCATTTTGCCACTGTTCTTTTCTCCTTACTAACAAAAAAGATTATAGTAGGCAGTGATGCTGCCCAGCAGCTCCCTGGTAAAAGGGAAACAATCTAAGAAGGACCAGTTTATGCCCTCTGCAGACCACATGAAACAGCTTTCCCAGGCAAGACCAGTTTGCTGCGCACTGGGGGAGATGTGTATCTGCATGTTCTGGGCAGAGTCTCTCCGCGCAGGGGAAAAGAGCACACAAGGAGAAGTGCCGGCTCAATCCTTCCACGTTTCTATCTACAGGAAAGAGATTCCTCTGTAGCCCAGTTCAATGCCTAGAGCAGCAGCTCTCCAGGGATTCCTCAGGCAGAGGAGGGTCATCTTTCCCATCACCTGCTGCTACCTCATCCAGGGATTGAGCCAGGGGACTTTCTGCAAGTCAAGCAGGTGTGGTGAGCTATGGTCCTTCCCTGAAACTGCTGATAACTTGATGAACCTGCCAGTCTTCTTTTCCTTCTTCTTCTTCTTCTTTGGTCATCCCTCATAGCCAAGTAAGATTGTCTTCCATGAACACGGTCTTAACAGTGAGTCCGTAGGTGACTGCGGAGGCTAATTCTGGATCCACACGTCCTTCCACAGTGGGGACAGAGGTTTCTGGCTGGGAGTTGATCACAGTGAGGGTTTGCCAAACGTGCCTTCCTCTTGTGTGTTTCTGCTGCTGACATTGTAAACTGATCCTCAGATGAGAGGCAACATTGCTTGTGTGGAGCAACTCCACAGATATTCAAAAGTTGGCTCTGAGCACCAGCCTAGCCACGTGTCCTGCCACTGACCCTGTGCTGCCGGGGGTTTCTTCTTGCAAAGCCTCATTTCCTCTTCTGATTTGTCATTCCAGCTGAGCCAGGTTGGGCCAAAACCTTCTGACCCCAGTTCTGTGGGAATGTTAAGGAAGGTAGGAGAGGATATATTGTTTAGGCTCAGGGTGGCCTGTCTAATGTTTGTTCCTAGAGAATGGTCTTCTGCTGCTCCTGTTCACCCACATAGTTCAAATGCGCCTCTTTCTCCTGCGAGGAGAAATTAAAAATAAAATCCTCACACAAATTCATCAATGTTTTTGTGTTCCCTGTAGCAAAAAAACCTGTTTGTCTGCCCACCCTTTCACCTTAGTGAGCCAGGCATACCCTTCTCCCCAAATTCACAAACGCAGGACAGGTTTTGTTTGGCAGGAAGTTTGAAAAACCCTGGTGGCGATTTCTGTCACTTCCCACAGCATTGGTGGGAAAACCTTAAAGAAGGAGGCCAGGCAGTGCTTTGCCCCTCCCACCAATGCCCCTCAGCCCTACTTGACCATCAGAAAACCTGCAACTGACCATCTGCCTTGAGGCAAGAAGCCTGCGTGTAAGTAATTGGTTCAGTATAAGCTAGACCTGAGCTCAAGAGCTCCTTTTGTTTTCCATATTCTGCTTTATCTCTTTGTCCTCTCCCTTGCCTTCTTTATTCCTAATAAACCTGACATAATTTGACAGGCGGGTCTCATGTGCATCGTTGGCAACTCACAAGGTTAGTGGAGGACCCCCCACGAGCCTAAGGTGCTTGGTTCATGCTACAGAGAGGTATAGGATTGGGGTTGACAGGCTGCTGGAATCTCTGCAGGAGGGACTGCAGTAGAAAAAAAGCAGGTTTCTTTCACCCCAGGGAGCAGCCAGGAAACTGGATGCCATATTGAAGTCCCTGTTATATGATAGCCATGTTCAAATATATAAAAGGATGTCACATAGAGGAGGGAGAAAGGTTGTTTTCTACTGCTCCAGAGAAGCGGACACGGAGCAATGGATCCAAACTACAAGAAAGAAGATTCCACCTAAACATTAGGAAGAACTTCCTGACAGTAAGAGCTGTTCGACAGTGGAATTTGCTGCCAAGGAGTGTGGTGGAGTCTCCTTCTTTGGAGGTCTTTAAGCAGAGGCTTGACAACCATATGTCAGGAGTGCTCTGATGGTGTTTCCTGCTTGGCAGGGGGTTGGACTCGATGGCCCTTGTGGTCTCTTCCAACTCTATGATTCTATGATTCTATGATTCTCTTTCCCTCTGCCCCATTCAAGAGCTGGAGGTACAAAGAGGGCTGGAGGCAGCACCAAGTGCTGAATAGTTTGGGACATGACTGACCCACCTTGCAAGGTGGTTGCGCAAGGCAGTTAGTGCAAGCAGGCTCTCCTTGCTCCTCCCCTTTCTTCACATGCCCTTTCTCTTAATAATCACATTTTTGTAGACAATTTGTACACATTTTTGCAAGTAATTTCCCTTTATATAATGCTTTATTTCTATTTTATTTTCACTCTATCTGCATTTTATGCACACTTCCTCCAAATATATGCAGTTTGGGTACAAAATCTGGCAACTGTGATTTTCAAAAAATAAGCTGCATTTTGATGTGCACGTTGTTTCAAGAAGTGTGAATGAAGGTAGGTTCAAATAAAAATGTGAACCAAACTGAATTTCCCTCTTTTCCTACTTTTCAATACACATAAAGTGCCAACTTGCAACCCATCCAAGATAACGGTAATGGCAGAATGATTTTCAAGGGATGGAATTCAGGAGCAGGGCTCACTGTTGCCTGAAAATGGGGCACGACTTCCTCTGCAGAAGAAAAATTGCAAGGAAGAAGGAACCTGGAGGTTGGTTGTGTGAATTCAGTTTCCGTGGCTAACAGGGTTGAGGAGCTTGAAAGTGATAAGGAGAGAGATGAGCTGCATTGCTATGGTAACTTAATCAGTTAAAATCCTCCTGCTCAATTCACTCCTGTTAGCATTAAGGGAGGGAGGGAGGGGGGACAGAGAGGAGCGATGAATTCACCTGAGCTCAATTGGCTGATTAAATTAATAGGTATGGATGACTAGGGTTCTATTTCAAAAGAGCTATTTTTAAAAAAATATGCATAATTTTAATTACACATTGACACACGCTCTATTCCTAATGAAGAAGAACTTGACTACAAGGGCAGGTGCTCTTAATTAATGCTTCGATGGAAACCAGCACAAGGAACCTGGGGGGAGAAGGAGGACTCTGTGCTCTTCTTCCCCCGCCCCGAACCCCTGGCAGCACTCAGCTCGCCTTCCATTCTTTTCTATTCGTTCTCTCCTTCCCTTCATTAGTCTAATCATGAATAGTTCCAGAATTTTAAAAAGGAAATACGCAGAATCCTTGGGAACTATTGCAGCAATAACACCTCCTTCCAACTCAGCCTTTCTCAACCTGGAGCCCTCTGGCAGTTTTGGACTGCAACGCTCATCAGCCCCAGACACCATGCAGACAGCTCTAAGCAGGCAGAGGGCACCAAGTTGGGGAAGGCCATTTGAACTCATCCCTATTTTCTGACATGCTGACATCCTTCCTTCCTTGCTTCTAGCAGGACTTGACATGTGCCTAATGGGCTGATCTGCTGTGATGTCATGGAACCTTCACAATTCAGCAGGGAAGCCATCACACAAGGGCAATGGTGGCTCTCCGTCTTCCTCATCATTGGAGGACATTCTGCAAACAATGACAAGCAGGGTAGACCGGTACCCCAAAGTGCTTGGCTGTGGGTCAGATGCACTTGGTGGGGCTGGTGGTGTCTCACCGAGGAACATGGCGATGGGCAGCTGGCGCTTTTGTCTTTTCCGCTGGTCAGGGCGCACTTGGTGTCTCCTCAGCTGGTCAGGGCATGCTTGGGCAGCCTCCTGGTCCATGGATGCAGCTTCAACATGGTCGCCAATGTTCTTCAGATTGACACACCATTTGAAGCTGGCTCAGAACTCCTTTGCAGGCTGCTTGAAGCGTGCATACAGGCTGAGAGTCTTCTTGCGCAAGGTGCTGCCATCAATGGGGATACGCTGGAGAGTCATGTCCTCTAGCCACAGGTTCAGGGCCTCATGTGCCTTCCCCATGGCCTCGTCTCACACGTACCTGGGAACCTTGGCGGTTGTAGGTGTACAAGCGATCCTTGCAGAGGCTTGGGAGTGAAGTTGCGCCCCTCCCAAGCCTCCACGGGAGGAGAGCGCAGCTTCCCTCCCAAACCTCCTTGGGAGGAGAGCGATCCCCGCAGAAGCTTGGGAGGGAAGCTGCACGCCCGCCAGCCTTATGGTTGGTGGGCGTGCAGCTGGCAGGCGTGCAAGGAAAGGGGAGGCCGCCAGCAAAGCCACACAGCTCCCCCACTCATTGGGGCACTCCCGAGAGCCCAGCGCCCTGGCGCAACACACCACTAATCTCTATGGGAAAGACGGCTCTGACCGGGATTCCACTTAAAAGCTGTTTTCGCATGATTTTTCAGCTTCTTTTAGGTGTTTCGGTCCCTTCCGCACTACTTCCAGGCTTGACACCATACAAGTGCACCTTGAACACATGTAAAAGCCTGTATTTTAAATTGCCTCTCCATCCAGTGTCACTGGGATAAAAGAGTGGCCTGATTCTCACACGTGTGGCTGCCACTGTCCCATCTCTGGGCTGCAGAGCAGGGGGAGGTCTAAATCCTGTCAGAATGGGAATATGGAGAGACAGAGAGAGGGCTGGGAGCAGACGCCTGCCGGAGTCAAAGACTCCGGAAGCTGGAGGTGTGATTGTGTTTGCTGCTCCCTGTTGGTGTCGTGAGCCAGTTGCTGCTCAAGCGCCCCAGAAATGATGGCAAATGTGTTTTAAAATTTTGTGACAGTCCATGCACAAATCACCAATTAAAGGCTCCCAAACCGCACATTAACATGATAAGTTATAACAGCTCCAAAAGAGACATTCTTGTTTATCACGGCAGCGACCCATGGATTAAGGGCTCCCTCAGTACACATTGACAGCCCGGTGCCAGCGGCACCAAAGCTGTTGCGTTCTGCGTTGTGCCAATGATCTGTGGAGAATGGGAGGAGGGCGCCTCCTCATTCCCCCTCACAAGTTTTAAACAAAGGGCTTCCTGACCAGCTGCAGATCAGTGACTGAGCATTTGCAGTTCCAAGGGGGGAGGAAGAGAAGCGTCTTGGAGCAAACGTGAAAGGGAATGAGTACAGAGCACCAACAGGCAATGAGGGGAGTAATCTCAGGCTCTGGTAGGGCCCAGGCTGGATTACCGTGGTGTGTAATTCATGGAACTGTCCTTGAAGACAGCTCAGAAACCTCAACTAGCACAGAATTCAGCTGACAGAATTCTGGTTAAATTCAATGTTGGTCAGAGTTGTCCTATTAATAAAATTGATGGAGATGGCCACATATCACCTCATATCTCCTCTTTTCCAGACTAAACATAACCAGCTCCTTCAAGCGCTCCTTGTAAGGCTTAGTTTCCAGCCCCTTGATCATCTTGGTTGTCCTCCTCTGCACACCTTCCAGCTTGTCAACATCCTTCTTAAATTATGGTGCCCAGAATTGGACACAGTATTCCAGGTGTTGCCTGGCCAAGGCAGAATAGAGTGGGACTATTGCTTCCCTCTGAATCCCATTGATGCACTCAGCAGCTGGCAGTTCTGCCAGCCGAGCAGAGCGTGGGTCTCCACCAGAGAAAGTGGCACCCCTAGAAAGCCAGCTTGTTTTCAATCCAGCTTTTACGGCCACAAATGTGCATCTGCAAAGGATAAAAGGTAAAAAGGTAAAGGACCTCTGACAGTTAAGTCCAGTCGCAGATGACTCTGAGGTTGTGGTGCTCATCTCGTCTTACAGGCCGAGGGAGCCGGTGTTTGTCCGCAGACAGTTTTTCCGGGTCATGTGGCCAGCATGACTGAGCTGCTTCTGGCGAACCAGAGCAGCGCACAGAAACACCGTTTACCTTCCCGCTGGAGCGGCACCTATTTATCTACTTGCATTTTTGGTGTGCTTTCGAACTGCTCAAGGGCATCCTGATCAAAGGACTCAAGGGCATCCTGATCAAATTTGCAGATGACACCAAACTGGGAGGGGTGGCTAACACCCCAGAGGACAGGATCACACTTCAAAACGACCTTGACAGATTAGAGAACTGGGCCAAAACAAACAAGATGAATTTTAACAGGGAGAAATGTAAAGTATTGCACTTGGGCAAAAAAATGAGAGGCAAAAATACAAGATGGGGGACACCTGGCTTGAGAGCAGTACATGTGAAAAGGATCTAGGAGTCTTGGTTGACCACAAACTTGACATGAGCCAACAGTGTGACACGGCAGCTAAAAAAGCCAATGCAATTCTGGGCTGCATCAATAGGAGTATAGCATCTAGATCAAGGGAAGTAATAGTGCCACTGTATTCTGCTCTGGTCAGACCTCACCTGGAGTACTGTGTCCAGTTCTGGGCACCACAGTTCAAGAAGGACACTGACAAACTGGAACGTGTCCAGAGGAGGGCAACCAAAATGGTCAAAGGCCTGGAAACGATGCCTTATGAGGAACGGCTAAGAGAGCTGGGCATGTTTAGCCTGGAGAAGAGGAGGTTAAGGGGTGATATGATAGCCATGTTCAAATATATAAAAGGATGTCACATAGAGGAGGGAGAAAGGTTGTTTTCTGCTGCTCCAGAGAAGCGGACACGGAGCAATGGATCCAAACTACAAGAAAGAAGATTCCACCTAAACATTAGGAAGAACTTCCTGACAGTAAGAGCTGTTCGACAGTGGAATTTGCTGCCAAGGAGTGTGGTGGAGTCTCCTTCTTTGGAGGTCTTTAAGCAGAGGCTTGACAACCATATGTCAGGAGTGCTCTGATGGTGTTTCCTGCTTGGCAGGGGGTTGGACTCGATGGCCCTTGTGGTCTCTTCCAACTCTATGATTCTATGATTCTATGATTCTATGCTAGGTTGACAGGAGCTGGGACTGAGCAACGGGAGCTCACCCCGTCACGGGGATTCGAACCACCGACCTTCTGATCGTCAAGTCCAAGAGGCTCAGTGGTGTAGACCACAGCACCTCCCGCATCCCTTTCTGCAAAGGATACATTTCTCTAATTCACTGGTGGTGGCTATTACTCCCTCCCATGGCAAAGGGTTCCAGAAGCCACTGATGTGTAGTAGCAGCAGCAAGTACTTGGAGGTAATAATGGACTGGATGTGGACCAATAAACTGAGTCTGGATCCTGGTAAATCCGAAGCAGCACGTTGACTTGGGAAAAGAATTCAATTCCATTCACATATAAAGGTCAACCTCCCTAACTTTCATTTTCCAAAACACAGAACTATTCTTCATGATTCAAAAGTTGCACTTCTCCGAATTTTGCAAAACAATTTTCCAGGCAAGTAATGTACCCCAAAATAAAAACAGTAGGGTAAAATGTGCATAACATGCATAAAACATAAATTGCATTGTATTATGGAAAACTGATTTGCAAAAATATGCATACTGGGCAAAATTGCACACAGGAAATGTCTATATTAGGAGAAATTCACACTAAAATGCTGGTGAATTTTCATGAGGAATTTTTTAAATGGTACAAGTGTGGAAAGATAGAAAACTGAGCTTAAGACAGTAAAATGGAGAAACAGAAGAACCAAAGAAGAGAAGAACTAGACAGAGTCATCCCCCTCTAGCTGTTGGCTAGCTGGCATGTTCTGAATGGGGTTGCCCTCCCCATGAAAGCCCAGGGGCAGCGTCTGAGGGTGCTCCTTGAGCCACTCAAGTCCCTGGAGGCTTGGGGGGGGGCAGAGGGCCTTTGCTCACCTTGTTTTGCTGGGACAGAAAGAGCCTGTCTGCAGTGAGTCCTGCTCCCGTTAACTCGCATTGGATGACCCTCGTGTGCTCTGCGCAGAGATGCCCTGACAGACAGCCTGGAAGTCGCAGTTAGTAGGGGCTGCTCTGGCATGAATGCTGGCTGGGGGCCCCCTCAGGGAACGCAGAGCACCAACCCTGAAGACTTCTCATTGGCTGCCTGTTTGTTTCCAGACTGAATTCAAGGTGCTGACTTAAACAACCCTAAATGGCTTTGGGGCTCACTTGCCTGAAGGAACCCAGCAGCCTGAGTCCTCAGCTCTGGGTGAGGTGTTCATTCTTGTTGCCCCCCCTTCAGGGGGAAGTTCACTGGGTGGGGACAGGAGTAAGGCCTTCTCTGTGGTGGCGCCCTAATTATGGATTGCCCTCCTCTTGGAATTACCACTGGCACCAATGGTGCTGACATTTCGGCACAAGGTTAAAACCTGCCTTTTTCACCTGGGCATTTTTGGGATTTTGACCCACTGCTGCAAATTGTTGTGCTGGAATTCTTCATTTTATTTTTTAAAACTTTTGCTTTAAATGGTTTTAAATGATGTTGCAACCCATCCTGGGATCAACTGACCAATGTCCTCAACAAATTAATGAATATATATTTATATACAGCAAGTGCACCACAGCAAATATTTCATGTTCAGCAGTTAATATCTAAAATGAGGTGGAGGGAGCCCCCCACGGGGGATGACCTAAAATCTTGCATGGGTGGCCTAACTGGTGGGGGGAAGCTGCTCTGTGAGGACGTGGGGGCCTTATCAATGAATCCTTTTGCTCTGGCACTATCAAAACAGGTTTCAGAACAGGGTCATCATAAATGTGGGCTCCGGCAAATTTGGTTTATCTCTTAAAGCTGAACAGCCTCCTGCTGCTGGGAATTTGATGTGGTTCTTTCTCCTGAAGTCTCCTGGCCCGTCCCCCCACCATGTCCTCTCCAGCTATGCTTAGGGTAGGGCCCTCTGTCACTGCCCCAGCCGGGGAGTTGTGAGTGCGAGTGCTGTGGCAGTGGAGGAGGCCTGGTGGAGCCCCCGTTCTCCATGGACAAGATTTCAAAGTTCTCATTCTTCATTCTTGGTGAAGAATCAAGATAGCACATGACAAGCCTGTTTGCATGCAAATGACCGCAGAGGAAACAGGAGGCAGCGTGGAGAAGCAACTCGGATGGCTCCCCAAGAATTCCACCCCACTGTGCTTGTGGGCCCAGGCGGCACGTTGCAAACAAGACAAGGGCCATTTGGGAAGGCGGGGTTTGTGTGTGCATTGGAGGGCAGGGCCTTTAAAGGCAATAATGGGGCAGGGCCGTGGGGGTGCCACCCGTCCCATTTTTGGAGTCATAAAAATAAAAATTGGCATTTGTGCGCTCACCCAAACTGCTTGTTGCTTTGGCAGTTGAACCCGCCCTTCCCTCCAAATCTGACTGATTGACGCTCCAGGCTAGCCAATGCCAAGCAGCAGCCTTGCGAAAGAGCTTGTTCCTGATATATAGGTGGTACATTACACCGGTAAAATTGGCAAAAATGTATAGAACAGAACAAAAGACTTGTTGGAGGTGTAAAGAAGGGGAAGGTACATTTTATCATATGTGGTGGGATTGTAAGATTATTACAAAATTTTGGGAAATGATATACAATAAATTAAAAAAAATGGTTAAAATAACATTTGTTAAAAAACCAGAAGATTTTATCGTTAGGTATTTTAGGACAAGTGTTGTCGAAAGAAAAAAAGACATTATTCATGTATGCTACTGCAGCGGTAAGAATTTTAATAGCTCAAAATTGGAAGACCGGAGAAGTACCATCAAAAGCACAATGGATAGAAAAGTTGATGAACTATGCAGTTAGCAAAGTTAACGGACAAACTGCGTGAAAAGGACAATAGTGACTTTGAAAAAGAACGGGAACTCTTTACAATATATGTGCAGAAATAACAGAAAGAAACGGTCTCGTTGGCAGGATTTAAATAAACATTTACAACTTTATTTACAGAGAACAAGAAGTATAACAATGCGATAACATAACATTGTATATAAACAGCAGAATGTATCATCTGATGTAATAAACCAGAAATGGTAGTTGAGGGAAGTCAGCGGAGGGCAGGGGGATTGGAAAATGTGTGTTGACGCCTGCTTCTTGGGAGAAAAGCAATAACAAACCTAGGCAGCATCTTAAAAAGCAGAGACATCACCTTGCCAACAAAGGTCCGTATAGTTAAAGCTCTGGTTTTCCCAGTGGTGATGTATGGAAGTGAAAGCTGGACCATAAAGAAGGCTGATCGCCGAAGAATTGATGCTTTTGAATTGTGGTGCTGGAGGAAACTCTTGAGAGTCCCATGGACTGCAAGAAGATCAAACCTATCCATTCTTCAGGAAATCAGCCCTGAGTGCTCACTGGAAGGACAGATCCTGAAGCTGAGGCTCCAGTTCTTTGGCCACCTCATGAGAAGAGAAGACTCCCTGGAAAAGACCCCGATGTTGAGAAAGACGGAGGGCACAAGGAGAAGGGGACGACAGAGGACGAGATGGTTGGACAGTGTTCTCGAAGCTACAAACATAGAATCATAGAATCATAGAGTTGGAAGAGACCACAAGGGCCATCGAGTCCAACCCCCTGCCAAGCAGGAAACACCATCAGAGCACTCCTGACATATGGTTGTCAAGCCTCTGCTTAAAGACCTCCAAAGAAGGAGACTCCACCACACTCCTTGGCAGCAAATTCCACTGTCGAACAGCTCTTACTGTCAGGAAGTTCTTCCTAATGTTTAGGTGGAATCTTCTTTCTTGTAGTTTGGATCCATTGCTCCGTGTCCGCTTCTCTGGAGCAGCAGAAAACAACCTTTCTCCCTCCTCTATGTGACATCCTTTTATATATTTGAACATGGCTATCATATCACCCCTTAACCTCCTCTTCTCCAGGCTAAACATGCCCAGCTCTCTTAGCCGTTCCTCATAAGGCATCGTTTCCAGGCCTTTGACCATTTTGGTTGCCCTCCTCTGGACACGTTCCAGTTTGTCAGTGTCCTTCTTGAACTGTGGTGCCCAGAACTGGACACAGTACTCCAGGTGAGGTCTGACCAGAGCAGAATACAGTGGCACTATTACTTCCCTTGATCTAGATGCTATACTCCTATTGATGCAGCCCAGAATTGCATTGGCTTTTTTAGCTGCCGCGTCACACTGTTGGCTCATGTCAAGTTTGTGGTCAACCAAGACTCCTAGATCCTTTTCACATGTACTGCTCTCAAGCCAGGTGTCCCCCATCTTGTATTTTTGCCTCTCATTTTTTTGCCCAAGTGCAATACTTTACATTTCTCCCTGTTAAAATTCATCTTGTTTGTTTTGGCCCAGTTCTCTAATCTGTCAAGGTCATTTTGAAGTGTGATCCTGTCCTCTGGGGTGTTAGCCACCACTCCCAGTTTGGTGTCATCTGCAAATTTGATCAGGATGCCCTTGAGTCCATCATCCAAGTCGTTGATAAAGATGTTGAATAAGACCGGGCCCAAGACAGAACCCTGTGGCACCCCACTAGTCACTCTTCTCCAGGATGAAGAGGAACCATTGATGAGCACCCTTTGGGTTCGGTCAGTCAGCCAGTTACAAATCCACTGAGTGGTAGCATAGTCAAGACCGCATTTTACTAGCTTCTTTACAAGAATCTCATGGGGCACCTTGTCAAATGCCTTGCTGAAATCAAGGTAGGCTACATCCACTGCGTTCCCTTCATCTACCAGGCTTGTAATTCTGTCAAAAAATGAGATCAGGTTAGTCTGACATGACTTATTTTTCAGAAATCCATGCTGACTATTGGTGATCACAGCATTCCTTTCTAGGTGCTCACAGACTGTTTGCTTAATGATCTGCTCCAGAATCTTCCCTGGTATTGATGTCAGACTGACTGGGCGGTAATTATTTGGGTCCTCTCTTTTCCCCTTTTTGAAAATAGGGACAACATTTGCCCTCCTCCAGTCTGCCGGGACTTCGCCTCTTCTCCAGGAATTCTCAAAGATGACTGCCAGTGGTTCTGAGATCACATCTGCCAGTTCTTTTAATACTCTTGGATGCAGTTCATCTGGCCCTGGAGACTTGAATACATCTAAACTAGCCAAGTATTCTTGTACTATCTCCTTAGTTATTCTGGGCTGTGTTTCCTTTGCTGAATTATTTGCTCCAAATTCTTCAGGTCGGGCATTGTTTTCTTTATCGGAGAAGACTGAGGCAAAGAAGCCATTGAGGAGTTCAGCTCTTTCTGTGTCCCCTGTTTGCATTTCACCATCTTCTCCTCTGAGTGACCCCACTGTTTCTTTGTTCTTCCTTTTGCTACGGACATACCCATAAAAGCCTTTTTTGTTGCTTTTAACCTCTCTAGCAAGCCTGAGTTCATTCTGTGCTTTAGCTTTTCTGACTTTGTGTCTACATGTGCTGGCTATTTGTTTGAATTCCTCTTTGGTGGTTTCCCCCCTTTTCCATTTTTTGTACACATCCTTTTTTAATCTTAACTCAGTTAAAAGTTCTTTAGATAGCCACCCTGGCTTCTTTAGGCACCTTCCATGTTTCTGTCTCATTGGTATTGCCTGACGTTGTGCTTTTAGTATCTCCCTCTTAACAAACTCCCAGCCATCATGAACTCCCTTTCCTTTTAGTATTACTGTCCATGGGATCTCACCCAGCACTTCCCTAAGTTTTATGAAGTCAGCTTTCTTAAAGTCAAGACATTGAGTCCTAGTATGCTTGGCTGCTCCTTTCCGCTGTATAGTAAACTTCAGAAGAGCATGATCACTCGCGCCTAATGATCCTTCCACTTCTACCCCACTAACCAGGTCATCAACATTGGTTAGGACCAGATCTAAAATGGCTGTTCCTCTTGTTGCTTCTCCCACTTTCTGGACAATGAAGTTGTCTGCAAGGCCAGTGAGGAATCTGTTTGACCTTATGCTCTTGGCTGAGTTTGACATCCAACAAATATCCGGGTAATTGAAGTCCCCCATTACTACTATCTCCCTTCCTTTTGCATGCTTGGCCATCTGTTCCAGGAAGGCATCATCTATGTCCTCCGTTTGGCTTGGGGATCTATAGTAAACTCCCACAATGAGGTCACTGTTATTCTTCTCTCCCTTAATTTTGACCCAAATGCTCTCACTTTGGCTTTGAGGTTCTAAATCTTGGATCTCTTCACAGGTATACACATCCCTGACATATAACGCCATTCCTCCTCCTTTCTTGTCTGGTTTGTTTCTCTGAAATAGATTGTATCCCCCCATTATTACATTCCAATCGCGGGACTTATCCCACCAGGTTTCAGTGATGCCTATTATGTCATATTTAGTTTGCTGTACCAAGAGCTCAAGCTCATCTTGTTTATTTCCCATGCTTTGCGCATTAGTGTACAGACATTGAAGTCCATTAATCATTCCCCCGTGACTCTTATTTAAGAATATTTTCCTCCCACCACAAGGTCTGTGTGCTGTTTGCTCCATTTGGTCTATGACATTTGGATGATCATCTTCATCAATTGATAGACTCCTACCTTCAGGAGCACTGTCTCCCTCCCCCACATTAGTCAGTTTAAAGCCCTCCTGATGAGGTTTCTGAGATTTTTGGCAAAAACATTTCTCCCAACCGTTGTGAGGTGCAGCCCATCGCTTGCCAGAAGTCCATCTTCAAGAAACTGCAGTCCGTGATCTAAGAATCCAAACCGTTCCTGTTTACACCATTTGCGAAGCCAGCTGTTCACTTCCACTATTTTCCCCTCTCTCCCTGGGCCACGTCGTTCAACTGGGAGGACAGATGAGATGACAATTTGTGCATTTAATTGCTTCAATTTCCTGCCCAGAGCCTCGTAGTCTCTTTTGATCTTCTGGAGGCTATTGCTTGCAGTGTCATTGGTTCCCACATGAACCAAGAGGAAGGGGTATTTGTCAGTGGGTTTTATGATTCCTTGCAGTCGTTCAGTTACATCTTGGATCTTAGCCCCGGGGAGACAGCACACTTCCCGAGACATCTTGTCAGGCCCACAGATCACTGCTTCTGTTCCCCTCAGTAGGGAATCCCCTATCACCACTACACGCCTCCTCTTAGGTTTGGTCGGGGTTCTTCCGTGAGCTGTCTGCTCCAAGGTCGCCTGCACATTCCCTGAGGACTGACTTTGCTGCTCGTCTTCATATACCTGATCGACTGTAATGAGGGAGAGATCCTCAAATGGAGTCTGCTCTTCGTCTTCCATGCTAGGGGAGAGGACCTCAAAGCGATTGCGTATTTCTAAACAATCAGAGCGAACCCTGGGCCTCCTACTTCTTTGAGTCACGTGTCTCCATATATCTGGCTCCTGTGTTGGTGAACTAGCGTCCTTCTCAGGGGAGTCCCCTGTCTCCTCCTTGGTGGAGACGGTGTGCTCTGTTGCTTCCAAGAAGAGCTCCAGCTCTCTAATTCTTTGGAGCGTAGCTACACGTTCCTCCAGTTGCTGGACTTTGTCTTTTAAGAGGGCAATCAACATGCAATTGCTGCAGGTAAAGCTGCCTGCAACCTTTGGCAAGATGGCAAACATTGCGCAGGAACCACAGGCGACTGCAGCTGTTCCCTCCCCCTCCATCTTGAGAACGTGTCGGTGGGGGTGGCTACAGCGGTCCTCGATCATAAAAAGCGTGAAGACAGGAAAAATAACTCCCCCCACAAAAAAACCCTAGGTCTCCCCCAACAAACGTTTGAGACTAGCTCCCCTAAATCTAAAAGATGGATCAAACTGCGCGCGCCGCTAGGCTCGCGCCGCTGCCCTGCAAGCTCTGATAAGCTCCTCCCCCAGCTAATCACCTGCCTCAACAGAAACCCTGCCCCCTCTGACCTTTGCACAGGGGGAGCAGCCAATCAGCCACAAAGAAACACACACACACACAAGAAAACCCTTTTTGCTCCTTCTTCAACTGCTGCCCTGCAAGCTCTGATAAGCTCCTCCCCCAGCTAATCACCTGCCTCAACAGAAACCCTGCCCCCTCAGAGCCTAAAATTAAGAACTTGTCAAGAATGTATAACCTGCTGCTGAAATGGAATACACAGGATGAAACGGTTAAATCAGCTATGATTAAATGGGCACAAGATGTTGGGCATAATATTATGTTTGCTGACTGGGAACGGTTATGGACCACAGGTATGAAATTTACGGCTTGTAATGCCTTAAGAGAAAACATAATGAAAATGATTTATAGGTGGTACTTAACCCCAGTCAAGCTAGCAAAAATCTATCATCTGCCTGACAATAAATGTTGGAAATGTAAAGAAAATGAAGGTACTTTTTTTCACCTTTGGTGGACGTGCCCAAAGATCAAGGCCTTCTGGGAAATGATATATAATGAATTAAAAAAGGTATTGAAATACACTTTCTTGAAGAAACCAGAGGCCTTCCTCTTGGGCATGGTCGGCCAATTGGTGCGAAGGGAAGATAGAAATTTTTTTATGTATGCGACAGCAGCAGCAAGAATACTCATTGGGAAATACTGGAAGACACAAGAATTGCCTATCCGAGAAGAATGGCAGATGAAAGTGATGGACTATATGGAACTGGCTGAGATGACCGGCAGAATTCGAGACCAGGAAGAAGGGTCGATGGAAGAAGATTGGAAAAAATTTAAAATATATCTTCAAAAATACTGCAATATAAAAGAATGTTAGAAAGAGGTTGGAAAAGAATATCAGGCCGTTTTGGCAGATATGGTATAATGGACTAAGTAAAAATGAAGTGTAGAAATTGAGGATAGAGGAGGATTAAATACATTATTGAATGTTAAAATAAGTAAATGAAAAGAAGGTTAGAAGGATTTGCTGGAAATACGATCTAAACTAGAATACAAAGCGGGGAGGTGAGAGGAAGTCATGGAAATAAGTAAAAGGGAAAAAGGTTGTAAAGGTTTAATTTGATTTTTGTTATACTTTATTGTAATGTATTCTTATCTTTTGTTGAGTTTTTTTTATTGTCTGTTTTTTGTAACATGTTTTATTCTTTTTTGTATGGTTTTTTCTTTCTTTTTGTAACTTTAAAATTGGAATAAATATTCTTTAAAAAAAAAAAAAAGAAACCCTGCCCCCTCTGACCTTTGCACAGGGAGAGCACCCAATCAGCCACAAAGAAACACACACACACACACACACACACACAAGAAAACCCTTTTTTTGAGTCTGACCACAATGGTCTGACCAAACTGTGGGAGGCAGTGGAAGACAGGAGGGCCTGGCGTGTTCTGGTCCAGGGGGTCATGAAGAGTCGGACACGACTAAACGACCAAACAACAACAAATTGGATACTTGTTTTGAGAAAAGAAAATCAATAAAAATTATTAAAAGGAAAGAAAGAAAAGAAAAGAAAAGGAAAGGAAAGAAAGAAAGAAAGAAAGAAAGAAAGAAAGAAAGAAAGAAAGAAAGAAAGAAAGAAAGAGCTTGTTCCTTGGTGCAGAGGCAGGGAGGCAGCAAGTCGGGGAAGTTCAGTGCGGAGTCTGCTGAGCCCGTGGCCAGGCTTTTGGGGAAGGGGGCTCTCTTTGTTTTGACCTAATACCTTTTTATTATTAGTGTTTTGTCCCAGAAGCAACAGCTCTGGTGCACACGAATGTGAGTGATCACTGGTCAGGTGTCATCTATTAATCCTACCAATTATCTGTTTTTGAATGGTGCTTCCCCTCCCCCACCATCTCACACGTGGAACTAAATGCATATTTTTCAATGGCACATGTCACCTACAATAGTTAGAATTTGTTGTGGGTTTAAACAAACAAAAACAAAAAAATCAGCATTTTTTCCAGCACTTCTTATTCCCCTTTATTGCAGACCAGCCTTGCTACCCCTTATATTACAAATGCAGAGGGAGAAAGCAGAGACTGGGGTGGATCTAGACACGGGGGGGGGGGGGGCACTATAAATAACTCAGTAATTAAATCATTATAACAAAAGGAAAAAAATCACTTTTTTTGCTCTCCAGTGCCATCTCGTGTCACATGGTTATAATGCATTCAAAGCGCTGTTGTTTTTTTTACTAATGTAGCTGAGTCCTGGCAGAATTGCTAGAACTTAGTGACTTACCTCTAGGCAAATGCAGAAACTCCAAATGGTGACCTGCTCAGGGAAGCCATTCCTGTCTGTAATAGTCTTGGGCAAGTTGCCACCTCTTTTGCTCAGCAACCCTGATGGTTTGTTGTTGTTTTTTTGCAAATCAGCACCCGCCCTGCTGCACAAGGTTGTGGACCTGCTATTTCTGAAGGCCTTTTGGAACATAGAAAGATTCCATGTTAATAAGCTAGAGCTGAAACAACTTAGTTTTTGTGAATATTTTCTGCAATCCCCAAAGAAGTCTCACTTTGGGGGGGGGGGGCTTTTTTGGCAATTGTTGCAATAATTTCCACTTATTTCTTTAAATTGTCTTCACTGGCCCCCATGTTGTATGCACCCAACTCTTGACATTCAGGATGCTCTCCTGTTTGAATCCTGCCTCTGTCACATTTCTCTTAGCCGCTCATGTGCTACCTTACGTGCTTGTTTGTAAGGAGTGCAAGACAGGAGTTCTCAGTAAATCTTCTGAGCACCCAGAAGGCCTCTACAAAAATGCTAAGTGGTTGTCTCAGTTGCTGTCATTGACACAATTTCATCACCAGTCTCTGGAGAATCATAGAATTGCAGAACTGTAGAGCTGGAAGGGACCACAAGGGTCATCTAATCCATCCCTCTGCAGTGCAGGAATCTTTTGCCCATGACCCTGGGATTAAGAGTAGATTTCATCTTGCACGAGCTTTCTGAGAACAGGAGGAGACCCTGGCTCTGTTTGCTAGAAGATCCTTGGTTTGGAGGAAGATCAAACAGAAGCAAATCAGAAAGAAGGAAGTCACATAGCCAGGGGGAGATGGTGCCAGAAAATAGTGAAAAAATGGAGATGGAGACATGACTGCCATGGAGCTGGGAGCAGCCAGGGGCACAAGGTCCCAGCTTCACTCCACAGTGGCATCTCCAGGCAGGGCTGGGGGGAAACTCTCTGCCGGGGACTCCGGAGAGAGGCTGCCAGCCAGTGTTGGCAGTGCCAAGCTAGATGGGCCCGTGGCCTCAGACTCCCTAAAATGGAAAAGAGCAAGCCTCTCCAAGGCTATGTATTCTGAATAAAATGGAGGCGGAGACACAATCCAAATTCCCGTGCCCCTCCAGGGCCTCTTGTCTCTGTCTCCCCCCATTCGGGGTACCAGGTTGCATCTGCTGGAGCTCTGGCACTTCCTCTGCACACTGAGCAGCAGAGGAGGAGAGTGTGTGTGTGTGGGGGGGGGAGTATCAGGCTCATTCTGCCATTATTATTATGAAGGAAGCACTGGTTTGCGGCTGCACTTCCAGGCCTCCATCTCACTTTGCTTCCAGCAGGCAGGCAGGGAAACTAATAGAGTGTTGCAGAGAGGGATGGAGTTTGGGGTTTTGTTTTTTAAGAGAGAGGCTGTGGTTGGGGGTGAGGTTTGAAGGGGTTCGGCAATTAAGCCAAAGATACATTACTACTATCGTAACTCTTGCACTTCCCTCGGATGTGGCTCTACATCAAGTGACAGCAAACAGTCAAGTCCCTGCCCTGAGGAGGCTGCAATCAAAAAGTGGTGGAAGGCATGCAAGAGGGGAGGTGGAAAAGGAAGGAGGTGGGGGTGGCGTGGAGAAGCTGAAGGAGGTGGGCTGCTCATTAGGGTTTAGAAGCTTCCCCCCGACTCTTCAGCCTACCCAACCCGCAAGACTCTGGACCCAAGCCACATGCAGAGGTGTAGCGTGGGGTAGGGCCAGGGTGCCAGGGCCCTGGGTGCACATTGTCGGGGGCACAATCAGGTGCCCCCACGACAGGCATAGAGCTCTGGTAGCTCAGGTGTGGCAGCAGGTGCGTTGGTCTAGTGGGCAGGTGGATGGAGCGTCCTGAAGGAGCGTCTCCACCCCCATCCTTCTGCCCAGACACTGAGGTCCAGTTCCAAGGGTGGTTCTCTCACTGCGAGATGTGAGGTTACAGGGAACCAGGCAGAGAGCCTTCTCGGTGGTGGTGCCCGCTCTGTGGAACGCCCTCCCATCTGATGTTAAGGAAATAAACAACTATCTGACTTTTAGAAGACATCTGAAGGCAGTCCTGTTTAGGGAAGTTTTTAATGTTTGATGTTTTATTCTGTTTTTAATATTCTGTTGGGAGCTGCCCAGAGTGGCTGGGGAAACCCAGCCGGATGGGCGGGGTATAAATAAAAAAATAAATTATTATTATTATTATTATTATTATTATTATTATTATGATGATGGAGGCATTGGGCAAGGAGCCTGTTGGAGGCAGGCTCCGTTCACTCTCCACATGCCCCCACCCCAGCTACCAAGGCCCCTGGGGGTGCAACACTTGTCCCACCCCCGGCGTCAGCAACCCATGCTGTGGCTCTGGCCACATTCCTCCTCCCTGGCTCTGCTGTGTTGCCTCCTTGACTTTGCTGTCGTGGCTGGAAGGTGTCTTTGCACAGTGACAAGGCCTCCTGCTGGCCTGTGGGGGGGGGGGGAGCCTCCAGTGTTTTGCAGAGCTAGAGTGTACATGGCAGTACAAATTGAAGCGTCACCTGTGTGGCTCTGCCTACCTTTGCCTCTGGCCCCGCCCAGTCCTCTGCCTCCAGGTAGCCCTAAACAGGGCAGGAGGGGGGGCACTCTCGCTCTCCTCCTGCTGTTTCCCACCCAGAAACAGATGTTTCAAAGGTAAACTGCCTCTGGAGATGGACCCCCCCCCCACTGCAGCTCTTTTCCCTGATGAAACTGTCATCTCCGTTTCAGACTTGTCCAAAAACCCAACTACACCTTAAATCACTTAGAACATGAAGCCATGTCTGGTTGGTTGGATATTCTTCAGAATTACAAGCAAGTGAGGGAGAACGAGAGTTTAGGTCCTTCCCTCCCTCCCTCCCTCCCTCCCCGCACCTTCTTGTAGCAGAGAACATTTTTTTTCTTTTAAAGAAAGGAAATCTGTTAGCAACTAGACTTTTAGCAGGGTGGTAATTGCCTGTGTGAGAGCAGGTAGCAAGAGGGCTTATTGGCAGGTGTGTGCTAGGATCCTGGACTCAGCTGCTCCATCCAGCCTCTACTTGGCTGCGGAAGTCTGGCGTGAGAGCATCCCCTGCAGATGGGAGCCAACCCTCCACTTGAAGACGTCCAGGGAAGGGTGGAGGGAGGGAGGGAGGGAAGGAGAGAGAACACCCCCACCCCCACTAGGTAGCTGGTTCCATTGTCAAAAGGCTCGTATAATGAAGACTAAGACATGCTGCTCCAGGAAGCTGCCAAGGTCAAGAGACGACCTTGACAATTTTTGTTGACAACAATTTTTGTACATTTCAGCTATGCCTACACAGGGAGGACTGGAGGAAGAAAGAGACATCTAATTAACAAAGCTACGCAGCACAGTTCAGTACAAACTTTGGGCAACTCGGTCCTCCTCACACATTGATGCTTTTGTGGAAACATGAAACATCCAATTATCCCACTGATTTTGCACTGCCTGAGTAGTGGCTGGGAAGAGGCAAAAGGTTGGCAGATCCTGGGGAGCTGCACAAATTTTTAAAATAAAATAAAAACCCTGTGCTTCCCTCGAATATCTGTTTAATTACTGAAACAACTGTTTGAACATTTTTATATATTAATTTAGCAAAATGATAATTGTGTGATTACAAATGCACTTTGACCAGGAGCCAGAGAGTTTTCATTTACTAAAATGAAAATTTGATTTTAAAGGGGATGGAAATAGAACTGATTTAATTCCATCCCACTGGGAGCTGTGTTAAGTTTCAGCCCCCCTGCATTTGTCAAAAAAGGGAAGACCATTGTGCTGAGTTTTTCTGCTACAAAACACCCCAAATGCTGAAACTGACGGCTGTTTGAACTTGCTGGACTCAGAAGCGGCGGCAGCAGCAATTGTTGGGGGCACAGATCCCTCTGCCACCTTTGCATCTGAAAGCTTTACTTTACCTAGTTATATCACCTGGTCTATGATGATTGATCCTCCAGCTCTGTGACCCCAAACTGCATGAGGCAAAGGTCTCCTGCTCTTTAAATGGAACCATCCATCCTAAAGTGACACCTACTTATTCATTTCTGAATTATTATTTTGACCACCCGATGAATAGCTGCCTGCTTTTTTTTCTCTGGGCAGTTTACAAATCTAAATTAATAAAAGACAAAGGAAAACAATCAAAGAATAACCATAAGAACAGCAACAGCCCTGCAGAAGCCAAGCACAAAACCACCATGAAGCCATCGTGGAATCGGAAGCAATTAAAGCAGCACTGAGGGGGGTAACAACAAGTTCAAGGAATCTAAATGCTCTAAAGCCACAGATATTAAAAGGTCTGGGAGAACATTCTTGGGGCGGAGAGAGAGAGCTACTAGGTGTCAGCAACTAGGCGTCATGAGAACCATCTGGACCCACCATTTTCAAGAGCAGTCTACCTCAATGTAGCAGGTGCTAAAGACAAAGAATGGATGAGGGCAGTCTTCTTTGTGCCTTGCTGGTGGGCTTCCTGGAAGCATCTGTTGGTCATAGTTTCCTGCTGAGCAACAACAAGCAGAGCTCGTGGAGTGGGAGGCCAGCCAACCAGAAGAACCTTTGAGGTGTACTGGTGGAGGCAGAGTCAGTATCCAAAGGCAGGACCAGTCCTAGGGTCAGGTGAATAGCAATCCACATGGTCAAGACAGTCCAGAGGTCAGAGAATCCAATGGTCATGGGTCACAACGAGCAGGAAGCAGTAAGGTTGGGCCAGGAACTACCAGCGTTGTTTTCAGTATCTGACTGCTGCTGGAAGCTCTGCTTAAAAAGGCTGAAGTCAGTTGGTTCTGATCAGTGCCTTCTCCTCTGCGTCCTTGAAGGCTAATCAGCTGCAGGTGGAGTCACTCTTCCTTCTCCCCCTTTCAGGCTGCTGTTCAGCAGGCAAAGTTGACTCCTAGCCCATGACACTGGCTGGCTGCAGTTGGAAACAGGATGCAGGTCTGGATAGACCCACCTTTGCCCAACCCACAGGGCTTCTCAAAAACTTAAGCTGTTCATGGGTAGGGATTTGCCTTTTTCTTTGTGCTTCCTTGTATGTCTACAAGTTCTAGAGTTGTGAGGAAAACAATGAAGCTAAATTTTGGAAGGTTCAGGACAGACAAAAGAAAGGACTTCTTCATGCAGCTCATAGTTAAGCCATGGCACTCACTCCCACAGGAAGCGGAGATGGCCACCTGCCCAGATGGCTTTAGAAGAGGCACATTCATGGAGGAGGCTCTTGAGGGCTACTGGCCAGGATGGCTTTGCTCTGCTTCCACAGCTGGAGGCAGCCATATTTCTGAATGCCAGTTACTGGGAACCGCAGGAGGGCAGTGCTCTTGAACTCAGGTCCTGCTTTGGGTTGGGAGAAGAGGGGAAGAGGAGCAGGGCTCTCCTTATGCCAGGTATATCATTCTGCAGACCATAGCTAACTGCATTTGGGCCACACTTTGCATGCCTTCTGGGAATGGATCATGCTTAAAGCCCTTGGTAGGGGAGATGGGGAGGTGAGAAATACAGGCCAAAGGAAAATTGCTCATTAACAGTCGTTCACAGAAATGTCATTGAGTGTAAACAGCACCGTAACCTTTGCCTCTCCTCAGCTCCTTGGGGAACAGGCAGCAAATGCAATAACCAACCTCCTCCTCTTCTCTGCCACCCCCACCCGGAGTGAGTTCTTTAAATAAATGCTTATTGGATCATCCTAGCCAAGCACTGCCTTACCTGGGCCTCAACGATGAACATCCTTCTGCCTCCTGGGATCATATTGTGAACAGAACGCAGTAAATTTTAAATGTTCATTCAACTACTTTGACCAAGATTCATACTCAGTATTATACCCAAAGTCTATAGCCCATTTTATCATCACTTCTTTAGTGTCCTCGTCTTTTGTGTACCATTCTAACAACAAATTGTACATCTTTGTCAATAATTTAACTTTGCCCTCCAGCAATTCAATTTGAAATCTAGATTTTTTTATTTTCAAAACCAAGATTTCTTTTATCTCCATTAAATATATCATTTACGTGATGGTATTGTAACAAACCTGTAAGTACTTCCCATCTCCTTGACATCGGATGGGAGGACGTTCCACAGGGAGGGCGCCACCACTGAGAAGGCCCTCTGCCTGGTTCCCTGTAGCTTCACTTCTTGCAGTAAGGGAACCACCAGAAGGCCCTCGGAGCTGGATCTCAGTGTCCGGGCTGAATGATGGGGGTGGAGACGCTCCTCCAGAATCTCTTCAGCCATTTCCTCTTCCCCCAGGAACTGCATAGGGGTGGTTGTGGGGGGCCATCAGCATATTTAAAATACCAACAGCTGTCCTCTAATCTCCACCAGCACCCCAGAACTATTTGCAGGACAGAACAAGCAATGAAGAACTTGCAGAAGGAGAGGGTGGGGTAGAGAAACTGGTTTTCTGGAGCCTCCCCTCCAACCACAGAGGCCCACCCTACTGTCTGTGTAGTCTATGTGTGTGCATGCAGAAAGTGTGCATAGACTTGTGGAATTTCCATTTCAACATGCCCCTTCAATTTTAACAAGGGGAGGGAATTTCATCCCCTCATTTGCATGTTACACCCCCCACAATTCAGTCAAAAGTTCCTAAATAGAATTGTCAGCCCAGAATTAGGAAACTCACAACTCTGAAACTGGGTTGGGAGGGGTTTATGCGCCTTAAAGCAGCCCCTTTTCCAGACTCCTGTCCTGACTGCAGGATGCAAACACATGAGGGGGGGAGGAGAGGGGGGTATGGGGGGTCATTTATAATTAAGCAAATGATGCGCTTGAGGTAATTAATAGGCAAGGAAAGTGTATATGATTTTGTCAAAGCCGAAATAATTACTGGGAATGATTAATAGAGCTAACTATCCACAACTGCTTTAGTGAAACATGCTACACAATACACACACCCCGCCAAATTTCTCTATCTTCATAGGCTAATTTGATTGAAGAACTAATTTGATAGATATCAATTTCCAAACAAATGAGCTTCATCTTTATCAGATGAATGCAATTTGCTCAGAGAGTCCAACCCCACCCCACAAAAAAGTCTTTCGTCCTAGTTGGTGCCTCTTTTCTTCTTTGGGATGTGGAAAACCATATATCAAAACACTTTCAATACATTTTTTAAAATGTTGTTCCAAGCATGCACTGCTCATCCTCTGCCACACAAAAGAGAGATTGATGGGGCTTGGCACTGTCAGCTTGCATGTACCATGCTGCTCATGTGATCTGACCGAATGTCTCCTTTTTGGTGCCAATTAGTACTGTGTCCGTGCCCCAAATTTTCCCTGCATTTTTTGCTCTTCTTCATCACTGGTAGTGTGAGAAAAGAAACTGCACTGATAATAATAATAATAATAATAATAATAATAATAATAATAATAATAATTTATTTATTCCCCGCCCATCTGGCTGGGTTTCCCCAGTCACTCTGGGTGGCTCCCAACAGAATATTAAAAACACGATAAAACACCAAACATTCAAAACTTCCCTAAACAAGGCTGCCTTCAGATGTCTTCTAAAAGTCAGGTAGTTGTTTATTTCCTTGACATTTGATGGGAGGGCGTTCCACAGGGCAGGCACCACTACCGAGAAGGCCCAGAATTCTCAAGGGTGAGTTGCAGGGTTTTACTGTTGTGTTGTTATTATTTTATTTTATTTTAAAATATACAGTGGTGCCCCGCAAGAGGAATGCCTCGCAAGACGGAAAACCCGCTAGACGAAAGGGTTTTCCGTTTTGGAGGTGCTTCGCAAAACGAATTTCCTATGTGCTTGCTTCGCAAGACGAAAATGTCTTGCGAGTTCCTGCGGGGTTTTTTCCCTCCCCCCCCCTTTTTCCCAAGCCGCTAAACCGCTTATCAGCTGATGGCTAAGCCGCTTATCAGCTGATCTTTAAGCCGCTTAACAGCTGATGCTAAGCCGCTTATCAACTGATCTTTAAGCCGCTTAACAGCTGATGCTAAGCCGCTTATCAGCTGATGGCTAAGCCGCTTATCAGCTGATCTTTAAGCCGCTTAACAGCTGATGCTAAGCCGCTTATCAGCTGATCGTTAAGCCGCTTATCAGCTGATCTTTAAGCCGGCTAAGCCGCTAATACTGTAGCGCTAAGCCGCTAAACCTCTAATGGGCTTGCTTCGCAAGACGAAAAAACCCGCAAGACGAAGAGACTCGCGGAACGGATTCTTTTCGTCTTGCGAGGCACCACTGTATTTCATTAGTTCCCACCCCCCTACAAGAAAACCGAACAGAGTACAGTCAAGTCTGCAGTACAACAAATGCCACTTGTATAGCAATTTAAATCATTGGTTGTCTAAATGAGCTGGGCCAAAAAGAAATCTGAGTGAGGGGAGTAGAAAGTCAAGGCCGAGATCCGGTACCCAGTGGGTCCAAAAGTGGCTGGCCATGCCCCCTGGTGTAGTGTGAATGACGACCAGACTTTGAAAAGCGGGCATTGCTGGATCAAGTTCATCTGTTTTGTTGAATAAATTGAACTAAATAGTTTTAATTGGATTTTGAATTAAGGTGCAATTAATTGTTACTGTTTTGAATTTTATTGCGTTGTTATCTTCCTTAGTGAGTCGTGCAGTACGCTATTCTGAGTACTGTAATGCTTTTTATAAGGTAGGAGGCACTGGGGATGAGTTCATTGGACCAAGGGACGGGATGCCCCCCCCCCAAGTTAGGGCACCACTGCATTGACCTATGTGATAAAAGGATGCCAAAAATTTATCATGGTGAGAGAAACAAGGGCCCACCCTGCTAAGCGGTATTGGTTTTCCTGAGAGGGTCGTGCCCCATTACGGTTACCACCATTTTCTGGCAAATTGCAGCACAGAATGGAGGGGGGAGGAGTTGGGAGGCAAGCCCCCCCCCCCCCGGTTCTGAAATGATTTCAAAGCAATCCGTTACAATCTATTGCAGCATAACTGGATGGCCACTCTGGAGATTGTCAAACGCACACACATACACAGGAATTTGTAAATCTGTCTCTGCTTTGCTACCTAGAACCTAAATGTACAACCTGGGGTGGGGGTGGAGCAGGTGGGTGGGGGGCAGTGAGTGTTTCAATTGCACGAGGTATCACGCAAGCGAACAATGATCGCAACCACCATGCAAATTGGGGGTTGCCTGTAAATGCAGGGAAATAAATAATGAATGAATGGGCATATTCTGATGAGGGGATGTTGGGATGAGCTTTGTTCCACGTGTTAAATTTGTGAAGAAGAGAGAAAATATATGGGGGGAGGGAGGTGCCCTCCTCTCTCAAATATCATGCAGATAACAAGGTTCAGATTTGGGGCTTCCGGGCTACACCTACCTAGGCCTTCCGGCAGTTCCCTCACTGTGAGAAGTGAAGTTACAGGGAACCAGGCAGAGGGCCTTCTCAGTAGTGGCGCCTACCCTGTGGAACACTCTCCCATCAGGTGTCAAGGAGATAAAAAACTACACAGCTCTTAGAATGCATCTGAAGGAATCCCTGTATTGGGAACCACAGCATTATAGTGCCCCCAACTCTCAACTCCTTTAAATGGTCCAAAAGGATACCATGGTCAATGGTGTCAAAAGCCGCTGAGAGATCCAGCAGAACTGGGAAACAGATTTCACCTGTCTCTAGCCTGCCGGAAGACCAGCACAACCAAGGCAGCTTCAGTCCTGCGATGGGGTCTGAATCCCGACTGGAAGGGATCCAAATGGTCCGCATCCTCCAGGCTTGCCTGGAGTTGTTCAGTGACCACCTGCTCAATTACCTTGCCCAAGAATGGAAGATTTGAGACTGGACGATAGTTGGCCATAATGGCTGGGTCCAAAGATGATTTTTTAATAAGCAGTTTAATAAGCGCTTCTTTAATTAGGTCTGGGAAGACCCCCTCACAGAGGGAAGCATTCACCACCCTGCAGAGCCATTGCCCAGCCCTTCCCGGCTTGCTTTTACGAGCCAGGATGGGCAAGGATCACGGAGACAGGTGGTTGGTTTCACTCGTCCAAGGAGCCTGTCCACATCCTCGGAGGTGACAGGTTGGAACTGATCCCATACAACCTGACTAGACAGAACTCTGACATTCTCCTACCCCAGCCCTGCCCCTGCAGTGGAGTCTACCTCCCTCCGAATCTGAGCAATTTTATCTGTGAAGAACAGATAAATACATGCCACAAGCCATCTTGAAAATACTTTATTAATAGACATTCAATGTCCTTTGGGCAGCGTGCATCATTGTCCAGGAGCAAACACAAAGGCCTAAATGAGACCTGACAACTTGCCACCCAATGGATGACCCGTGAAACACAAACCACGGATGGTGCTCAGTTTTTCAGCCCATGAATTTTTATAGGGTTATGCAAATCCATATGCAAAATACTTGGCTTGCTTTAAACACTGATCTGCATAAACAACTGCAAGGTTTGTTTGTTTTTTGTCCACTTGGCACTTTCTGTTTTCTTTTCTTGGTGAGTATCTTGTTCTGCATATAGGAAAGATGAGCACCTTCAAGAGCATTTAAGCAGAATGACCCCTTACTGGAGTGTACCCAGATTTTGGATATGGGGGTGGGGAGCACTCTTCCATCACCACCACCCTGCAGTCTTGGACACGGAGCTCTGCTGAGCCAAGAGCTGATCGGGACAGGGGCAAGGAGATGCAGATCTCTTCACAGCAGCAACAGGGATTCGAAGCCACGTTTCACAGGTTGGAACATATCTCATGGGCTGCAATGTTGTTGCCTTGCACTAGCTTGGAAATAGTTCCTCTGAAGCACAAAAGGCCTGTCTTTCAGCAGCAAGATTTCTTCTCCTTTTGATGAAAGGCTTCTCCTCTGCCCTTCCTTGAGCCAGACCATGACCAGAGGAAGACCCAGGCCAGCCCTTTCCAAAGCCTCCGCATGGTGACAAGGGGCAGGGTCATTTCAGTGCTGGCCTCCCAGCCAGGCACATCAGACATGGGCATCTTCATCTTCTCAGCACCAAGGGAAAGCGTTCATGGGATGTGTCGGACCAATTTTTAAATATTGTCTTCATGCTAGTTGGCTATTCTTGATGATTTGTCATTCTTAGGGTGGGCATTGTGATTTTGGCATATTCATGGGTGTGTTGCTTTTGTTTTTTTGGATTTATTTGGCTTGGTGATGATGATGATATCAATTACATATACTGCCCTCCATCTGAAGATCACAATGAGGTTTGCAACATAAAAATACAAAACGACAACACAAAATACATAATAAAAACAAGAATAAAAGCAAAAAACGCAAGAATGTCTGCCCCCCCATGCCCACAAACACGGCCATATAATGTTAATCTACCAAAGGCCTGGTTATAAAGGAACACACGGCTCTGTGTGAAGGTGCTCCTACTTCTGAGTCAGATCATGCCATTGACAAGGCATCTCCAGGTGGGTCAAGAACTCCCTGAGCTTCTGAGTAGGTCTGTGGCTTCAGATGCCTCAGGGGGTGCAAAATTGAGAAAACCCATAACGAAGAAGATCCATTTAGGGGTATCAGTTGTTGGCCATGCTCAGGGCATCCTACTACTGAATATTACCAATGTCCGCCCTGATTGTCGCGGCCCATTAGCAGTGCTTTTTTCTGGGGGTCCTCATGGGTCCATAGCACTGGCCCCTTTCCTCCCTCCCACATGTTAAAAGTGTGTACTGTAACAACTTCATGGCAAATAAAGGCACCTTTTTGTCTTTTTTTGTTTTAAAAGCTAGTTGCTTTGCTGGTTGTTTTTGAGAAAACACTGAGATGATTCCCCTCCAACGGGACATGGGATCCTAGGAAGATGCCTTATCCTGAGTTGGACCCTTGGCCATCTTGCACAGTACTGCCTACACTGGCTGGCAGCAGCGGCTCCCCAGGGTTTCAGGCAGGGCACATTCCCAGCCCTAGCAGACCCTCCCAGGGTCCCTGTTTTCCAGGGACAGTCCCAGATTTACAACAGCCATCTCGGTTTCTGATTTGATCCCGGAAAGTCCAGCTTTTCCTTAGGACTTCCCTGTTTTCATTGGAGAAATGTTGGAGGGTATGGAGTTATCCAACCCCAAGACATCTGAAGGCAGCCCTGCATAGCGAAGTTTTTTTTTTAAAAAAGTTGAATGTTTTATTATGTTATTTTATATGTTGGAAGCCAGCCAGAGTTGTTCTTGTTGCTGTTGTTATGTAATAGGATATGCCTATTTTCATTGGTGAAATGTTGGAGGGTATGCCCTACCTGGAACTGAAGCTGGGGCCTTCTGCATGCACAGCACCCGCTCCCTGATGGGGCTCCTGGGGCTTCTTCTCCCTTCGCCCTGCCTATTCTTCAGCCAGAGGCCTTGTTGCCCCTGTCACCCTCCCCTGCATAGCCAAGCCTGCCACCCCTCTCTCCCACCAGCCGGGGCCAATATTTATCACTCCAGCATGGAGATGATGCTGAAGATGCACATTATCTGCCAGCCGGAGCCTGATGGCTCTTTGTAAGCTGTGGCATTCTATCATCTAAAAGCACTACTTAGGATCTATTTTAAAATTCATATTTTCTACCACAGAACATAACGGCTCCTTGGGAGCCAATTTTGAGATTATCAGATAATGTTTTTAGAGGTTTTCTTTTTATAAAAGCCACACATTTGTTTGCAGAACATCTTTCAAAATGTGTATTATTATGTATCAGCAAACTCTGAAAATGCTTCCCAAGATACAGCCCTCAAACGATGCCAGTCAAAGTGGGTGAATGGGGAGTGTCTTACAGAGATAATGCAAGTTTACACGACTTTACAGCAGCTTCCCAGGTTGCTAATACCACAGAGATATCCTTTTACCATCAATACAATTGTGCCCGCTGAGAGAGCAGATTTATGAATTGCTGTTTCCAGCTACACTAGTTTATTATGCAAATTACTAGCAACTGATAGGTCAATTTATAAGTGACAATGTAAGCAAAATCTGATGGGACTCCAAAAGCTACCTCTGTGAACCTAGGCTATAGGGCATGCTGCAACCCTTCAAAGACAATCAAGTCTGGAAGTGTACTGGTCTTCATAGCCCCAGCTTGGTCAATAATGCAGCCAGCTGCGAAGCGAGAAAAACACTTAGTTGAACAAGCACACTGAACGGTACACCCAGTGTCCAAAATCATGTAGGCTGGGTGCCCAAATAGTGTTCTGCTTTTTTCTATTATGCCTTTTGAGTGTGGAATTGATTTAAAATATAGATTCTGCAGCTGACTGACTGCATTATCCATGGGTGCTTGGGATGACGAACTGCTGCCTTCTGTGTGAGGGAAAGCACTGGGTGAATGCGAAGAGAGCAAGAAAGATGACGAAGGGAATGCAGAGGAAAAACTGCTATGGAGAAGCTGAGGGAAGTGGGCTTTGCTCTGGGAACAAGAGTTGAAGAAATGCTTCCCGCAGTCCTCAGATAGGCAAAAGGACAGAATGTCACCGATGGATGCTCAGAGGTCAGCCCAGGGGGAGGTCGTGTTGCAGACCAGAAAAAGCTTCACCAGGCCAATTTCTGCCAGTCAAGGTACAAGAGCTTGGCTAGAAGAAAAAGAAAGAAAGAAAGAAAGAAAGAAAGAAAGAAAGAAAGGAAGGAAGGAAGGAAGGAAGAAGGAAGAAAGAGGTGTAATCTGGGAAGGTACCGGTACTTTCTACCACATGTGGTGGACATGTAAAATAGTAAAAGACTTCTGGGAAATTATATACAATGAAATGAAAAAAATGTTTAAGATAACTTTTATCAAAAAACCAGAAGCCTTTCTATAGGGTTAACAGGAGATGAATTACCAATAGAATTCAAAAGACTATTTATGTATGCGACAACGAATGCTACTTGCCCAGAAGCGGAAGGAAGAAAAAGAGTGGATAACCAAGATGATGGACTATGTCGAAATGGCAAAGATGACCGTGAGGATCAGACACCAAGAGGACAAGAAATGCAATCAAGAGTGGAATTGTTTATAGAATATCTTAAAAACCACTGTGTATATTTAAAAACGTTAGCAGGATTATTGTAACATGTATAATGTAATATAAGTTAAGTGGGGGGGAAGAGTGAAAAAATGAACTTGAAAAATGTAATTAGATGCAAAGAAATAGGGGAAAATTTGGAAACCAGGGGTGGGGGGTGGGGGAAGTCCGAGGTATCTAAGTAATCCCAGGAGTGCAAAATTTGAAAATGAGGTGAATATATACAAATTTTGTTTAAAAAATGAAAAATAAAATATATTTTTTAAAAAGAGAATTGTTAATCTGCACATATTGTTGCTTGTATATTTGTGTATTGGTTTTCATCCAGGAGCTCATGCCTGTTTTCCCATTCCCTCTTTCATCTTCACAACAGCCCTGTAGGTAGGCTGAGTTTGTGAGTCGGACATCAAAGTTGTGAAACTGCATATGCTTAAGGTTTGTTGTTGTTCTTTTTTGCTTGGTATCATTTATAAAGGTCAGCAAACCCTTTCCCCCCCCTTTGTTTTGGTATTTTGCTGTAAGTATCAGGACTGTGAAGGATTGAAGGAGACTGCTTTTCTGCCTTTCTTTACATGATCTCTGAATGTAAGAAGAGCCCTTTGGATCAGGCAATGGGGCGCAGGTAGACCGTGAACAGGACTTGAGGGCAGCGGCACCCACCCCTCCTGTGGTTTCCACCAGCCGGGATTCAGAAGCCTTGCTGTCTCCCACTGTGGAGGCAGAGCAGGGCAGAGCATGGGGGAGCCAGGGAGGCTGGGGCCCCGGGGGCAGATGGGGGGGGTGAACCAGGCATCCCCCGCATGGGCCCAGTTTGTGTGCCCCCTGGGTGAGTGCAGAGGATGTTCTTCACCCTCCATGCCCTGCCCCGCTCCTGTCCACCAGCTAACGCCCCCCAGTACCTGGCGGGGGGAGGGTGCGGAGGGGGAAGAGACCCTCTGCACCCCACCCCCGCCTGGTGCGCGAGTGCCCACCCATCAGCAGCTGGGGCTGGGTGAGCCCGGAGGGAGCCCGGCAGCAGCAGCGAGGGCTGGGTGAGCGTGCCCCATTCCCGCTTGGGGGGCGTGCGTACACCCCCACCCGCCCCGGGCACCTGTGGACAGTGCTACACCCCTCAGAATAGCCACCATGGCTAGTAGCCCTCTTAATAGCCCTCCTTAAAGCTTTTGCTGCCTCCTGTGGGAGGGAGTTCCAGAGTTTAACTCTGCAGTGTATGACATATATTTTGATTTTCCAAACAGGTGCTCAAGACCTGCCAAAATTCTTCCCTATATCACCTCCTGAAAGGAGCCCACCTTCTTCTTCAGTGATTGCAGGATGGAAAGACCCTGGCAGCATCCTTGCAGAGCTGAGGCCCTTCACACCTTGGTATGGGGAGGGTCCTGCAGCGATCACTCACCCCTTCCGATCAAGGCAGCACCGATTCCCCCCCCCCAACCCCTTTGCTTTTTCACCCAAGACTCCCAGCCTGCTCTTGGCTTCCTTCAGCCCAACGCCTCTTTGCAAATGGATTCCCCTTTGTAGCTGAATATTTTGATTACAAATTTTCCGAAGTACCTGGCACAATAATGAGCCCATTTTGTTTGGCTAATCGCAGCTGCCTATTCCCCACTGGCAGGCCAGGAAATTCGAAGCCGAGGTCTCCTCTTCACGATCACATTAGAGTTTATTAAATTCTCATTCAAACATTAGCATTTTAGGTTCCTAATCCCATTACAGCCAATTAGCTGGCCCTCCGTATAGCGTGCCGTTGTGGGTGGGCTGGGCTTGCCAGTTATTTTGCATGTGTCGGAGAGAGAGGCTCCCGATGGGGGTTTTCAGTATTCTGTGAGTTTCCTTTAAAGCGGAATTTAAAAACCTATGAGTGGGATGAACATACAGGCAGGAGGGTCGTTCTCTATCAGAGCCCCATCAAAGAAGCACAGGTGTTTCTAGATGGCCAAGAGCTTGCCGGACTTCCTAACCTGAGACACTGGCAGCTGTTTGAGAAGGGGACCTCGTAGTATGTAATTGTGGACGTGTTTGGCACTTTAACACTCCAACTTCAGTTGCAAAAAGAAAACCCCAAAGCAAATGTTTCCCGATATAAATCATGCAGGGCTCAGGTTTCCACTCTCCTCTCAGCTCTGAATTTGCTGGCTGGCTGTGCTGCTTGACTCTCACTGCTGCCCTCCTTGGCCCCTCTCACAACAACAATCCTACAACACAAAAGATGTGGGATGGGTTTTAATGGGTAGGAGAGGATATATTAATTGCAATTTAGCCTTCCAGGCTCCCACGTTTGTGGGTTGAACAGAGTTTCAAAATCCCATTCTCAGCAGCAAAACTAAGAGCATAGGAATATACTTCCACGGAAGTCTAGTGCCCAGCTCAAGGGAAGATATAGTCCCACACTCTTCTGCCTTGGTCAGACCACACCTGGGATACTGTGTCCAATTCTGGGCACCACAATTTAAGAAGGATCTTGACAAGCTGGAACATGTGCAGAGGAGGGTGACCGAGATGATCAAGGGTCTGGAAACCAAGCCTTACGAGGAGCGCTTGAAGGAACTGGGTATGTTTAGCCTGCGAAAGAGGAGACTGAGAGGAGGTATGATTGCCATCTTCAAATATCTTAAGGGCTGTTGCATGGAAGAGGGAACAAGCTTGTTTTCTCCTGCTCTGGAGGGTAAAACTTGAACCAATGGCTTCCAGTTTCAAGGAAGGAGATTCCAACTAAACATTCAGAAAAACTTTCTTGACAATAACAGCTGATCGACAGTGGAACCTCCCTTGGGAGGTGGTGGACTCTCCTTCCTTGGTGTCAGGGACTGGGCAGAAGAGGACACTGAAGGGGGGTGATGTCAGGGGCTGGACAGAGGAGGAGGAGTGGTGGAGACCACCTCCCCATCCTGACCCTTCGATGGAGGAGGAAGAGGAAGATAGTATAGATTTACAACAGGGGTTTGCGGGAGGTCACAACTCAGAGGCAGATGAGGGGAAATTTGGGAAATGATGGGAGAGGCGGAGCAGGCAGCCGGAGCAGCAGTTGGCTGACACACTGTCACTAGAAAGCATTCCAGACCCTTCATCTCCCAGAACCCGGCAAGCCTTAAAAGTAGGAGAGCAAAGAGCTCAAAGGCAGAGGGCACAGAGGAGACGATGACCAATGAGGGAGTGGGAGAGAAGGGGGGTGGAGAGTCACTCAGGACAACGCCATTATCCAAGAGGCTCTCTCTGTAAGGTCTGAAATAAAAAAGAACTGTAAGAAACTTTTCCTGGTCTTTATACTTTTCCGGCCAACCAGCCAGGAGCCACTGACAGCATCCTGACATTTGGAGGTTTCTAAGCAGAGGTTGGATGGCCTCCTGTCCTGGATGCTTTAGCTGAGATTCCTGGATTGCAGGCGGTTGGGCTAGATGACCTTTGGTGTCCCTTCCAACTCCATAATGATTCCATAAATTAGGCTGTAAAGCCTTGTTTTGAGCAACTCCAGCTATGAAATAAGCTGGCACCTCTTTCTTACAGGCAATAACTTGGGAAGTAAGTTTATAAATATAACTGACTTACTTACAATCTTGCATTGTTTCACAGCAATAGCAGCAGTAGAATCCATGCAGGCAAAATACTTAAATTTACAATATAACTAGCTTTGGGCATGTGCCTAAAGCTGGAGCAAGCACATGTGTGTTTGCATCCAACTCTGGCCAAAGGAAGAGAGAGAGATGGAGGAACAGGAAGTACTACATGCTCCTTCCTCTCCAGGAGGGGAGGGGAAATGACATCACAAAGAACCCTCTCTACCAATTCTATTTCTATGGCCTGAGTATCAGCCCATCAGCAATACAGCTCTGTGGCATTAGTCCCTTCTCATGCCAACTAGCAAGAATATGTATTTGTTAGGTTTGGCTGCTGATCTCTCACAAAAGACAGGGCATGTTTGGAACGGAGACGTTGGCATAAAGACCGGGAGCGGACAAAACCAAAACAGCGAAGGGCTTTCACCTTGGCCCGTTGTCAGGCCCTCCCTTCAGCAATTCAGGAAGGCCGTTATAGGAAAATACCATACGAGGAGAGGAAATGACCATGTGGCTCTGGGCAGCAGGAAAATGGAGCACACTCTTCTTCACTGCCAGTATTATGTAGACATTTGAGCCAGGTTTATCCAGCCCATCCTATATACATTCCCAGGGCGTTCAGAACAACACAACATCTTCCTATTGCTACAGGACGAAAGCCCAGAAATCACATATTCAGTTGCCAGATTCTGCGCTGCCATGATACTCATTGGAGGATGGTCTATGCTACAAATCAGTCCTAAAATGAAGGCCCCTATTGTTAGATCTGTATCACTGAAGCCCCACCCCATATAGCTGTTTTAAAGGGTCTTTTGTAATTCTTCTTATTATTTTTTATTCACCCATTATTTATGCTTAATCAACTATTCTATGTATATGTTTTAATCTACAATTGGTTCTTGCTCCCATTTATTTAATAATTATTCGCTTAGATTCATACTGTTACACTATTTATTTAGATGTTTTGCTTATGCTGATCTGTGACTGAATAAAGTAAATTCATTCATTAGGTATTTAAAAGACCCGGGACACCCAGACCCAGGACCTGTGCTCTGGTGGTGGACTTTGGGATCCTGAGGGCAGTGCCCTTTGCAGCAAGCCCAGGCCCCTCCACGCCCCCCTTTGTTTAAAAAGTGGGAGGAGCAGGGGTCTGCCTCCCCCCACCCTTGTGCAAAAGATCCAGACTCTGCTCCTGTGGCCAACAACCCACAAGGGCACCCATCTTAGGGGGTTTCCATACCAAAACAAAGCAAAACTAGAATACAATTTGCAACGCAGGGATGAAGTGCTTGGTCTATGGCTCCACGTTTGCTTCCTGTTCCAGGATAAATTTTCATGAAAAGGGTACAGAAACCAACCCTTTTGCTTCTGCTCTTTCATCTGGAGCTCCCCCCCCCCCCCGCCCAGAGGACACCCCTGTCTTTCTGAAAGACACAAAGAAGGCCTGAAAAGGGCCTTTCATCTCAGCTTCGCTGCGAAAGCCTCTGCCTGAATGACAGGTCGGCGCACTTGGGGGCGCTGCCGCAATCTAAATAATAAATTACAGGAGTCCTCATTTGTCACACAAAACGCACCGGCAAGGGAAGAAGCAAAAGCCCCCCCCCCCCCGAGGAGCTGGACGAGAGTGCAAGAAGGAGGGGGCGGTGGAGGAGAAGCCCCGTCAAAGGAGGAAGCCGCTTCCTTCGGACAAAATGGGCTTTTCCTTCTAAGAGAACGCCAGATTTATGGGTTAATAAGTATCTACAATTAGTGGCTGGGAAAAATCTACCCAGGTAGACAAGAATTATTCATTCCAATTAACTACAAATTAAGATCAAGCCAATTTAGGCCCATTAAAATGGAAACGCACATCATCTCCCATTCAAAGGAATTTGTATTTGATGCAAATAGAAGAAATTCAGAAACTTTGGAAATGTTTTCTGATTGTTCATTTGCATCGTTAAGCAGCACAGAAGGGGGGGGGGCTTCCCGAAAAGGGGGGAAGCAGAGAGAACAGAAGGAACAATAATTAGTTATGTAAATAATGTGGCATTCTTGTTTATAATTAGTTCAGGAATAAAATAAAATTCACGCATGTCACAGGACTAATTTTCGTATGCAAATGAACAATCAAAATTATAAACGGTAATAATGCAGTTTGGGAGAAGGTGGCATTTCCAATTTATTAGTGGGCACGCATGAGGAAGCTGATTCCAGCTGACGGCAAAGGCTTCCAAGGTAGCTGCAGGGAGATAAAAAAGGGGAGGGAGACGGGAGGGGAGGAACTGCCAGGGCCAAAGGCACTTCTGGCCACCTGACCCCCCCCCGACCCCCACAAGTTGTTTGCTTCAAGACTTCAAGTGGCCAGGCCTTCTTCAGGCTCAACTGCATGTCAACGGACCCCAGGTGGTGTGTTGCTTCCACGACATTCCCACAGAAACCAAACACACCCTTAGTTCCTGCATCTCATTTTGCAGAAAGCTGATGTGCTGCATCAGGACGATTTTGGGCATCCCATGGCAGGACAGGGCCTCAAGCAAAGATGCCCCCCACGCCCAAGCCCACATTCCCAGCAGGTTGGCACTCTTGTTTCTGTGATGTCTGATGGAACAGCTGAAGGGGCACTTTTCGCCGCAGCCCTCAGTGGTGGCTCGTCGAAATGCCTTCTACGCAAAGCGGCAAGCCCCTGGGGAAACCATAACTGGGTTTGTGACCTCTCTCCGCCAAGCCGCCCGGTTCTGCAACTTCTCAGAGCTGGAGAACATGCTTCGTGACCGCCTCGTCGGTGGCCTGAAGGATGAGAAGCTGCAACGACGCCTCTACGCTAAGAAGGACCTAACGTTCCAGGTCGCTCTGGAGGAGGCCCTGGCAACAGAAGCTGCCGAGAGGTCGACCCAAGAGGCACGGCCGAGCCTGCCATCCCAACCGAGGGTCCACCATGAAGACCTCACCGACGACTCAGGATCCGACAGGGAGGAGGTGCACCGAGTACAGCAGCGCACTCAAGCAGCGCACAGACCACAGCTGCCTCGACGAGAAGGAGGGAACTGCGCAAGCTGCGGGGAGAGTCACGAGAGGAGGACCTGCCGTTTCCGCAACGCAGAGTGCAGGCAGTGCAGAAAATCGGGACACATCGCCCGGGTGTGTCGGGCTCGGCCCACCCGACACCAGGCATCAGATGACCAATCCAAGAGCCCCAGGTCCCGGGGCCCAACGCACCAAGGCAACTCGACGGAGCTCACGGACTTCCAGGTATACCAGTTGCCCCACCCCAACGTAGAGAAAATTTATGTAGAGGTACAGATAGAGGGGGCCCCATGCCGCATGGAGCTTGACACGGGTTCAACTCTATCCATAATCTCGGCAAGGACCTTAAGGAAACTGTGTCCCACTGGGGGTCCCAAACTCAGGCCGGCCCCATTCACCCTCCGGGACTTCCAGAAACGTAAGGTCCCCACAATGGGGGTGGGGACCTTCAGGGTGCAATACCGAGGGCGGACGCGGCAACTGGACTTGCTTGTGGTCAAGGGCCCCTACATTAGCTTACTGGGATTGGCATGGTTTGGACCACTGGGGCTAGCTGTCACCGGGGTGAACCACACTAGCTTACAAGTGGACGTGGACGCCATATGCAAGGAATTTCCAGGGGTTTTCGATGGGAAATTGGGACAGTATACGGGCCCCCCCATTGCGCTACAGCTTGACCCCGCAGTACGACCGGTCAGGCTCAAGGCCCGCCGGGTCCCGTTCGCCTTGAAACCCCGTATAGACGAGGAATTGGACCGACTCGTAGAGCAAGGAGTGCTGGAGCCGGTGCCTAATGCTCCCTGGGAAACCCCAATCGTCACACCCGTCAAGCCTAATGGTTCGGTCCGCATCTGCGCAGACTACAAATGTACCATAAACAAGGCCCTCACGGCCCACGCATACCCAGTGCCAGTGGTCAGCCATGTCCTTGCCACCCTGGCTGGGTCGAAAATTTTTGGCAAGCTGGACTTGGCCCAAGCATATCAACAGCTGCCAGTAGATGAGGCCACAGCAGAGGCACAGACGATTGTGACGCACAGAGGAGCGTTCAGGGTAAAGCGGCTGCAATTCGGTGTCAGCGTGGCACCAGGCATATTCCAGAATATAATGGACTCTCTCCTTAAAGGGATTCCTGGCGTCACCCCCTTCTTCGATGATGTGTTGATTGCCGGCCCCACACCAGAGGAGTTTGAGGACCGCCTCCGCACCGTTCTGCACCGTTTCCAGACGGCGGGTCTCAAGGTGAAGTGGGAAAAATGTCTACTAGGAGTGCCTCAGGTGGACTTTCTGGGATTTATGGTGGACGCAGAAGGGGTCCACCCGACTGGGGACAAGGTACGGGCCATTTGTGATGCCCCAGCGCCCAAGAGCAAGACTGAACTTCAGGCCTTCTTGGGGCTATTGAACTTTTACCATTCCTTCCTTCCCCACAAGGCGGCGGTAGCGGAGCCCCTACACAGACTCCTGGACAAGCGGGCCCCTTGGGTGTGGGGCCAGCGCCAGGAGGCCACATTCCAGGCAGTCAAGGACTTGCTTGTCTCAAACTCGGTCTTGGCACACTTCGACGAGAGGCTGCCGGTGGTGCTAGCATGCGACGCCTCACCCTATGGCATTGGAGCTGTCCTGGGGCACCAACTCCCGGATGGAAGAGAGGTACCGGTGGCGTACTTTTCCCAGACACTCAACACAACCGAGCGGAACTACTCGCAAATCGACAAGGAGGGTCTGGCAATCGTAAAGGGAGTAAAAAAATTCCATGATTTCTTGTACGGGCAGCCCTTCACCGTGGTGACTGACCACAAGCCGTTGCTTGGCTTGTTTGCCCCCGAAAAGCAGACCCCCCAAGTGCTGTCTCCTCGCGTCCTCAGGTGGTCAATTTTCCTTGCCAGCTACCAGTATGCACTGATTCACCGACCTGGGAAGGCGATGGGCCATGCGGACGCCCTCAGCAGGCTACCACTACCGGAAACAGGCCCTGACCCAGCACCTGCACAAGAGGTTATGAGCCTGGAGCTGCTTCCCGACCGCCCCATTCAGGCACAAGAAGTTGCACACCATTCCAAGAAAGATAGGGTCATCTCCCGGGTCCTGGACTGGGTGTGGAGGGGATGGCCCAGCAGCAGCCCCGGGCCAGAATTCGCCGGCTACACAACCCGCAAACATGAACTGTCGGCCCACAAGGGGTGCCTGTTATGGGGAAGCAGAGTCGTTGTTCCCCAGCCCCTCTGCAAAAGGGTCCTCACAGCCCTACACGAGACACATCCAGGGGTAGTAAGAATGAAGGCCCTTGCCAGGAGTTATGTGTGGTGGCCGGGGATCGATGGAGAGATAGAGGCCTGGGTCAAACACTGCCAGGCCTGCCAAGAATCCCGCCCAGATCCCCCAAGGGCCCCAGTCCAGTCCTGGGAGTCCGCCCGAGCACCATGGTCACGCCTGCATGTGGATTTCGCTGGCCCCTTTCAGGGGAAAACATTCTTCATAGTGGTGGACTCCTACACCAAATGGCTGGAAGTCGCACTGGTACCGTCCACTTCCACGTCCGCAGCCATCCGGGTACTACGCAGGCTGTTTGCAACCCACGGGCTCCCTGACACTCTCGTCTCAGACAACGGGACTGCATTTACGTCAGGAGAATTCCAAACCTTCACAGCGCAGAACGCCATCCGCCACATCCGTTCGGCGCCGTTCCACCCTGCCACCAATGGCCAAGCAGAACGCATGGTGCGGACCACCAAGGACACCCTTCGCCGCATGACGCAAGGGGACTGGGAGTACCGCCTTGCCACATTCCTTCTAGCACAGCACAGCACCCCCAGCTCAACGACTGGCCGGAGCCCCGCTGAACTACTAATGGGTCGGCGCCTTGCAATCAGATTGGACCGCCTTCACCCCGATAGAGCTCAGGATGAGATAGTGGTGGGGGAAGGCAGGAACCCCCGGACCTTCGAGGCCCAGGACCCAGTGTACGCAAAGAATTTTGGGGCAGGCCCAGCATGGGTACCCGCCACAATCACCAGGGTCACTGGCCCCGTGTCGTACGAGGTGCTAACGGATGGGGGGCAATGCTGGCGCCGCCACTGCGACCAGATACGGCGACGATTCCCGGGAGAAAACCAGGAGGAGGACAGGTCAGAGGAGTCCCAAGGGAACAGCGGGGCAGTGAGGCCCATAGAGCAGGAGGGGCCAGCAGGAGAGGCAGAATCAGTAAATACAGAGAGGACCCGTGAGGCCGAAAGGACACCGGAACCAGAACCACGACTGAGCGAGCCGGTTGCACCAGACCAAACAGCCGCATCACAGCCAGCATCCTTGGAACACGAGCCAGAACCCGGAGCCCGGACCAGGGAACACCCCAGGCCACAACGCACACGTAGGCCGCCGGCATACCTTGAGGACTATGAATGCGACCTCCCGGGCAGGACTGGAACTTAGAGGGGAGGGGTGTTATGTACTGAGTTGAATAGGATCCAAACTGTAGCAGTCTGATTGGTCCTAGAACAATAGGATCCAAAAGGCAGCAGTCTGATTGGTCCTAGAACAATAGGATTCAGAATGCAGCAGTCTGATTGGTCCTAGAACAATGCAGCAGTATGATTGGTTGGCAGGAACCACCCAATCCTGCTCCAGATAGAAGTGAATCCACAACCTGATTGGCTTACAGTAGAATTCCAGAATTAGCCAATCATGTGCAGCCCATTGTGTAAATAATGTATATAAAGCAGATACTGTGAGGGGACATTCATTCATTCCTCCTCACCACTATGAGCTGAATAAAGAGCATGAAATCACTTTGCGACTCTGAGTATATTTCAGCTGCCTTGGTCATGTCCACAGAAGGGAAGAAGGCAGGATCCCTAAGGATGTGCTCGATGGGAAGCTGACAACACACCAGCCTCTGCCCCATGGGACTAGCCATCAGCTCCTCCTGGGTCCATGCTTTTCCTGCAGCAGTGCACAACCTGCCTGTTTCCCAGCCCCACCAGGATTTCCCCCCATGCCTATGCCCGGAAAACTTGGTGATTCAAGTGTTCGGCTTATTAAAACAACAACACAAAATCTCCCAACAGTCCGAACTTACCACTCAATGATTCCAGCTGCGCTGCACTTATAAGAGGGATGAATGAAGTCCAGGGACAAGAAACAGATGCGGTAAAACTCCCCAGATGCAGCCATTGGTCCGCAGAGCCCGGGTGCTGCACACTCTGAAGAGCAGCAGTGGCTCCCAGGGTCTGGGGGGAGAGAGGAGCCTTTCCTGCAATCTGAGCTGGGGGAACCTCTGCCCACAGGCCACCTGCAGCCTCCAAGCTTCTTTCTCCAGCCTCTTTGGCCCTGCTGCACACCCTTATGCTCAGGCGCTTTGGCCTGCCTGGAATGTGCCCTTGGACTCTTTGCCTCAATGGAGGATGGAGAGATGCAGGTCTGTGTGTAGAAACCTCTGACTTGTGGGGTGGGGATTGAAAGGTAGCCTGCTGTTCAAAAGCTGCTGCTGCTGCTGCTGCTCTGCCTCTTTTGCCTCTATCCCTGCCCAGGAAGGAATGTGGAACTCAGGCTGGAAAAGAAATATTATTATCTATTTATTTATACCCCACCCTTTCCCCTGACAGGGACGCAAGGCAGCTTACAGATAAAAGAAGAACAGCTAAAAACGGGGGAGAACACAATTATTAAAAACAATTTAACCGTTAGTTAGAAAGAGAGAGAGAGAGAGCATACAGATAATTACAATAGAAACAGCACGGCACCAGCCCTTTCATTAAAAGCATTCAGTTCCCAAAGCCTGCTGAAACAAGAAAAGTCTCCAACTGTTGTCAGAAGGACAGCAAGGAGGGAGCCCGCCCAGCTTCTCCTGGGAGGGAGTTTCAAAGTTGCCTGGCAGAAGCCACCACCAAGAAGGCCCTCTCCTGCGTCCCCACCCAGCCTGCCTGGGAGGGTGGTGAGACTGAGACTGAGAGAAGGGCTTCCCCCAAAGGTCTCAGAGCCTGGGGCAAGTTCTTATGAGGGAAGAGGGCCTTTCAGAAAGCCTGGACCTAAGCTGGGTAGGGTTTATAGGTCATAACCAGGCCCTCTGCCCTCCAATTTAAATGGAGGCAGACTTGGACCTTCTATGTGTGAAGTAGGTGCTCCTTCCCAGCCGCAGCTGCTGGAGCAGGAGGGTCCCAGCTGGTACTGGACCACAGCTCCTCTCAGACCCAGTCCCAAACCCCTGGGCTGGGAAACCAGGCTGGGAAAGGTGGGTATAACCAGGCCTCTCTTGACTCGTTTGCTGTAGGGGTGCCGTTGTCCAGATGTTGGCCCTCTCCAGATGTTGGCCATGGTGGCTGGGGCTGATAGAAGCTACAGGGCAGCAACATCTGGAGGGCATCTCATGGGCTGCTCCTGCTCTCGAGGGACTTGTGGTGACACTTTTCAGCCTCTGCTCCCCCAGTCCAGCCCGATTCTCTTGCTCCATTTCTCCCACTCCTTAGCCAAGATTGTGCAACGCCACCTCCTTCCGAGTGTGGCTGCATGATTAATGCTCAATTTGGAAAATCCAGGCTGTCCAAAAGTTAATTGTTATCACTTTGAGGGGCTAAGATGAATGACTGGGCCTATTATTTCTGTCAAGTTTTTTTGACTTATAGCATTTGATATTTTGCCCATCATTTTAGATCTGTTGGAGATGAAGGGTTGAACGGACGCAGGGAGAGCTCAAAGATTCTCCTTGAAATTAATTATTTTTTAAGTTAATTAAGAAAGGGGGGAAACCTTGGGAGAAAAAGTCAGGATCGATTTGGTAAAAGTTGAGAAAAAGAACGCCACCCCTCCTCCCACCTTGGAATTGGGAAATACATGTTTTCGAGAAATGTGGATTTCAGGCCAAAGACACAAGGGGGATCCACCAAACTAAAAAGGGGTCCCTTCCTGATCCTGAGTCAGATGATCCTTGGTCCATCTAGCTGAGGACAGGCAGGGAGAGGCCTTTCCCAGACCAAAGGGTCAAGATGAAGAGCCATCCGAAGGGAGAGCAACAGTTAGCAGACTGGACACCAGCAACCCCCACCCCCAGTGGGTGAAGCCCCTCGTGTGGTGAGGCAAGACAGGGCCTCCTCTGTGGTGACACTCTGCCCATCACACTCCCTTCCTCCCTGGGATTATGTGGAATGAAGGGTGGCCAGAATACAATCATGTATGTAATTACAGTGATTATTTCTTGGCTTGCATTTGTACTGTACATGTAAATTAGCCTCTTTTGTATTCCTTTTCGGTGGCGCTTTGGGGGCTGCCCAAGGTTGGGCCACAGCATCAAACAGCCCCTGGCCTTGGTTATTGCTCAAGGATGGAGGAAGAAGATGAAATGAGGGATGTGCCAAAATTGTATCTCAACCTCCACCCCTGCATTCTCCAAGAGACGAAAATGAAGTCAAAAATTACCAAAAGGGAGAGAAAATTTCAGTGCCATTCTTGGGTGTGTGTGTGTGTGCGCAGAGTTTTTGTCATGCTTACCTTACTTTGAAAGTGTCCAATGGGTGCTTTGGGGAGCCCTTTATTTCCTTCTGAAAATCACCTGGCCAGCCGCTGGCTCTTTGCAGCCTTCCTGGGTGCCTGCCCTTCAGTTGAAGCCCAGAGAAAGAGCTCGTGTGACAAAGTGCTGGGTTTTTTTACATATAAAGCCTTAAATGACTCAGAACTGAAACACCTCAAGGACTGCCTCTCTCCATATGAACCGATCTAGACCCTGCAATTATCCTCTTCTTTTGCACCCTCCATGAGAAGTCCATAGGGTGGCAACACGAAAAGGGGCCTTTTTGTGGTGGCTCCCTACTTGTGGAATGCTCTCTCCAGGAAGGCTCCCCTGGCTCCTTCATTAAATATTTTTAGGTGGCAGGCAAAAATGTTCCTCTTCAACCAGGCCTTGGGCTGATTAATATTCTACAGTCTTTTAAATGTGTTTGTAGGGAGGGGGGTTGTTTTGTTTCTGTTTTAACTATTTATTTGTGCTTTTAGCGTGTATTTTTATCTTGTGAACTACCCTGAGATCTTTTGCTGAAGGGTGGTATACAAGTCTAATAAATAATAACAATAATAAAATGACTCCTGCTCCCATGGGAAGCACAGGTCAAAAGCTAGTCGACAAACAAGAACACATCATCAGCATCCTCTGCCCCTTTGCAATGACAAGGTAAGCGTCAAATTGCTCATAGACATTCTGAAGAAATGTTGAAAAAAAGTGTTCAGTAATCTGGAAGGCAGATTTTGGCACAGCACTAGATGAGGCCCAAAAGATGCCCAGCCAAGGCCATTGAGCTCATCCATTCCTCTGGCTCTCCAAGGCTTTCCTCTGCACTTTCAGGCAGACTATGTGGTGTCTCCATTCGTGGTAGAAGCTGGGCTGGGCTTTCTAGGGGTGGGGGTGTCAGGTGACCTTGGGGTGGCCTGGCTCCTTGGCTTAGCTACTGTGGAGAGATTAAATTCTGACCCTGCTGCAGGAATTTAATGATAAAGATCCTTTCTAGACAGAGCCCAGATAATGAACTGCTTTGTGAGGAAGTAAAGAGAGGTTGTGTGTGAAAAAGAGATGATTGCTGCATTAAACGTGGGGTCTCTAAAGTCAGCTAAGCTCCTTGCCAAATCTAATATTCTTCTTTATCATAGCAAGGAGGGGAGAAAGTTGGTTCATGATTTAATATCACAAAGCTCGCTGCCCAGAGGCCACTGAGTCTTATGGCATTCAACAGGCAGGAGACAGCAACAATGGATTCCACACCCACATTCACCCAGAGAGACAAATCAGAACACAATGAGATTCAAGTTGACACCACAGGAGGCACAGAGTGTGTGAAATTTGGTTTGGCTCCCATTTTAACGCCCAATTCATGCTCCCCAAAACAATACATGAACAGAAATCCATATCTCCTTTCAAATCTGCACATCCTTGAATTCTGCAGTGGAAGTCTCCAAGCAAATAATCACAGGGAGTACAAAAATGCATCCTGGGTAAAGTGAGCTTCAAGATGCAGCTACTGGTCAAAGGTATCAGGCCAAAGATGCATCATATTAGACAAAGTTGTTTGCAAAAATGTCCCTGTGGGCAAAACTGCATCCAAAAACTGTCTCTTAGGAGATATGCCCACTAAAATACTGGTGAATTTTCACGAAATCTTTGCTAAAATAATAATAATTGCAAACTGATGTAGAACTTTGGCAAACAAAGGCTGGATGGCCATCTGTCATGGATGCTTTCAGTTGAGATTCCTGCATTGCAGGGGGTTGGACTAGATGTTTGGAGGGTGGAGGAGTTGGCTGCCCAGGTGGGATGCAATCTGAATTGGTAACTAGGTCTCTCCCGAAGATTTTCTGCCCCTTATTGGGAAACAGAATTCAGAAAAAAATGAATTTATCTCTAGGGGGGAGCTCAGTGGTGGGATGAACATTTTTCATGTGGAAGGCCGCAGGAGGCTCAGTCCCTGGCATGCTCAGTTGCAGAGGCCAGGCGGCAGGAGAGAGGGAAGGGACCTCACTCAGGCTGAGCATGCCAGGAAGTCCCCACCAGCCATGGAGAACAATGCATTGGAAGTACAGTGGTACCTTGGGTTAAGTACTTAATTCGTTCCGGAGGTCCGTTCTTAGCCTGAAACTGTTCTTAACCTGAAGCACCACTTTCGCTAATGGGGCCTCCCACTGCCGCTGCCGCACGATTTCTGTTCTCATCCTGAAGCAAAGTTCTTAAACCGAGGTACTATTTCTGGGTTAGAGGAGTCTGTAACCTGAAGCATATGTAACCTGCAGCGTATGTAACCCGAGGTACCACTGTACACAAGACTGAGCTAGAAGGGCATCTCCTCTGTCCTGGCAGAAGGCAGCTCCCGGCTTTTCCCTGGCCCTTTCCCTCAACAGAGCTTTCATTAAGCAAGGCAAAGAGAAGTCAGAGGAACACAGAGAAGATGCAGGCAGAGTTACGGTCTGCGGCTCTGGGATGCTCAGGGTGTTCGTCATAGAAAGGGATGCAAGCTTGTCCATTTATCTCAAAAGGTATCAAAGCTCCCTGCTAATTAAAAAGCCCCTGGCTGCTAAAGTATGCACTAACTCATGACAATATAGTCTCATCAGGCTGTGATGCAGGAGGGGAAAAGATTTAAATCTTTGCAAAAATATGTGTGTTTTTCCAGCAGTGCACGGAACCGGGACTTTGGAGGCCCCGCTGCCTGGGTCCTTGGCAGAGAGGCTGCCTCGCTCCCTGCCCCCTTGGTGGTCCTCACCTTCCCCACCTCCGGTCTGTAGTTCACAACGACTTTGGGACCTCAACAGGTTCAACGTTCAGAATCACTTTGGGTTTGGCTGCTTGGTCTTCCTACTTGCCCTTCATGCCCTTACTCTGCCTGGGGAGATGACCCAGGCATCTACCTTAGGACCAAAAAGAGGGGGGGGGGTGTTTGGGATTTGGATCAGGGCCACAGCCCCAGGGAAGGGCCATAGTTCCTTGCCTTTTGCTACCATGCTGTCACCAAGAGCCAACAAAGAGTCAATATTGGGAGGAAATTGTGCCTTAAAAATGCATGTATTGGTGAGAATAAGATTAAGAAAGGATTATATCAGGGGAAATGTGTACAAGACAAAATTGCTTATGAAAAGAACACTGAAAGGCTGATAATTTTTTTGTGAGGACTTAAAAAAAACCCCAGAAATGGATGTGAAAATATGGCAAATTTAAGACTGGGAAAATGAGAAAGTGAAAGAAACCTAAATTGACAGATTTATCACTTCCTCCAGGGAATGGAGGCAGACTGCCCCCAAGGCAGCCAAGCCCAGCGCCCTCTGATCTGAAGCCACGGCAGGCAGCAAACAGATGGGTGCCAGAGTTGCCAGGAACAGGACCACATAATCCAGACAGACTTCTGCAAGCCTCCCTTCCTGCCTGCAGGACCTCTCCTGAAAGGCTCACATTCTCCTCAACTCAACAAAGGTTGCAACACACCCGTGGAACACTTAATACTTCATGTTCCACTTTGAAGAGGAGGAATCTGTCTTTTTCTTTGGTGGAGTTTCTTGTCTTCAGTGAAATGAGAAGAGGAACAGAACAGATTTCTTGGTGTGCAGCCTCCAATGGCCAAACACTTAACTTGCATATTGACCTGCAAATAGCTTTGAAGCAGGGTTGGGTCAGTAGAAGGGTCTCCAGTCTCTTTTAAAATAGACTCCGCTATCCATCTTCCTGTAATCTCTGCTTTCGTTTAAATCCCAAAGAGCAGCTTCTAGCTCTTGTGGACACAGAGCTGCACGCTTGAATGTACTATATAGCCGGTGAATTTGAGGTTTTCCCTTTGCTGCCCCCCATAGCCTTCCCTCACCAGGACTAGCCAAAGCAGGCCATTCCCCGAAGAAAGTAGCAGGACACAGCTTGGGTTGCCAGAGTTCAGGACACCCTAAAAGTTGTTGAACTTTTTTTTAAAGAAAACTCCAAAATTGATGAGCTTTTTAAAAAAGGAAACCATCAGATTTTGGTAAAAGCTACAAGAATTTTTGAGTTTGGGAGCTTTTTAAAGGCATTTCCGGCATGATTTAACCCCATTGCTGGTTTTCCAGGACATTTGCCCATTTTTCGAAAAATAACCCAGGACACCATATCCAGAGGTGAATTCCAGGACATGTCCTGGAAAATCAGGACGTATGGCATCCCTAGCTCAGGCCTTGAAATATACACAAGGTCACACAGAATTCAGATTTGGCCTCAGTGCAGAATCTGGATGTTGGGTTTTTGTGTGTGTGGTGTCCTGGTTGCAACTCTGCCCCCGCCAGTGTAACTACCACTCCCCCTGCCTGGCATGAATTAATTTCAGGGTGTTGGGAAGGGAAGCCATAGCTGCCAATGCTGCCACTGTCATTCTTGACTCTGCCCGTGATACGAGGCAGGTGGTGGCGGGAGTATCAAGGGAAGGAAAACATCCCAAGTGCAATGAGGCTTTCTGAGCTTCAGAACACCAGCCTGGAAACAGCCCAGTGGCTGGGCTGCGGCTGCGGCTGCCTGGAACTTCCTGGGATTCACCCGTCCAAGAGAGGGACATCTCCCTGACAGCACGGAATACAAAGGAGAGGCCTTGCCACCTCTGACGTGCCTCCGGCTCGGACGCAGCTGGGGCCCTGGGCGCCCAGGTAGAGCCCGGCTGCTTTTCTGCAGGCTCGCTTGACACCAGCGATTAGGGAGAGTGCCAGGCAGCTGGACACAAGGTGAGGAATCGGACATGCTGCCCAATGGAAGGGACAGCCAGCCCCGACCTCGGGTGGGGAGTGGGGCTGCCCTGCATCTGCAGCTAAACAAACCACGTAAATCATCCTGGCAGATAGATAATTAAATAATTATCAGCCACTTAATAATGAGGAGTGGGTGTTCAGCATTAGCATATTAGACAGTGTCTTTAAGGGCTAATTGTTGCATTACATCAGAGTTACTCATTCATTATTCCTGTCATTTCGGGTGATAATTTGCACTTTAGAAGACAGTGACAATTTTAGCAGCAATTAGAGGCATGTCAGCTTGGGCCTAGTGAGTTACTGTCACAATTATAAGCAGTTTTATTTTATATTATTATTATTATTATTATTATTATTATTATCTGAGCATCCTGACTTGTTGGAGTGTGCCTAAGGGCAGCCTGGTCAGGCCATGAAGCTGACCCACCCGGCTGGGACAGCCTAAGCTGGCAAAGAGAACGGGGCTGCCATCAGCCTTCAAAACTTTCCAAAACGGTGACACAGAATCTCGGCTGGGAGATGCAGCACACGCCAGACGGTTCTAGACAAGGAGGCAACAATAGAAGGCAGAACATTTATGAGCCCTTCTCCCAGGGAAAATGCTTTCGTTGAGCTTGTTACACGAGACACGTTGACCATGCAGCATCTCCCCCTGCTCAGGGAAGAGCCGGTCAGCCTCTCTCCGTCCTGTTCTGGTTCTGCTTTCATCCACACACTTTTACATATATTGCAGACAGAATGCACTTGTTTTCCCCAATCTCAGAGCGGTGAGAGACTACAGAAGTTCCAGCTCTTACTCGGGGTTCTGTTTCTTTGGAATTGAGGTCAGTGGTGACTGTGGTGTCTTGAGGAGATACGGCTTCATTTATAGACACAATATACAACCTGAGCATATGATGGAGGAGCTTACAACACCCACACTCCCAGCAGATCTCGCCTCCCCATCAGGGTTGCAGGGGAGCCTTAGTCACAGCTCTTGAGTCCAGCACACAGCAAAACATGCCTCTTTCCCCCTGGCATGGAGCCCCCGCACCCCAAAACTCAGGCAGTGCCAGCACTTGGGGCGCCGGCTCTTCTTCTACCTGAGGTTTTGGGGGGGGGGAGTTGTTGCTGCTGGTTTTTTGTATCTTTAGTTTAGATTTTGTTGTGAGTTATGTGCAAATCGTTTTGTTTTTAATGTTTAATAAATGACTACTTTTGTTATGTTGTATTTCCTATTTTTTCCATGTTGCAAACCGCCTTGAGCATGGTTTTGACTGTCAAAGGGCGGCATAAAAATAAAATAAAATTACATACATACATACATACATACATACATATGTATGTACCTATACACCTTACCAGGTGATGTTGCTTCCAGTCAGGTGAAGGGATCCCCCCATTTGTCTCTATGGCAACAAGGTAGCCTCTTTCCAGTATAAATGGCTGTACTTCACTGGTCAGCTGCGGCCTTACACCTTCACAAAGGAAATGGCTTGGTCGGCTCAGCAGGTCTGCAGACACGGGACTGCGGGTTTAGAATAGACCCACAGGCACATTTAGGGCTGCCTTCCTTCTCCTCTATTTTTCTAAACATTTTTAATCTGCTCAGAGCATCCAGTATGTCTGTCTGTCTGTCTATCTATCTATCTATCTATCTATCTATCTATCTATCTATCATCATCTGCTTACAGGACAGAAAGTCCTCAGGCTGTAGCCCCTTCCTGGAGGCAGGGAGGAAGGATGATGGCTGCCCCCAAGACCCTGAGAGAACTGCTCCTCTGAGGTGTGTGCAGTCAGCTATGGGCAGAAGAAGGATGTCCTTCTTGTCTAATACAAAACTGCAGGATCTATCTGCTTCCTGTCCCCTTCCTGCATCTGCGCCTGCTCCCCACCCTGAAAAAACACAGCACAAATATGCAGCTCCCTCTGAGGCCAAAAGGAAAAAAAAAGGCTTAGAATTATAGCAAGGATTAAATATTTCTTTAACTACAATCAAAAAGGGGGAGCAGCCTCTGTAAGCCAAACACCTTGGGAAACATGCATTATAAGGGTACATATAGTCAAATAGAATTAATTAAGCTAAAACCACAGTAAATCTGTCAGGCCCATATTAATGCGATGGTCAAAATTGGGGGAAATATAGTATTTAGTGTAATAAATCGTGTCCCACTGCAGATTTATGCTGGCATCTGCGTAGTTACCACAGTTTTACAATAATCATTGATCAATCAAACTTTTATGACAAAACTATAATTTTTGCTGTGTTTCTCTATTACTTAGTTTCTGAGTTTGCTTAATTCCCAGAATGCGCCCCAGTAAATCTTGCGTTCTGAGATATAAAGTAGATAATAAGAATGCGATGTAAGATTTGCTTATATTTTAAGCTGTCTTTGCAAATGATTTATAATTAGGACAAAATCTAAGACAAAACATTATTAAAGACAAACGCCACTCTATAAATCACCCGTGTTTGCTTACGCCCCTGGTAATTTATTAGAGGATTTTACTACAGACTTTTGCAGATGATGGCCCCAGCGTTGCATGTCATAAGTGGTAAATATTTATGATTAAGAGAATGGTATGCAAAATTCTAACAATCCCTCAGTGACCTGGTGTGGCAGAACCCGTGACTGACGCAGGCATCGCAGGCCTCTGGGCTTCCCATCTCACTTCAAGCTTTAGCTCAACTCACCTGCACCTAAAGTGCTACGGGAGCACGTCAAACACCCCCAAAGACTCCTGAGAAGCATAGCTTGTTAAGAGTGCCGAGACTTGTTAGGAGACCCCCTATTCTCCTCACAGAACTACAGTTCCCAGAATTCCCTGAAAAGAGGGATTGACAGTTACACCACTCTGAACAAACTACACTTCCCAGGATTTTTGGGGGGAAGCCTTGACCATTTAAAGTTGTATGAAACTGCTTTGAATGCAAAGTGCAGAAGGGGCAGTCGCAGCCCACTTGGGATATGTGTGTGCAAATCTGAGCTGGTGCCAGACGTTTTGCTCTGCTTTCCTTTGGACCACATGGGCAGCCCAGGACCTCCATAGGCCCTAGCCAGGCTTGCGCCCTGGGCAGCTCAGCTCCATGCTGCTAAAGCAGTGGAGTCACACTCCATTGTCTCTTGAGACAGGCGGATGCCAACAACAGAGCCTGCCAGTATAGAGTCCTTGTTGAGACGTTGATTCTCAATATACCGAGAGTTTGGTAATAGGAGTTAATTCCTTGATTTATGCAGCAAAGGCAGATGGTCAGCTGAGGACTCTTCAGATGGTTGATGGCCCAGCTTAAAACACAGAACATAGAGAGGCGAGACGGCCTCCTTAGCCTCCCAGCCCACAAGCAGTAAACTCCTGACTGGCAGCCTCTTTGGCAAAGTGGCAAGGCTGGAGCAACCTCTCTGCCAGGAGGAGATGGTCACACAGTGAACCAAGCTAACTCAAGGGTGTCTAGACAAAGAGCAAACTGAGCTGGTCCAGATGGAGCCCAAACCTCTCCGTCCTGGGACAGAGGGGGAAGTCTGAGCAGGCTCAGGGGAATCCCAAGGTCTGGAAAATGCCTCCACCCCAGAAAGAAATGTTTAAGAGAACAATGGCAACAGGGGAGGGGGACAGAGTCCACTAAAGAAAACCCAATGAGGGCTGAGCATACTCAGTGTCCACTCAGTGCTGATGGACTGGGGGTGGGAAGGACAGAAAACTCTGGAGAGGGGGAATGGAACGGAGTATTCCTTAGGAGGGCCAGCTCCTGAAGAGGAGGAGCATGCCATGCAGAGCCCACACTTTGTTGTCCAGCTTAATCCCCCCCCCCACTAAGTGTGGCACTGGCAGACTCTCGTAACTCAGTGACTGACGGATCCCCAGAGGTTCTTTGCATGTGTGGGGCACCCCATAAACACATGTGCCAATGACAATTCCTTCCCCATTCACTTCAGGAGAGTGGGGCATGTGGAGAATGAACGAATGAATGGGGAAGGCAGATGTCTCCTCTCACCTGTACTTACCTGGCCTCAAGAACTTCACCTGAGGCCTAGCAGAGGGATGTGGTGGCAGTTCCTGGGGAGAGGAACTTTTTGGTGGTGGTGCCCCAGTCGTGGAATGCCCTCCCTGACCCAAAGAGGGGCTCCCCAGGGACCTACATGGCCGTCTTGTCAACTTCACATGAAGAAGACCTTTGGATTCCCCCAAGCTTTAAATCTCCCAATCTTAATCATTAATGATTACAGACAGTGCTTTCCCCAACAAAAATGTTTAGGGGTACTCTCATTTTCCTACTCATATTGAAATACTGACCCTCAATGAGGCCAAATTTAGTTTCAGAAAATGTTTAGGTGTATGCGTACCCCTGCGTACCCCCCAGAAAAAAAACACTGATTATAGATATTTATTGATGTTTTAAGATCTGTTGAACTTTTGGTGTGGCTGTGAGTCCCGAGCAAACTCGCCTTCTACTCTCTCTCAGTGGTTTCATTCTGTGTTTGTAGGCCACTTTTCCACGAAAAAAATGTGCTCAAAGTGGCTTACAGCAAAGGAAACAAATGCATTTCGAAACCAAACAGTGCGTGATTTCATTGGTATATTTGATGTTTTAAACATTTGTTATAAACTGCCTAAGAACCTTTTACTACTGGATAGCCCCAAACTAGAGTAAATAAGCAGCCCCTTCTACCTGAAGATAAAAAATATATATGGATGTGAAGCATCCCCCCCCCCACAGAGAGGGATCTAAGGGAAACATTCGGCATTTAATATTAAATTGGTAGCATTCTACTCTTTCTGATAATGCTCTGCCTGCACCTCGAGGGGAAAAATGAAAGAAGCCTTCATTTTTCTGCTGGTCAGCCGTTCAACTGTTAAAGGAGGAGACTTTTGCCAGGAACTAGAGGAACAAAACAATCTCTTTCTGGCCTTCAGAAACAGCCGCTTCTTCCTCCCCCGCCCTCGCTTGCTGAGGCAAGAGCCTTCCCTGAGATGCAGCTGCTGACATGCCGGATGTCTTAACAGCCCTTCAGACTAACATGCTGTTAACAGACAGGCACGTATGTAGCCTGCCATGCTGAGTCTTGGCGGAAGCAGACTGACATGTTTGTATGCATGAAACACAGCGAGGGGAGGGCCTGTTCCACTCTCTGAGCTCAAGAGCTGGTGGCAGAAGGGCGGGGGGGGGGGAGAGGCATTGGATGTGGAGCGGCTCAGCACCCTTGCAGAAAAGCACCTTTTCGTGCTTGGCCTGAGCCCAGAGCGCCACACCATTTCCCCACACCTATTTATCAATCAATCAATCAATCAATCAATCAATCAATTAATTAAAAAGCCATCCGAGGTAGAGGAGGACAGATTGATTGCAAAAGCGGTTATAATCCATTGTTCTGATCATCTCTCAGCCAGCATAATCTTGACTTTCCCCTTGGTGGCATCGTCAGGAGATGCTGCCTGAGTTGCTGGCTGGCTTTGTTATCAGTCCTGCTCTATCCATCACCGGGCAGATAATCCTTTTGCTCTGACATCAGTTTGCGATAATCTCGCTGTTCCGTGCTCAGTATTCACAGGCAGCTCTTGAGAGTCAAGGAGGCAGTTTCTACCCAAATCAGCTGGAAAACACAGAGGCAGCTACCTTGGGACTCTGCACATATGCGCATGCACACAAACCTCAGGTTTCTGTAAGAAGGATCTAACCAGACATGCAGGAATGACATGGAAATAACACACTTTCCCTCTTATGTGTTCTTTTTTTCTTTTTTTTAGGGAAGGGCTTTTAATAGTGCTGTGCTGTTTTTATTATCTGTATTTTAATAGATTTGTTCTTCATTTTGTTTTAATTCTTTTACATTTTAATTGCTTTGTAACGATCATCATTTAAAGTTGATTGATTGCTTGATTGCATTTATACCCCCCCCCTTTTCTCCAAGGGCTCAAGGTGGCACATGTGGGTCTCCCCCTCCTTACTGAATCCCCACAACCACCCGCAGGCTGAGAGGCAGTGGGGATTTCAACCCTGGTTTCGTAGTTTGTCTCCCTAACCGCTACATCACACTGGCTCTGTCTATGTTTTTATCTGTGAGGTTTTCATTTATGTGAGCCACCTTGAGTCCCTGTATGGGGAAAAGGCAGAACAACAACTGCTGGAGTTGGGAAATTCCCTGTCAGTTTTTTAAAGTGAGACCTTGGCTGAATCTAGACACATCAAAAAATGTTTTAGGAAAACACATCGTAAACCTCATAATGGGGAATCATGTTGCTGAAAGAAGGGGCTCTACAGTGCCATCTGGTGTCACAGTGTTATGACACATTTAAAACGCCTTTTCAGAATTAATGTAGGTGATTCCCTGGATATTTTTTGCAGCTTGCTGAAGGATTGTTCCAGCGGCTATGCCATCACTCTTTGTGAAGTGGATTGCTTAATGATTAGTGTTGGGGGACTGATTGGTATTCCCTGGGCGGGGAGGGGTTTGCCTCGGCATCAGTGCAAGTCTGGACCAAAGGTGCCCCCCAGAGGTGCAGGCTGCAGAGGGTGCTCCGAGGGGCCCATGGGGCCTGCTCCCATGTGCATTGTGAGTGTGGGTGGGTGTCAGACCCAGAGAGCCTATTTGATGTGGGTGGGTGCTCTGGCATCTGCCTCCCCCCACTTTTCCCCAATGGCCCTAATTATCTGACACGATTGTTTTAAAAAAGAAAAGAGAATGACAACAAATGGGAAGAGCAAAACAAGTATAAACTGAATGAATGAAAAACTAAACAAACACAATTTCACAAAGATAAGTAAACAAAATGAGCAGCGCTATGTTTCTAGAAAAACAGGTCCTTCTAAAAACGGTCCATTTTAGACCCATTTACCTGTCGAATCTCCAGCCTGCCTCACTATGATTTGCTTTTGCTGAGCTGTGTTTTCAAGCTATGCTGTCTGCCATCCTAGATGGACGATATAACAGGGTACCGTACGAAGACAGACTCTATATGTGGGCAACTGCAGGCAGGTGATCTTGCCCCCTTGGCAGAACCGTCCAGATTGCACCCCCTAGCCACGAAAAATAGGGGAAAACAGGGCCCCCGCATATCATATAAAGACCCGCTATTAAAAACATTTTCTTATGAGGTAGTAATCAATTTTTTTTATTTACAGACATATTTATGGGCATTTTTTTAGCCGCGTTTACTCCCCCTGCTTACCTGCGCCCCTGCAGGGGCTTCCTCCCCACCCCCCAGCTACGGCCCTGACCAGAGGGGGAAGACATCTTGCACTCTTTACTACATTGCCCACTATACCTTGGACCCAGGAGGCAATTTCTTATCTCACCATCCATACAGGAAAGATGTCTCTCCCTGGCAGAGAAGGTCCTATGACTTCTTACCGATGTCAACGCTTCAGTGACTCCTAAAGTCGCCCTTTTTGCTTTGGTGGACAAAAGATCAGAGAGAAAACCCTGGACAATATAGCAGTGAACTGTAAGAGAGAGACTGAGATCGAAAGAGAGACCGTTATTTGTGGTGCAACACCCCTTTTGCTTGTATTTATTTCTGATTCAAATTTGTCATGGCCAATGGCTAGAACAATAAAGCTATTGGACTGGATAGAAAAAGAGGTGCCAGAACTCACCATGAACGCTTGTTCTCTTAGAATGGCAATGGCCCTGACTTGAGAGGTGCTGGAACTCAGTTCCAGCTGGAAAAAAGTCCTGAAAATGAGTATTTAAATAACAACCACAAGAAATTTTCCCTTGCACACCCCTGACATCCCCTCACCAGGAGTAAAGGTTAGGAGTGCCATTTCCTGCAAAAGAAGAATTTATCTTCCAGGTGGTGCAGCAACATTCTGTTTCCTTTATCAGTTTATCTGCTGCTGGTTTTTTAGGGAGGGTGGATTGAGGGGATGAGATGGCAAAAATATTGCAAAATATTTGTAAAAAGCTAAATCATGCCTTAAAATTGAAAGTATTAGTTGATTGGCTAGTGTGGTCTACTGGTTGCTTTGGGAATCACACATACAAAATCGAAATTTTGAAGTTGATTTTAACTGAACTTGTTCCCTTATAAACAGGAATTGTGGGGGAGAAGCAATCTGTGCATCCCGGAACAAGCGCAAGTAGCTGCACAGGCACAGCACCCATGGTCCACAAAGGAGGACTGGGACCCCACCAGCCAAGGGAGCTCCTCATGTCCAGGCACCCCCTGCAGCTGGGAAGGTTTGTCTATGTGTCCACTGGTTCAAGGCTGCTTGCAGTTTTGCTTTGTTTTAAGCCCACTGCTGGCGTTGCTCACCCAGCGGCTGAAACCCAGCTGTGCTGGGACTTCCGGAGGTGGCGCCAGCGGTTAATGGCGGATTTCCTCGATCGGAGGAAATCTCGCCACGAAAAATTGGGTCGGATCCCGCTTGGGCGTAGCGGGGGACCCTTGAGAACCACAGGCGGGGGAAGCCTGTGTACCTGGGACCCAGCGGGCACATTTGGCGCCCCCCCAATCCGGTAAAAAGCCCGGTAACGGGCTCGGAATCGGAGCGGGGGAAGGAGCGCTGTGCTGTGGGCTGTCTGCTTCTTTCGTGGTGTGAAGCCGCAAGCTGTTAACCGGAGAGCGCTGCCTTTTTTCCTTGGAATTCGGACTTGAAAATCAACGATCCGTGAGTAGGATATAACGTAATTGGGACTGCATAAATTTTGAATCTGACCGAAAACGGAAAGAGGTATAAAAAGGAAGTCTACCTCTTTCTATTGTAGATAAAATAAAGCTTTGAACTTGAAAGCGGAAGCGCAGGAAAAGACGTTTTAGCGGACTTTAATCCAATCATCTAACCTGGATTTCCCCCCCCCTTAAACTAAGGGAAAAGGGGGGAGAATTGTGGATTTGATTTCTGTATAAAGAAGTGGAAATAAAAGGGACTAAACCATCGCTCAATCCCTTGGGAACGGATTTCCAGAGGCAACTCAAAAACGGATGAGAGGTACTGTCTGGAAATATATTTTGACAGCTAGTCCTGCGCAGGAAATATGAATTTGGATATATTATGTGGACATATATCTCCAGGTCTCAAGTAATTATTTTAGATAGACTGTTATTTTTCTGAATAAACTGGGGGGACTTAAAAAAGAAAGTAAAGTATCCAAGAACTTTTATGACTGTTACAGTGTCCCCCTAGTGGAACTTGGAATTGTTACAATCTGTTATAATTGAAACTGTAGCTGGCTTGAGGAATTTTCACACAGCTCTGCTGGGAATTTCCACTGTTTGAATTTAACTGCGTGTCTGACCTTGAGCTTTATCTAAAGGAATGGCAGATGGTAAAGAGACAACGGAAGTTTCACAGGCTACAAGGTCGGGCAGGGTTGTTCGTACAGAAGAAGGATTACAAAGGAGATTTTCGGCTTCAGGTGCCTCTGGAACCCCAACAACAGCCTCATCGGCACAATCAAAAGTAAAAGGTATGACAAGTGATGATGCCTTTGCTCAAGTTTTGGCCAAGGTTAATGAATCGTTAAATAGAATAAGTCAACAAGTAGCAGAGGCATGTGACAAGATTGATCAAAACACAACAAGTATTAATCAGAATACAGCAAGCTTAAACAATTTGGGTCAGAAAGTAAACACTAATACAGAGACTATTCAGAAATTATTAGAGGAATCGGCCTCAATACATCAGATTGCCGAGGAGGCCAAAGAAATTGCTACAACTTCTGCTACAGAGGTTAAAGAGGTTCAAGAGACAATACCATCAATGCACAAACAATTGGAAGATCATAAATTGACCCTGTCTATGATAGAATTGAAGGAAAAACAAGTGAATTTACGGGTCAGATTGGTGCCTGAAGTGGAAAAGGACAATCTAGCTGAATTTCTCATGCAGGAATTTTTGGACTTTTGGGATCCAGAATTGGTAAAAGACAGCTTCAAAATAGTAAATGCTTTTAGACTTGGGAAAAGAGGAGAGAAGAAGGTGAGAGACTGTTTGATTACTTTTCGAACAAAAGAAGAGAGGGATAAGATTTTGGGTTTGCATTTCAAGAAGACACTGGAAATCCAGCGGACAAGGGTTGAAATATTTAAAGACATTCCGAAATACCTTCTGGATCTCAGATCAAACTATAAGGACTTGGTTACCCTGCTGAGAAGGAACAGTATTAACTTTAGGTGGGAACTTCCCCAAGGCCTATCTTTCAGTTACAAAGGAAAGAAGAGGAAAATAAGATCGGAAGACAACAAAGATAAATTTTGGAGAGACCACGGAGAAGACCTACAAAAAGAACTATCTCCGGAACCAAAAGACCGCTCGAAAACAGTGATACCACCGACGGACGAGGAACAGGCACTAGGTGCAGTAGGAGGAGAGTTAAAATAATAACATCATGGCCCTGCAACTTTTAACATGGAACTGTCGGGGTTTGAATTCCCCTCAGAAAAGGAAGTCAGTATTTCATATATTAAAAAAGGAACAATTGGACTTAATTTGTTTACAAGAAACACATATAACTAGATTACACAGGAAATTGTTGATAAATAAAAGACTTGGTCAGGAGTTTATTTCGTCGGACAAAGTTAAAAAAAGAGGGGTTGTGATTTATGCAAAAGACAATTTATCACCGAAATTTGTTTTTAAAGATGACCAAGGAAGATTTGTGGCAATTGAAATTCAAACACAAGGAGAAAAATTTCTGATTGTAGGAATTTATGCACCAAATGATGGGAAATCTGAATTTTTTAAGAAGTTGCACGAGACCCTGATGGACCATATGGATTATAACATGATTTTGATGGGAGATATGAATGGAGTGGTATCTACATATATGGACAAGGCACAAAGACAGGTAGTCACCAAGGATGGTAGACTACCGAAAACTTTTTTTGACATGACAGACAACTTGGATTTAGTGGACATTTGGAGAATAAGAAATCCCATGGCCAAAGAGGGAACTTTCTTTTCTGAAGCCAAAATGACATGGACAAGAATTGACCAAATTTGGATAACTAGAGGAATGGCACCAAAGACAAGAAAGGTGGAAATCTGCCCGAAAATTTGCTCCAACCATAATGCTGTTAAGATGGAAATGAGACTGACACCAACTGGCTCCTTCAGATGGAAGATGAATGACACCTTATTTAGAGATGAGGAATTCCTTAAGAAGGCCCAAAAAACTTTGAAAGATTACTTTGAGATAAACCTTAGTACCAACGTGGAGAAAAGAGTAATCTGGGACGCTAGTAAAGCAGTTATGAGAGGGTTCTTAATACAACAGAATGCAATAAAGAAAAGAACTCAAAATGAGAAGAAGGATAAGATAATGGACAAAATAAAGGAATGTGAAAAAAGACTGAGAGTAAATCCCAAATCTCAAGAGATTCTGCAAGAGTTAAAGCTATATCAAGTACAATATATGAAAATGATGAATCAGGAAATAGAATGGAAAATCAAACAAATGAGACAAAAGACTTTTGAGTCGGCCAATAAATGTCGTAAATTGTTAGCATGGCAAATGAAAAAGAGACAAAAATTAAATACGATTACGAACTTAGAGGTGGAAGGAAGAAACATACAGAACCCTGCAGAGATTAGAAGTTGTTTCCAGAGGTACTTTAAACGATTATATACTCAAGGGCCATTAAAAGAAACAGACTTAGACCAATTTTTGAAAAAAATGGATTATAAAAAATATCTCAAGAAAATAAATTAATTTTGAATCATAGAATAACTGAACAAGAAATAGAAGGTGCCATTCAAAACATGCAATTGGGTAAATCTCCAGGACCAGACGGCTTGACCTCTAGATACTACAGATCCTTAAAAGAATGGTTAATTCAACCTTTGAAAGAGGTCTGCAATGAAATAATGGAGGGGAAAAGAGCACCAGAGTCGTGGAAAGAAGCATATATTACACTTGTACCAAAGACAGAGACTGAAAAGACACAGCTTAAGAACTACCGCCCTATATCGTTATTGAATGTGGATTACAAAATTTTTGCAGATATTTTGGCTAAGAGATTCAAGAAAGTGCTGATGGAAGAGATCCATAAAGACCAAGCGGGCTTTCTCCCAGGAAGACATTTGTCTGACAATTTGAGGAATATAATTGATATTTTGGAAAAATTAGAAGTGAATATAAACACCAAAGCAGTTTTGATATTTGTAGATGCGGAGAAAGCCTTTGACAATATTTCTTGGAATTTTATGAAGAAGAATCTACAGGGTATGGGGGTAGGCCAAGGTTTTGAGAATGGTATAGGTGCAATTTATTCAGAACAAAAAGCTAAATTAATTGTAAATAATGTTGTGACGGAAGAACTAAAAATTGAAAAAGGGACACGACAAGGTTGCCCTATTTCCCCACTTCTTTTTATTTCGGTTCTGGAGGTTTTGCTGAATATGATTAGAAGGGACCAGTCGGTTAAAGGTATACAGGTCGGAACTAAACAGTACAAATTGAGAGCGTTTGCAGATGACTTAGTATTGACGTTACAGGAGCCAGAATCTAGTACTAAAAGAGTTTTAGAACTGATTCAGGAATTTGGTCAAGTGGCAGGATTTAAATTGAACAAGTCAAAAACCAAGGTTTTAGAGAAAAATTTAACACCATTTGAAAGAGAGAGGTTTCAGAATGAGACAGGTTTAACAGTGGTTAAGAAAGTTAAATACCTGGGGATTAACATGACAGCAAAAAATGGGAACCTATTTAAAGATAACTATGAAAAATGTTGGTCCGAAGTGAAAAAAGATTTAGAAATTTGGTCAAATTTGAAGCTTTCACTGCTAGGCCGTATTGCTGCGATAAAAATGAATGTATTGCCTAGAATGTTGTTTTTGTTCCAAACTTTGCAGATTGTGGACAAAATGGATTGTTTCAAGAGGTGGCAGAAAGATATTTCTAAATTTGTCTGGCAGGGCAAGAAGCCCAGAATAAAATTTAAAATACTAACGGATGCAAAGGAAAGAGGTGGATTTGCCCTGCCAGACCTTAAACTTTACTATGAATCAGCAGCTTTTTGCTGGTTGAAAGAATGGCTACTTCTTGAAAACACTGACATTTTGGACTTGGAAGTTTTTAATAATGTATTTGGATGGCATGCATATTTGTGGTACGATAAGGTCAAGGCACATAAAGCATTTAGAAACCACATTGTCAAGAAAGCGCTATTTAATGTTTGGATAAGATATAAGGATTTGCTAGAAAACAAAACCCCAAGGTGGCTGTCACCAATGGAAGCGAAAGCCTTGAAAAAGGTCAATATGGAGGTCAAATGGCCGAAATATTGGGAAATTTTGGAACAAGACGGAGATAGACTGAAATTGCAGAGTTTTGAGAAACTAAAAAACAAAGTGCGAGACTGGCTTCATTATTATCGGATAATGGAGGCATTTAAATTGGACAGGAAAATTGGCTTCCAGGTAGAAAGATCAAAATTAGAAACAGAACTGTTAGAACCCAAAACTAAGAATTTGTCAAGAATGTATAACTTGCTGCTGAAATGGAATACTCAGGACGAAACGGTAAAATCGGCTATGATTAAATGGGCACAGGACATTGGACATAACATTATGTTTGCTGACTGGGAACAGTTGTGGACCACAGGTATGAAATTTACGGCATGTAATGCCTTAAGAGAGAATATTATGAAAATGATATACAGGTGGTACATAACCCCAGTCAAGCTTGCAAAAATTTATCACTTGCCCGATAACAAATGTTGGAAATGTAAAGAAACTGAAGGTACATTTTTTCACCTTTGGTGGACGTGCCCAAAGATTAAGGCTTTCTGGGAAATGATATATAATGAATTAAAAAAGGTATTTAAGTATACCTTCCCTAAGAAACCAGAGGCCTTTCTCCTGGGCATAGTCGGCCAAATGGTGTTAAAAAAGGATAGAACTTTCTTTATGTATGCAACAACAGCAGCAAGAATACTCATCGCAAAATATTGGAAGACACAAGAACTTTCCACGCTGGAGGAATGGCAGATGAAACTTATGGACTATATGGAACTGGCGGAAATGACTGGCAGAATCCGCGACCAGGGAGAAGAGTCGGTGGAGGAAGATTGGAAGAAATTCAAAGACTATCTTCAGAAACATTGTAAAATTAAAGAATGCTAGAGTGATGTTGGACTGAAAATAAGCGGTTTCCAGCTGTACAGGTTAAAGTTAATGATAGACTAAGATTAAGATTAGGACTAAAGATGTTTAAAGAAATGGAAATCTGACAATTAAGAGGGGAAATTTTAACGTTATATTATACTAAGATTAAAGATCAGGTTTAAAGAAATTGAAGATATATATTACAATATTATATTAAAGTTAAAGATTGGGATTAAAAAAAAAGTTGAAAAGAAATTGCTGGACAAACAATTTGGATTGGAATACAAAAGAGGGAGGTATGAGGAAGTCCAGAAAATAAGTAAACTAAAAAAACGGAAATGGAAAAGAGATACTGTTTTTAATTGTTATGCTTTTTGTTTTTTATTATTGAATTGTGTTTTCTTTTGTGTGTTTTTGTAATCTTTTTTTTTCTTTTTTTTGAGATATGTATTGTGTATGTTTTTCTTTTTCTTTCTTCGTTGTTCAAAACTTAAATAAAAATTATTTAAAAAAAAGAAAAAGAAACCCAGCTGTGCTGGCTTCACAGACGTGAGGCAGGAGGCGGAAAAGCACTGACAGCCTCTCAACCCACCCAAGGATGAGGCACCCCAGTTACCGCTCTGTTAGGCATCAGGCAGGTGGGCTTCCCAGCTGAATATTTGGGCAGAGTTACTAAGGCTTCTTCTCCAAGCCTTTCTACTTCATGGAATGACAAAAGTGTAATTTTATCAGAACAAGTTATTTGTTGTTTACCGTTGTAACAATTGTTTTCTCAAAATTTATCTTCTGTAACTTGAAAATAAATAAAAACAGTATTTTTTAAAAAAACAAAACCCCAAACCAAAGGGCAGTGGTCAATCCCATCTCTATGCTGAGGGTACCTGCTTTGTGCACCTGTTTTCAGACGCCTGTTCATCGCATTTTGAGGCAGGTGCTTTGTAAAAAGCAAACAGACGCAGCTGGACGCTTCAGTGCCGGCCATGCCTGCAGCAGCCCCTCCACCTCAGAGGAGTCCATCAGCAGGGGCAGCTGCCTGGCTGGCTGCGGAGTCTCCTTGGTTCTGCCTCTGGGCTGGGGAGATTTGTTTCTTGACCTCCTGGAAATGAAGGCAGTGGCAACGGTCCCTCCTGGCAGCTCACGCTTGGACTTGGGACTCCCGCTTTCCATGTTTGGTGCCCCTTTTCCCAACACAAAGTGGATGTGATTTGTCCTAATTTATGTTTCCTGAACCCTTTCCAAATTTACTTTTAGGGTCCTGTCAATATTCATGACATGTGACATTTATGTTCCCTCGCCCAAATTTATTAGTGCTGGATGTCACAAGATGCCAGGAGAGTTTTAAATGGGGACAATTTATGAACAAGGTGGGATAAGGTTAAAAACAAAGGGATACATTCAGCATTTCAGATCGAAGGACCATATTTCATTTGCCTGGGAAAGGCGTGAGTGGGGGGAGGCAAGGGGGGAGCGACACGGGAGCAGAGCAGGCAGAGGTGGGGGGAGTGGCATCAAGTGTCTTGGGCGCCTGGGCACTTGTCTGCAAAACAGCCTTCCCAGAACAAGGAGGGCCTCTGTTCCTACAACAACACCCCTACCCTCCCTCTCAGGTGCTGGGATCGGTGGAAGGGGCCATCCCTCAAGAGTTCGGGGCTGCTGGTAGCCTGGCAGAGGGCCTTCTCTGCAGCAGCCCCTGAGCTGCGGAACTCCTCCCCACTGAGGTGCATCTACGTAGCTCCTTCAATAGTCAGCTTCTGGTGAATGCTGAAGATGTACCTCTTTGTGCTGGCTTTAAATGATTGAGAAGTATATTTTTAGGACCTGCCTTCTGTGATTGTAAAGTGTTTTAAACTGTTTTTAACACTGCATTTTAATTGTTGTAACCTGCCCTGGGACCTTTGGATGAAAAGCAGGTCAATAATAATTGTAGCAGCCCTGCCAAGTGGCTCTGGGTTTCAGAGGAGTGAAATTTATGCACAGAACAGCTGAGTTTATTAACCCTTAAAAGAGAGGTGGGGTATGTTCCCCCTGGACAACCGAAGATAAATAGGAACTTTCCTTTAAAAAAAAAAATATATATTTATTGATTTTCCAACCATTTAAACACAATAAAACAGAAAAAGAAAAAAGAAAAAGAAAAAAAAAGAAAAAAGGAAAGGAAAGAACATAAGATTAACAAAACAAGACGCAAACCATTTAAAACACAAAACAATTTCGATATCTTAACTTTCATTCCCTTATTTCCACGACCTCCTCACACCTCCCTTTTTGTATTCCACTTCTATTAATTGTTTCAGCAATTCCTTTCCATCTTCCTCTGTTTTCTATCCTATAATTATCTTAACATATTCTAATCTTATATTTCCCTTTAATACTCTATTAATCTATTTATACTTAATTCCTTATAGCATTTCTACTGAAGCCGTATAGCTTCATTCCAACATTTTTCTAACATTCATTATTTTTACAATATTTCTATACATAGTCTTAAACTTTTTCCAGTCTTCTTCCACCGACTCTTCTCCCTGGTCTCAGATTTCTGCCAGTCGTTTCCGCCAATTCCATATAGTCCATCAACTTCATCTGCCATTCTTCCCGGATAGATAAATCTTGTGTCGTCCAGTTCTTCACAATGAGTATTCTTGCTGCTATTGTTGCATACGTGAAAAGAGTTCTGTCCTTCTTTAACACCAACTGGCCAACCATGCCCAGAGGAAAGGCCTCTGGTTTCTTCAAAAAGGTATATTTAAATACCTTTTTCATTTCATTATGAATCATCTCCCAAAGTGTCTTAATCCTTGGGCATGTCCACCAAAGGTGAACTCTAATCCTCAAATTCGTCTGTTTTTCCTTAGATTCAGTCATAGCGAGCGTCAACTTATATTCATCAAGTTGCTTCTGTATAGCTGGGGCTCTCTTTCTCTTTCTCTCCAGTTGTGTTTCTTTACCTTCAGCAACAACAGCTTTTTCCCTGGCCTCCTCCGCAGTTTGCCGTACCGAAATCGGTTCCTGTGTCAATTTCTGGGTGATTTCTATATTGGTATTATTTATACTTTCTATATTTAAGTTAATTTTAGTGATTGGAACATCCACTTTCGCATTTATCGTGTCCATTTTCCTGTGAAGCTGATCCAATGAGTCATTTATCTTATATAATGTAGCCACTAGGGCCTCTTCTGTCAACATTTCTCTTGGTTTTACATATACTGGTACAAAGGCTGCAACAAAAAAAGCAGGGGGGCCTGGTGGTGGACCTCTCCTGGATTATTGCCAAGTCCTTCCAGACCTTAATGTTTTGTCAACAGTTGACTGGTCTGTTTTTCCTCTTCCATTAACCATAACACTTAAAAGATTCAAGGTCAGTCCCAGAGTCTCATGGTTTTTAACTTGCAGCTGGAAATTTCCCTAACCCAACTCTTGTAAAGCAACCGGTTTCAAAAGCTTCCACTAGGGGGAAACAGTTTCTATTTGTAAAAGTCAATAGTATCCTCTTTTAAACAACCCAAAATTAGTTTCAAGTTACTTTCAATTTTCAGTTACTTTTACTCCTTTTTGAAACAGCCGGAAACAGTAGAAACAATGTATTTCTCTTGTTTAACTAGCTGTCAATGAACGTTCTAAACGCTATCAATGAACATTCCACAATACGTCAGTCCTCCTAGCAGCCCGTTTCCAGGGTCAGAGCGGCGGTGTTTTAGATCTCTTCGCTCTCTCCTGCAGGTATACTCAGTCCTCAACTTCCCCCCTCTTCTCCTGCCTCCAAAGGGGGGTTTTGTTCTTTACCGATGGAAATTTTATCTTTTACAAAAGACTTTCCAGGACTCCAGCTTGCAGCTTCATTGCCTCAGTCTATTTACAAAAGGGGAAGGCGGACTTCCTGTTTTGAACCTCCCCGTTACGATGCCAAATTCAACATTTAGAAATCCAATTCTTCCGCTTAAACTCTACTCATGGGTAACCACTTTTAAAATCCAATTGTCCACAGGAAATGGTCAGCGCTCTCCGGCAACGGCTATGCGGCTTTGCTCCGTGGAAGAAGCAGACGATTCGATGCACCACGCCACTCACCCCATGTCGCTCTGGAGCCCCAAAAACCGGGGTTCCCCGCGAGTGGGGGAGGCGCAAAAGGTGTCCGCCGAATCCCACGCTCACAGGCTTCTCCCGCCTGTGATTTTAACGGGTCTCCGCCTTCGCCGGGGCGGCCAGACCCAGGTTCCCACGGAGCAAATTCCTCCCGGTCAGAGGAATTCAGCCATTACCGGAGGCGCCTCCCCGGAAGTCCCGATAAATAGGAACTTTCCAGAACGGTTCCCTGGGAGTTGTGCCAGTGCTGAGTTAACCCAGGGCTAATTCCAAGGTAACATTTCATGGCAATAAGGGGAACAGCATGATGTTTTAGCTGGCTTTAATTTCTTAGCATGGCTCAAGCAAGTGAGCCAAGCTGTACCCTACTTCAGGGTGGCCACAATCCTATATGTGCCCACCTGTGAGCAAGTCCCACTGAACCTAATGGGACTACTTAGTAGGCATGCATAGGATTGCACTATGAGTTGAGAAGGAATCCTTGGAGCATGTTCTTCACAGGCTCCCTCTGAGGGAGACGCTTTGCTCTACCTTTGGTCAAACAAAGTCTTCCTGAGGAATCTGCTCAGCTTAGCCAGACAGTCCTCTGCAATGTTGGTAGAGACACCGAAATCCCTTTTGTTACGCGGAGGGTGGGAAAGGGTTTGGGGTTTAAGGAGAAAGAGACCCCTGTGATCCTGGGATGAAGGAGCAACATCCCTGGCAGGCATGTGGGCTCTTTCTTTCCCTTCGCCTTGGATCTTCTCAGTCTCCTCTTGGCAGCAGCTACTGCTGTGACTTCCTTGGTTTCCTTCTTCAATCGGCCCTTATATTTTAAAGCTCAGCCACAGTTTCCTTAAAAATGATGCCTTTGCAGATTGTTCCCCACCCTTGACAAGGCCAGCTCGCCTCCTTGTCAGCACGTTTATAACTCCAGAGTGTTAGTAATGACACCCAACACTTGCCAGGCACCTTTCACCTGCACTTAGTTATCTGGTGGAGATCACTCACCTGCTTCCCCTTCCCACTCCATTTCCCTTCCCCTTGCAGTGTTGCTCCGCTGCAGCACTTTCTAACGCTCACCCCCGTCATTGAATCAGAGAACTGCAGAGTTGGAAAGGGCCCTGAGGATCATCTAGTCCAACCCCCTGCAATGCAGAAATATGCAGCTGTCCCAGATGGAGATCGAACTTGCAAGTTTGGCGTTATCACCTCCATTCTCTAACCACTCCCTTAACCAAAATTAAGGGAGAGAAGAATAACAGTGACCTCATTGTGGGAGTTTACTATAGATCCCCAAGCCAAACGGAGGACATATATGATGCCTTCCTGGAACAGATGGCCAAGCATGCAAAAGGAAGGGAGATAGTAGTAATGGGGGACTTCAATTACCCGGATATTTGTTGGATGTCAAACTCAGCCAAGAGCCTAAGGTCAAACAGATTCCTCACTGGCCTTGCAGACAACTTCATTGTCCAGAAAGTGGGAGAAGCAACAAGAGGAACAGCCATTTTAGATCTGGTCCTAACCAATGTTGATGACCTGGTTAGTGGGGTAGAAGTGGAAGGATCATTAGGCGCGAGTGATCATGCTCTTCTGAAGTTTACTATACAGCGGAAAGGAGCAGCCAAGCATACAAGGACTCAATTTCTTGACTTTAAGAAAGCCGACTTCATAAAACTTAGGGAAGTGCTGGGTGAGATCCCATGGACAGTAATACTAAAAGGAAAGGGAGTTCATGATGGCTGGGAGTTTGTTAAGAGGGAGATAGTAAAAGCACAACTTCAGGCAATACCAATGAGACAGAAACATGGAAGGTGCCTAAAGAAGCCAGGGTGGCTATCTAAAGAACTTTTAACTGAGTTAAGATTAAAAAAGGATGTGTACAAAAAATGGAAAAGGGGGGAAACCACCAAAGAGGAATTCAAACAAATAGCCAGCACGTGTAGACATAAAGTCAGAAAAGCTAAAGCACAGAATGAACTCAGGCTTGCTAGAGAGGTTAAAAGCAACAAAAAAGGCTTTTATGGGTATGTTCGTAGCAAAAGGAAGAACAAAGAAACAGTGGGGTCACTCAGAGGAGAAGATGGTGAAATGCAAACAGGGGACACAGAAAGGGCTGAACTCCTCAATGCCTTCTTTGCCTCAGTCTTCTCCGATAAAGAAAACAATGCCCGACCTGAAGAATTTGGAGCAAATGATTCAGCAGAGGAAACACAGCCCAGAATAACTAAGGAGATAGTACAAGAATACTTGGCTAGTTTAGATGTATTCAAGTCTCCAGGGCCAGATGAACTGCATCCAAGAGTATTAAAAGAACTGGCAGATGTGATCTCAGAACCACTGGCAGTCATCTTTGAGAATTCCTGGAGAAGAGGCGAAGTCCCGGCAGACTGGAGGAGGGCAAATGTTGTCCCTATTTTCAAAAAGGGGAAAAGAGAGGACCCAAATAATTACCGCCCAGTCAGTCTGACATCAATACCAGGGAAGATTCTGGAGCAGATCATTAAGCAAACAGTCTGTGAGCACCTAGAAAGGAACGCTGTGATCACCAATAGTCAGCATGGATTTCAGAAAAATAAGTCATGTCAGACTAACCCGATCTCGTTTTTTGACAGAATTACAAGCCTGGTAGATGAAGGGAACGCAGTGGATGTAGCCTACCTTGATTTCAGCAAGGCATTTGACAAGGTGCCCCATGATATTCTTGTAAAGAAGCTGGTAAAATGCGGTCTTGACTATGCTACCACTCAGTGGATTTGTAGCTGGCTGACTGACCGAACCCAAAGGGTGCTCATCAATGGTTCCTCTTCATCCTGGAGAAGAGTGACTAGTGGGGTGCCACAGGGTTCTGTCTTGGGCCCGGTCTTATTCAACATCTTTATCAACGACTTGGATGATGGACTCAAGGGCATCCTGATCAAATTTGCAGATGACACCAAACTGGGAGGGGTGGCTAACACCCCAGAGGACAGGATCACACTTCAAAACGACCTTGACAGATTAGAGAACTGGGCCAAAACAAACAAGATTAATTTTAACAGGGAGAAATGTAAAGTATTGCACTTGGGCAAAAAAAATGAGAGGCACAAATACAAGATGGGTGACACCTGGCTTGAGAGCAGTACAAGTGAAAAGGATCTAGGAGTCTTGGTTGACCACAAACTTGACATGAGCCAACAGTGTGACGCGGCAGCTAAAAAAGCCAGTGCAATTCTGGGCTGCATCAATAGGCGTATAGCATCTAGATCAAGGGAAGTAATAGTGCCACTGTATTCTGCTCTGGTCAGACCTCACCTGGAGTACTGTGTTCAGTTCTGGGCACCACAGTTCAAGAAGGACACTGACAAACTGGAACGTGTCCAGAGGAGGGCAACCAAAATGGTCAAAGGCCTGGAAACGATGCCTTATGAGGAACGGCTAAGGGAGCTGGGCATGTTTAGCCTGGAGAAGAGGAGGTTAAGGGGTGATATGATAGCCATGTTCAAATATAGAAAAGGATGTCACATAGAGGAGGGAGAAAGGTTGTTTTCTGCTGCTCCAGAGAAGCGGACACGGAGCAATGGATCCAAACTACAAGAAAGAAGATTCCACCTAAACATTAGGAAGAACTTCCTGACAGTAAGAGCTGTTTGACAGTGGAATTTGCTGCCAAGGAGTGTGGTGGAGTCTCCTTCTTTGGAGGTGTTTAAGCAGAGGCTTGACAACCATATGTCAGGAGTGCTCTGATGGTGTTTCCTGCTTGGCAGGGGGTTGGACTCGATGGCCCTTGTGGTCTCTTCCAACTCTATGATTCTATGATTCTATTCTATGATTCTATGATTCTATGATTCTAACTGAGCTACACATCCCTCCCAAGAAAAGGCAGCAACTGAAGCTGGCTTGCTATAAAATATAAAGTCAAAGTGTGCTGTACCATGCAGCTTTATTTTTAATCCTCGACTACAAGGAAAAATATATTTCAACCCTGCCAGAGATTCTTTATTTGAAGGTTCAAAATGAAGGTTTAATTTGTATCCCATGTTCTTTGTATGCCCATGGGGGTAGAGGTGGATGGGAATAAAAGTTTAGCAGTGCAGCCAGAAGGAGGCCCCAGGATGAGTTCAATGGGACTTACTCTTGAGTAAGCATGCCAAAGAACTAATGATTCAGACAAACAAAGTCAATTTCACAAAACCATTTCTATACTACTCTTCATCTGAGGATCACAGGGTGGTTTCCTATCATCTATGTATCTATGTAGCTATGTAGCTATCATCTATCATCTATCATCTATCATCATCTATTATCTATCATCTATCTATCATCTATCATCTATTATCTATCATCTATCATCTATCTATCCTCTATCTATCATCTATCTATCTATCTATCTATCTATCTATCTATCTATCTATCTCTATCTATCCATCTCTATCTATCATCTCTCTATCTATCTCTATCTATCTATCTATCTATCTATCTATCTATCTATCTATCTATATCTATCTATCTATCTATCTATCTATATCTATCTATCTATCATCTATCTATTATCTATCTATCTATCATCTATCTATCTATCTATCTATCTATCTATCTATCTATCTATCATCTATCTATCTATCTATCATCTATCTATCTATCTATTATCTATCATCTATCATCTCTATCATCAAAACACGTGATGTAGGAATGTTTAGGAAGATAGAAGGTAAAGGGACCCCTGACCGTTAAGTTCAGTCGCGAATGACTCTGGGGTTGTGGCGCTCATCTCGCTCTATAGGCCAAGGGAGCCAACATTTGTCCGCAGAGTTTTTCTGGGTCATGTGGCCAGCATGGCTAAGCTGCTTCTGGAGAAACCAGAGCAGTGCACGGAAATACTGTTTACCTTACCACCGGAGCGGTACCTATTTATCTACTTGCACTTCGACGTGCTTTTGAACTGCTAGGTTGGCAGGAGCAGGGACCCAACAACGGGAGCTCACCCCGTCGTGGGGATTCGAACTGGCGACCTTCTGATTGGCAAGTCCTAGGCTCTGTGGTTTAACCCATAGTGCCACCCGCGTCCCATTAATTCAGTGGGACATGTTTAGGATTGTGCTGTAAGGTGATGTCACAAGGATGCAGAGAGCAGGCATGGGGTAAAGACAGCGTCCCGGGGGTGAACACAAACAGAACTGAATCTGACACTAATGAAGCTGTGCTAAGGTGAACAGCTTGGGTGGGTTAGGTGGAGTTCTGGGAAATGCACCAAAAGCACACCGACCTTCTGATCGGCAAGCCCAAGAGGCTCGGTGGTTTAGACCACAGCGCCACAGGAAGATAGGAGAGGATATATTAATTAGGTAAACAATCGCCCTTTGTGCAGACTGGATTCTTCCTAGTCATTTCACTTTATTTCCCTCTTAAAATATTAATAACACAAAACAGTATTCTTCAAATAAGGATAAGGTTTACTCATAGTTCATATTCAGCAGCAAACTGAAGGCAGGCTTAAGTTGCAGTTACAGGATCATGTAGAGAAGTGATTTCTGAGCTAAGTCTCAGACTGAGAACTTGTGCCCTACATCCTTTCTTACAGATGCGGCTGCATGTGCACACTGGGATCAAGAAGGAGCAAGGGAGGTGTGGCATCAAAGAGAGGTGGCTGTGTGCCCAGCCCTTGTATTTGGGCTTTACTTGGGTCCTGCCCATCGACCTGGGGGAAGTAGCTTCCAACAGGTAGGACAGGAACCCCTCCCTGTGTGGGGCCACATTCCTCTGTGTGGGGCCACATTCTAGCAAACAGGTAATGTTGGACTTGATGGCTCCAGCTATACATCCCACACACAGGGTTGCCATATTTTGAAGAGCAAAAAAGAGGACACATTTGTTGACTTCTACTTTTAACTATGGATTGCTCTGACGACTCTCATTTTAAATATCCCTACTATATGTAGGCTATAGAAGCTGTGATATATTGCTAGTAGCAATGTTCGTAACTTTCAAAAACAAAATAACACACCCTCCAATGAAAATAGGGATGTCCCATTCCGTAATGATAATTTTACTATTTATACTCCACACATCTTACTGGGTTACCCCAGCCACTCAGGGTAGCTACCAACATATATAAAAACATAATAGGACTTCCGGGGGAGGCCCCTCCAGCAATGGCAGAATTCCTCTGACCGGGAGGAATCTGCTCCGTGGGAATCTGGGCCTGGCCGCCACGGCGAAGGCGGAGACCTGTTAAAATCACAGGCGGGAGAAGCCTGTGAACGTGGGATTCGGTGGGCACCTTTTGCGCCTCCCCCACTCGTGGGGAATCCCGGTTTTTGGGGCTCCGGAGCGATGTGGGGTGAGCGGCGCGGTGCATCGAATCGTCTGCTTCTTCCACGGAGCGAAGCCGCATAGCTGTTGCTGGAGAGCGCTGACCTTTTCCTGTGGACAATTTGACTTTAAAGTAATTACCCGTGAGTAGAGCTGAAACGGAAGAATTGGATCTCTAAAAGTTTAATTTGGTATCGTAACGGGGAGGTTCAAAACAGGAAGTCCGCCTTCCCTTTTTGTAAATAGACTGAGGCAACGAAGTTGCAAGCTGGAGTCTTGGAAGGTCTTTTGTAAAAGATCAAATTTCCAACGGTAAAGAACATTAAACCCCCTCTTGGAGGCAGGAGAAGAGAGGGGGAAGTTGCGGATTGAGTATGCCTGCGGGAGAGAGCGAAGAGGCTTAAAACACCGCCGCTCTGACCCTGGAAACGGGCTGCTAGTAAGATTGATGTTTTTTGGAATGTTCATTGACAGCGCTTAGAACGTTCATTGACAGCTAGCTAAATAAGAGAAATACATTGTTTCTACTGTTTCTGGCTGCTTTAAAAAGGAGTAAAAGTAACTGAAAATTGAAACTAATTTGAAACTAACTTTGGATTGTTTAAAAGAGGATACTATTGACTTTTACAAATATAAACTGTTTCCCCCTAGTGGAAGCTTTTGAAACTGGTTGATTCACAAGAGTTGGACTAGGGGAATTTCCAGCTGCAAGTTAAAAACCGTGAGACTCTGGGACTGACCTTGAATCTTTCAAATGTTATGGTAAATGGAAGAGGAAAAACAGACCAGTCAACTGTTGATAAAACATTAAGGTCTGGGAGGACTTGGTAACAATCCAGGAGAGGTCTATTATTAAGCCCTCCTGTTCTTTTTGTTGCTGTTTCTGTACTAGTATATTTGAAACTAAGAGGAATGTCGACAGAAGAGGCTTTGGTGGCGGCATTATATAAGATAAATGACTCATTGGATCAGCTTCATAGGAAAATGGACATGATAAATGCGAAGGTGGATGTTTTAATTGTTGAGGTCGACTTGAATGCAGGGATTATGGACAATACCAATACAGAAACCACCCAGAAATTGATACAAGAACCTATTTTGATATGGCAAGCTGTGGAGGAAGTCAAGGAAAAAGCTGTTGCTGTTGAAGGTACAGAAACACAACTGGAGAGAAAGAGAAAGAGAGCCCCAGCCCTACAGAGGCAATTTGATGAACATAAGTTGACGCTCGCTATGACTGAATCTAAGGAAAAACAGACGAATTTGAGGATTAGAGTTCACCTTTGGTGGACATGCCCAAGAATTAAGACACTCTGGGAGATGATTCATAACGAAATGAAAAAGGTATTTAAATATACCCTTTTGAAGAAACCAGAGGCCTTTCTCCTGGGCATGGTCGGCCAATTGGTGTTAAAGAAGGATAGAATTTGTCTCATGTACGCAACAATAGCAGCAAGAATATTCATTGTGAAGTACTGGAAGACACAAGATTTATCTGTCCAGGAAGTATGGCAGATGAAGTTGATGGACTATATGGAATTGGCGGAAACGACTGGCAGAAATCCGAGACCAGGGAGAAGAGTCGGTGGAAGAAAACTGGAAAAAGTTTAAGACTATGTATAGAAATATTGTAAAAATTATGAATGTTAGAAAAATGTTGGAATGAAGTTATATGGCTTTAGTAGAAATGTTATAAGGAATTAAGTATAAATAGAAATAGAGTATTAAAGGGGAAAATAAGATTAGAATATGTTAAGATAATTATAGGATAGAAAACAGAGGAAGATGGAAAGGAATTGCTGAAACAATTAATAGAAGTGGAATACAGAAAGGGAGGCGGGAGGAGGTCAGGGAAATAAGGGAATGAAAGTTAAGATATTGAAATTGTTTTGTGTTTTAAATGGTTTGCGTCTTGTTTTGTTAATCTTATGTTTTTTCTCTTTTTTTCTTTGCTTTTTCTTTTCCTTTTTTGTTTTTTCTGTTTTATTGTGTTCAAATGGTTGGAAAATCAATAAATATTATTTTTTAAAAAATAAAAAATAAAAACATAATAAAACATTAAGCATTTTTAAAAAACTTCCCTATAGAGGATTGCCTTCAGACGGCTCAGGACTTGGATAAATTCATACCCTCCAACATTTCTCCAATGAAAATAGGGACATTGTAAGGAAAATTGGGACATTCCAGGATCAAATCAGAAACCGGGACGGCTCTTCTAAATCAGGGACGTCCTTGGAAAATAGGGACACTTGGGGGGTCTGAAATAATAATAACACGTATTGCCCTCACTTGCCACATGAAACTATTTGGGCTCATGTTCGCTTCTTTGTGAACATAAGTGTGCACAGAACAATTTATTAAACTGTTTTAACATGTATATATGGACTCTTCTTAAGGGCGGGGGGATATTAACCCCTGCCCTTCCAGACTCTTTCTCCAAGATCTTGTAGCTGAGCCGGTGTTCTTTTCGTTTAGCCACAAGAGAAGGGATTTATACAGTATACAGCTAGTTTAAGATGCTGCTCTGTTGTGATTCTCTGCTGCAGACTAGCTTAGCCGGGTACCTTAGATCTGAGTCTAATGCACTAGAAATTTTTCTTGGGATACTGTAAACAAAAAAACCAAACAAAAAACCCCAGACATTTTACCAAATTTTAAAAATCTGCCCAGACAGAAATTTTAGTCTTGAAAAAGAGGACATGTCTGGGAAAAAGAGGACATACGGCAACCCTACACATGGCAGAATAACAAACAAAAACAATACCCCCACCAAGAGTTTAAGATTGTTTAATTAGCCAAAGGCCTGGGAGAAGAGGAATGTTTTCGCCTCCTGGCACCTAAAGGTATGCAACGAAGAAGCCAGGAGGTGAATATCCTAGAGGAGAGCATCTCACAAATGGGGAGCCTCCTGGTAGTTTCTGCTCCCTCAGAAGTTGGGGGATTGATGGCCTGGGAGAGGGCAGGTTCTTCTTTAGGGGCATAGCCTTCTCTGCAGCAGCCCCAAAGCAAGTAGAATTCCCTGTCCACAGAAGTGAATCTGGATTCTTCACTATACAACTTTTGGCAAATGCTGAAGATGCACCTCTTTCCTCTGGCTTTTGGCACCTGAGATGTGTTTTTTCAGGAACTATCCCTATTCTTGTGAATCCATATGTTTCAAATGTTTTTAATTCTGAATTTTAATTGTTATAACCTGTCCTGGGAACTGCTGGCAAAGGATTCGTAATAAATTTAACAGCAGCAGCAGCAGCAGTCATGATTGCTATCTATCCACTGCCAGGGCCCAGACACACGTTCCCTTCAGTCTGTACTTCTTTGCCCTGTTTTCAGTTTGGTCTGGAGCTGGGTGTTCTGACTTGTGATTTTTGCTCAGATTTTACTTGGGGGAAGGTCCCTGAAATCCCATTCCCGTTCCTATAATCAATAGCCCACTTTTTGTGTTGTCTCCCTCTTCAGCCCTGCCCATTTGTGGCACAGAGTCAGAAAATTGGAGAACCAGTAACCCTGGAAATCAGACAAACATTAGACATATACAAAAGGAGCCAGGACTCTTCCAAGATGAGTGGGAACACACAGATGTGGGAAGTCACTGGGAAATTAAAAAGAATGTATAGAGAACAAATGTTGTTAACTTTTTTTGCATTTTTGTTTCTACAGTACTATATATATGCTTGTTGGTAATATTTTCTTTATTTTCAATAAAGCATAAATGAAATAAAATTAAATTAAAAAGATCAACATAAAATTCTAGAAGTCACAGGACAAACGACCATGTGGCTGGGTGCTCAGAGGTTGCAAGTCTCTGCACACATGTCGCTGGGGAGCTCAAGCGGGGAGAGTGGCTGCCTGGCTGGCAGAAGATGAAGCTGGATGAGATGGGCCCCTAGAACACCCCCCCCCAAGGTCCTACAGGTATTACAATGATCCACTTTGGTGTCCGTTTGGTTTGGGCTTTTTTGCAGTTTCATACTTTTTGGGAGGGACAGCCAGCCACCCACCAGAACGTCCTCTGGGCAGGGTGAACAGAAATCATGACAAGGTGCTCTTAGGAGACGATGGACTCTTCAGGGTCGGGGCATAAGAGACATCCCTGAGCCCCACCTTCTGCAGAGTGGGGGAGCATTCTTGTGCCGGCGGCGGCATCCTGCTTGTGGGGCATCTGTGAGAACAGGATGCTGCCTAGATGGGCCCCTGGCTCCCCTCCCTGCCAAGGACACGCTCCCAGGCTGCCCCTCCTCTCTCTCTGAAGTGGGGCTGCTGCTGCTGCTGCGCCCGAGCAACAGAGCAGCTCACTGGCTGCTCTCCTTTCCCGTCCGCACGACAAGCCATGATTACTAATAATGAACAAGTTCTCCCTAATTGGGCACCGACAATTTTGGATTTCTCTCTCCTCTCTGTCTCCATCTGGGGCTCTCTGAAAACACCAAATGCTGGAGGCAATTCCTATTCATTACAACCCCAATCAGCTCATTTGTTATTAATGGGCCCTTTGATGGGGTCTCGCTGCCGTGCAGTCGGTGGGTCTTCGTGGTCGTTATCCCCCCGTTTTTTGTCGGGAAGGCGAAGCGAGGCAGGCGAGCCAGCGAGCGAGCGGCACTGAAATATAGAAGTATGCAGATTACGCCATTAAAATTTCATGGGGATCCAGGAAAAAACCCGACTCGGTGTTGACTCCGTGACGCAAATAGGTATGAAAATTCTGGCAAGAGAGCCTCATTGTTACAAAAATCAAATGGCTGAACAGCCACTAATGAGGCAGACAAGAGCCCTCACTCATCCTCTGAGGATCTGAAGGCAAGAAGAGAAGAAGGGAGCCCACTGCATTATTCATGCCGCCTTGTTTGAGTTGCGAATCAGAGGAAATCACATGGAGAAAGCAGAGCATCGGCTGGTGACCAGCTTTGCTCAGGAGGGGGGCAGAAATGAAAGAAGAGAAGCGGGGGGGGGGGGAGTTCAGCAGCCTGGATGTCACCCACCTGACAACGTGTGATTTCAAATTCTGCTGCTTTCCTGGAATCACTGGAAAGCAGCTCAGCAGAGCCCACCCACCTTCCACAGCAGGGTGTTTTTCCCCACCCAGCCTCAGAAAGCCATGCAGGCTGGGGGTGAGGGCACCAGGTTGGGGAAGGGAGACTTTTTTGGCGGTTCAGCTCCCCATTAGGTCCAGAAATGTTAAAAAATCTACGAATGTGGAGAAGATGGGGACATTTCATCTGGGTTTTGGTGTCCTTGATCCACCGCCTTAGAAAACAGTGGAAGTCAAGAATGATGATGATTCACTCCTTCACCAAAGAGTGATTTCACTGGATAAGTGGTTGAAAAGAGATGGGGTCTCGCTCCCCCCAAGGGAGGCTCCCCCCCCCCGGTAATCTGTCTGCGGCTGCTCCCTTGATTTTAAAAACTACCACAGGGTTGGGCATGGCAGTTTGCTGCCACTAAAAACATCCAAAGGCTTTCGGTTGCTTCCAAGGGATAGAGCTCACTCTATCAAATGTGTGAATGGCTCTCTTCAGTTGGGAGATGGAGACAGAGACAGAGATAGAGATTTCTAGGGGGTGCCAAACCTGCTTGTGTTTCCCACCAACCCTCACTGCCAATATCCTACAACCCCCCAAGGTTACCCCCGGACCTTCCCACCTTTCAACTACTAACAATCCTTTTTACCTGCCCTCCAGTTTTGAAGCAACTACCCCTTCCTATTTCGCAGCCCCCTTTGCAACCCTATTTTCATATTCATTCCCACACCTCCTCTTCTTATCTTCCCCCCTTCCTTCACTTGCATCTCATGCAACACTTTGCCAACAGCCAACAAGGCCAGCAGCTTTAAAAACTTTTTAATGTAACCAGTCCCACCCCTGCAATTGCTAGCCCCCTCCTCTCCCCCCCCACATCCTCTTGCCCTTCTTTTGCTTTAGTAGTTCAAGCAGTTTGCCGCCCCACCCTTCATTCAGACACCCCAACCTCAAAGGGGACCAGCCCCTACCTCTCTTTCTTCCTAGAGAGTGGGATGGGGCTGCTTCCTGTCAAGGCTGAAAAGGTGAAAGTGATGAACCTGAGCTTCCTGGCTCCCATATCGGGCTCCCCACCCCCACTCCAGGGTCCCAGACTTGGTAGCACCTGCCCTGCTGGGTGTGTCTACCTGGCCCAGGTCAACCTGGTCTCTGCATAATGTGTGAATGGGCTGATGGGCGCAGCTTGAAAAGGGAGGGTCCCATGGACCTGAGGCCATCTTCTGGGTCCCTTCTTATGATTTCAGCCTGCACCCACAATAGACTGACAAAATGCCCCAAACTGCCATGATCCGGCACCATCCATCTTCTCTCCTTCCCCATCTCTGCTTCACAGACACGCACTCATTATACCTGCCTGTCACTCCCCAAAGGGAGCCCTCAGCAAATCCTTTCTCATAGAGTTTTAGTTATTTTCAGTGCAAGGTTAATTTTTCCTCCTGTTACAAAAGAATGACAATTAACATAAATAATGTGATTGTTGCATTTAAGATAATTTAACCTGTCTTTAGTTTTGTCACACAGAAATCTGCAATAATGAAAGAACGGTGGTTGTTTTGTTTTAAGGATGGGGAAACAACCTGAGTTTCTTTTCCTTTTGAAGGGTTTTGATGGGCATGATGGGGGGCAAGCAGGGAATTTAATATGGAGCCCTAGAGCTCCCTGTGGCCACTAGGACTGCTTTGCATTTTGTGAAAACAGTGGCTCATAATTTTAAAACATGTGTACACACAGCAGCAGCAATCCTTACTCTTTCAGGTCAAAATGGCAGCAGTTGTAGCCTTGCTTCCTTTCTGTCTTAGCTGCAAGAGGGGATTAAGTTATAAATTGTGGTCCTCCTCACTTTAGCTGAGAGCAGACCCACCGGCAGAAGCTTATAAAGAGCCAGTCAGGGCATTATTTATTACCATTCTTTCTTCTCATCCACCTTTCACTATCAGGATTCATTCATTCATTCATTCATTCATTCATAATGTTATGGGTTTTTTGGGGGGTGTCAGTCTAGATGATATCCTTCCCAGCCTGTGATCCTGTATCCAGTAAGGGTAAACTGGTTCCTTTGTCAAGGGGGCGACTCGCCACTTAAGTTCCCATCAGCGCCCCAAAGAATGAGTGAGGTTGCAAGAGCTACATAGAATCTGCTAGTGATTAAGGCAGACATGGGTTTTGGATTTCTGCACTGTCAGTGGCGTAGCGTGGGGGGTGCAGGGGGGGGCCGGCCGCACCGGGCGCAACATCTGGGGGGGGGCGCGCTCGCACTCGCAGCTCTCTGCCCCTACCTGGCTCACTCACTCTCTCTCACTGCAGTGCTGGCTGTGGGAATCCGATCCGAGCCGCTGGGTCGCCGCCCACTGTGGAGGGGGTGGGTGCCAGGCGTGCAGTGCAGAGAGAGAGCGAGGGACTATCTGGGGGAGGGACAGTGCAGCGGCCGCCCAGCGCAGCGCTGAGCGCGGGAGAGAACCACACCAGACCAGACCAGGCAGCAGCAAGAAGAAGCTGGCAGCGGCGGCAGGTTAGGGGTTAGGGGGCGCAAATTACTTGCCCGGGTGCTAACAACCCACGCTATGCCGCTGTGCACTGTACATAGTTTTTGCACCCAATAAAACCTGTAAAAGACAGGCCGAGTCCTGGCTGTTATCTTTGTGAGCAACCACACACACACACCTCACAGAAACCATCTGTCCCAACAGTGTTGGCTGTCCCACAGAACACCTGTCCCACAGTGTTCGCTGACCTTCGCTCCAAGGAAACCAAACCCTGGGGAAGCTCACACACCCCTTGCTGCTCGGATATTGGGGTGGCTCAAAGCAACGCACAAGATAGAAAACAGAAACACTTCTCAAATTAGCCATCACAAGAATTTCATAACCTAACCTAAGAAAACAACATGTTAGCAAATATGGCAACATATAGAAAGCAATATTTCATACTCTCCAAGTGTCCCTATTTTCCAGTGACAGCCTGTTTCTGATTTGATCTTGGAACATCCTGCTTTTCCTTAGGATTTCCCAATTTTCATCAGAGAAATATCGGAGGGTATGGAGTTATGAGACCCCAGAGCCAAGGAGATAAATAACTACACAACCTTTACAAGACATCTGAAGTCAGCCCTGCATAGGGAAGTTTTTAATTATGCTTAATTATTTTTTTATATTTGTTGGATGCTGCCCAGAGTGGCTGGGGCAACCCAGTCAGATGGGCAGGGAATAAACAACAACAACAACAACAACAACAACAACAACAACAACAACAACAATTATTATTGAACAGGACGTCCCTATCTTCATCAGAGAAATGTTGGAGGGTATGGAGTTAACTGACCCTGAGCCAAGGAAACAAGTAACTACACAACCTTTAGAAGACATCTGAATGCAGCTCTGTATAGGGAGGGGTTTTTTAATGTTGAATGTTTTATTATGTTTTTATATATGCTGGTAGCCACCCAGAGTGGCTGGGGCAAGCCATGCAGATGGGCAGGGTATAAATAGTAAAATTATTGTTATGGAATAGTACGTCTCTATTTTCATCAGGGAAATGTTGAAGGATATGGGGTCCAATCCTGCAAAGAGAGGCGGAGGAGGGGAGAGCTGGCAGCTGGAGCTGGGGAGGCGGGGGGATGAAGTTGCACCTGAGGAAAGGAGCTGGGGAGCAGAGAGAGCGCCACCTGAAATGGCTGCCTCCAGCCAGCAAAAAAGCTAACAAGGAAGGAAAAGACCAAATGGATTTCTTTAAAGCTGTTTGCTGCTTTTCCGCTGAGTGATTTGTTTACAGGCAGGTCCTGCTGTTCGGACATCTGAATCAGATGTTCTTGCGGTGAGGTCAGGGCACAAAATCTTGATGTTTGGATAAGTGATATTTTGTGTGCGTTTGCATAGCAGGACCTGGGGGTATAGTTAATTAACCCTACAACAGTATGCATACCTATTTTGAAGTAAGTCCCTTTGTGTTTAATGGGACTTGCTCTCAGGTAAGCGGGCACAGGAGCTCCTTGGGGGTCAGAGATCTCTTGTGGCCCAGAATAGGCCATCTCCACCTTGCTTGGATCCTCCCTGGGATTCTCTGATTCCAACTCGCAGAGCTCCTCCCACTCCTCCTCTGGATCTGACCACACCCCTTCCAAGACACTCGCTCAACACTCCCTCGTGATACTTCTCCACCACCCTCCCTAAAAAGTGGGCATAGGAGCCAACTCCTAGGGACCAAGGTCCCTTTGCCCCACCCCAATAAAATATTTGAGGGGGCTGCCCCCGAAAAAATGTTGGTGGGCATTGCCATTCAAATGGTGTGTGTCTACCATGTCATGTGATTCGTTATGCAGGGAAGGACTTACCTGCCCCAACATATTTTATTAATGTTGGCATAGGGGGCATTTGGGTCAGTAGTTTGTTCACCCCCCCTCCCATACAATGTGGCCAATACAACCACTTCTTTCAAGGCATCAGAGGCCACTCACTCAGCCATGGCACATTGACCATGCTCTGGTCCCAACCAGTCGACTAACCTTCCTAGATTTAATAAGCCAAGAGGGACAGAGATCAGGCTGCACCACTTGAAAGTGGTCCCTGTGGATATCACAGGCTGTGGCCCTGGGCATTTTGGTCAGGACTGCAACAGCTGCAGAATCTTGATCTCTACAAAACTGAATGGCTTTGCCCTCAAAATGTGTCATCAGTTGGTCACAGATCCTTCGAGGGCTCCAGGAGTCCTTCCCCTCTGTGGGAGTCAGCAGCCTCTGGGCCACCCTGAAAGGGCTCCGCTTGAGGATGCAATGCAGGCTGCAAAATGCTCCTTCCTTGCAGCCTGCCCTTTCGCATGGTCATCACAACTGGGTGCATTGCTTAGTGCTTGGCTGACCTCAGTGCAAAACGATGTTGTGCAGCCCTGGAGCACCTCCAAGAATGGCACTGTGCTGGTCGTAGCACAATGCTGGTCTCCATCCTATGTTTGATGTTTTAATTTGTTGGAAGTCCCTCAGAGTGCCTGTGGCAACCCAGTCAGGTGAGAGGCATTAATAATAATAATAATAATAAAAACACGGGCTGGAATTCCAGACAGTGGAGGCTGTAACCTGACAGGCCTGGTTCCTATATTGTTGCCTGAGAGTTTAAGCTGCAAAGGCTCATTTATCCGTTCCAGGACAGACCATGGTGGCGCGGAGGAGCCCCGCTCTGCTCCAGGGAAATGCTGGAGCTCTACCTGACTGCACAGGATATGATCTCACACCATAACAGTATTGCCCAAATAACGTGACTGCTAAGCGATATCGGTTCCTGGCATTTTGAAGCTTGAGTGATCATGGAAAGCCCTTAACACAACATGTTAAACCCAAAGGTTTCTTTGTTAATTGAATTTGCTTCTAAGCGATGCAAAGGGAGAAGACAGAATGGCCCACAAGGGTGCTGTGATACTTAATTGGGTAAATGCAAATTGTTTCATCCTTGTTAGAGAGAACAATTATTGTTGGGGGGACAGGGACTCCAAGCTATGTTTTCTTCCCTCTTTGCGATGCTATTCCTGACCAGAGTCAGAAGTGTAGGGATATGTATAGATGCAAAGAGAGGATATATTTATTAGATATTAGCCTGCCTTCCTCATGTTTGTGAGTGCCATCACTTTGCAGCTTAAAAGAAAGCTTAGATAAGCTAGTATTAGCCTTTTAGTTTAAGTAATCCAGGATGCATTAAGACTGACTGGATTCTCCTAGTATTTCCCTCTTTTCTCCCCCTTAAAACAATAACCACACAAACAATCTTGTAAAAGGTAAAAATAACATTTGCTCACTCAGAGTTTCTGTTGCAGAGTAACAGATACTGCTGCTTTGTTCAGGCAGGTTTAAAAGGGTAATTCATTTACAATGGCATGCTTAAGTCTGGCTTAAGATGTTTGAGACTATATAAGGAGAAGACGTGTCTCCGCCTGTCAGGGCACAGTGCGCTGTCTCTCACAGAGTTCTCTCTAGCAAACTTACTCTGTGACCTTCAGCTCCTAGCATGTGCCTCTCTAGCATACAATGAAGCGTTGGTTCGACTGCCCGTTGAACGGAGCAAATGGGCGCTCTGTGGGCGCCAGCAGAAAACCCTTCCTCCTCAGTCAGGCCTGTGGGTAATAAGACCCTTGACCCAGGGAGCACCGTGGATTTTGGTTGCTGAGGGGGCTTAAACTGGTCAGTACCTGGATGGATGACCAGAAGGTTTTGCGGAGGCCTTAATTAGATCAATCTGATGCCCTCCCTAAGTTTTCCCATCAGATGTGGCATCATGTGGCTACATGTGGCTGATGGGTGTTGTAGTCCAAAAACACGTGTGTGAGAGCACTGTTCAGTTTTACCTGTGGTATACAGTTGGGTTCTGTTTCTATCAATATTTTAGAAAGGTGTTTTTGTTGTTTTTTTGCTGCTGTTGCATTTTTAAATGAATTTATAGTCACCCCACCCCCCAATTGTTTTTTATGTAAGCTGCTTAGAGATCTCATTTTATCTTAAGTGGTGTATACAAGTTATAAACAAGCAAACATCTGGAGGCTAGAGAAGGCTGCTTTCTTCAAGCACACCCCACCACCCGGGTGGGAAAATCCAGACACAAACACTTTTAAAGTATCCTCTCCCATACCTTAAAAGGTGACAAGCCTTTCAGCTGTCCGCCCCCTCCCCCAATTGTTGCTGTCTTCCTATTATTCCTAGACACATTCAGTGCTGTAATGATAGATTAAATATCAAATAGCTTAACATTTGAAAAATGACATTTATTATACAGAGTTGTAAATAGAGAGAAATGGGGAGGGGGGGGAATGACTCTAGAGCAGTGCTGAGCTCCCACAAACTGCATCACTCCTTTGTATTGCCTGTGATAATGCCAGTGCTAACAAGCAGATAATTGGCATCAGGGAAATAAATTTTGGCACCTTCTGCAGAGAGGAAACTGTGCTGCATAATTATTTTACCTAAGAATATTCTTTATTTAATAGGCCCATTTGCATAACAGCTCAAAGTTCTTTTCTTTCCCCCCTACCCAGTCATAAAGGGGTTTTTAATGTGCAGGTTTGTTTTAGCCAATGAAACAATTGTTTATTCATGAGCACTGGCACCTGAGGACTCTGGCAATTAAGCGGAGGCGACCCAGTAGGAGAGAACTGCCACAGTCTTGGGTTTAGAAGGACGTGGAATCCAAATGAGCTGAATTGACACTCGGGCCCCACAGATGGAGCAGGCAGGAGGGCAATAAAACCAAGGTGCTTCCCGTAGCTGAAGCAGACTTTTACCCCCAGCAAACCTTTTCTTTAAGAAGAAAAGAAAGCAGACAAATGAAACATCCCAGGTACTGGGAACTCTGTGCAGGAGGCTGTGAAATCCACATCAGGAACATCACCACCATTGGCAAAGGTCTTTCCTTTGGCTTCCTTCAGTTTCTTGGATCATTCTCCCAAGAAGGTAGCTGCAAAACATCTCCGATTTTGCTTTAGGCAACATTTTGTTGGCCAGTCAAGCCAAGACCTGTTTGGTGCTCCCTTGTAAGAGGCCTTTACCAGTCATCTCCCTCAAGATGTTGGTCAGTCTCAGCAAAACCTGACACTTTCTGCAATTAATTCTGTTTCCTTGAGAGGTTGCTTCCCCAAGCTGGGCTGGGTTTCCTTCAGCCTGGAGTCACAAAGGCCAGCTCCCTGAGCTGCTCAGACCAGCAAGACAGCCTGAAAGACCTGAATTTTTATTTTTTTTTTGGGGGGGGGAGACTGATACTCAGTGGGTAGAACACCCACTTTCCATGCAGAGTCCCAGGTGCAGACCCCATCATCTCAGGCACAGCTGGGCAAGTTCCCTATCTGAAATCTTAGAGAGCCACCCCAAGGCATCGGCTCTCGCAAGAGGCTGTGATAACCACCAACTTGAAGAAGGCTATTGATGGCTACTAGTCATTAGTATTTTATGATTTATTAGTTGCTTATAGTTGAAGTTTCTAAGCGGTTTACATTAAAAGCACATTTGACCATTGAAAACCCACATGAGATGTTAACGTTTTCATACAAGTGCCTACAATTCATATATCCACATGTACAAAAGCAATCTCCCCACCTTGCTCCATAACAGTAACTGGAATTAGTTCAGTTTCCCAGGTGGATCTTCCTGGGGAGAGCATTCCACAGATGGTGAGCCACAACTGAAAAGGCCCTGCCCTCCCTTGTCATCACCCTCTGAGCCTTCCTCAGAGGCGGCCCCTGGAGGACCTCAGCAGATCTAAGGGCCTAGCTAGGTTCATACCAGGAGATGCATTCCAGAAGAGGCTGGGGTCCTGCCCTGCAAAAAGCTTTATAAAATTATTTATTAGTATACTGCTTAATGGCAAAACAAGCTTTTAAGCATTTAAAGGATAAAAACCTGTCACACAGACATTAAAATATAAACACCCACAATTTAAATATGCAATGAAACAAGCCCATTAAAACAGCGCAGGGATTGAAACAGGCAACATGAAGGGTGTGATTTTCCTCCACGATTGGAGGCAGCCAGGAGAGTTGCAGTCCTTGGGCTCAGGTCCTGCTTGTGGGATCCTCACTGGGGCATCTGGTTGGCCACTCTGGGAACAGGATCCTGGACAAGTTCTTAAGAGCTTCCTTCATTCCCAAGGCTTTCTAGGGGTTCAATTGTATCATCTGGTACAGGGTCACACTACTTATTGTCTTTGGGTTAAATTCAACTTTGTGCTATGGGGAACATCATGCAAGTGCACACATTACAGTTGACCAGATAGGATGAGCTTTTAATACAGGAAGCCAAATATGACCTGGCAGGCATTACTGAAACCTGGTGGGATGAGAGTCATGACTGGAATTGAGGGGTGTAACCAAACAGGAAGGGAGGAGTAGCAGCATTATATATAAAGGATGTGTACACTTCTGAAGAAATCCATGACCTGGAGCACAGAAAGCAGATTGAGAATATATGGATAAAAACAGAAGAAGAGCGAAACAACAGTGACCTTCCTGTGGGTGTCTGCTATAGACCGCCAAGCCTGAAGACCTGGATGGTGCTTTCCTGGAGCAGATTACCAAACATTCAAAAAGGAGAGATATAGTAGTCAACTTCCTTGATACCTGTTGGAACTCAAACTCTGCCAAGGATGTAAGATCTGACAAATTCTTCCATTGCCTCACTGAACTTTTCATTTCCCAAAAGGTGGAAGAAGCAACAAGGGGGTCATTTATCTTGGACCTGGTCCTCACCAACAGGCAGGAGGAACTGACTGATGAAGTGGAAGTACTTGGAAACTTGGGAGGAAGTGATCATGTTCTCCTGGGTTTCATGATACAGGGGCAAGAAAAAGTTGAGAGTAGTCGAACATGCGCTCTGGACTTTAAGAAGGCCAATTTCAAAAAGCTTAAGGAGTTACCGGGTGAGATCCCCTGGTCAGAAATACTCAAAGAGAAGGGAGTCCAAGGAGGATGGGAGTTTCTAAAAGGAGAAATACTTCTGGGTCAGCACCATTGGTGAATGGCGGAGTTCCTCCGACCGGAGGAACGGGCTCCGTGGAAACTGGGTCTTCCCGCTGTGGCGAAGGTGGGGACCCGCTAGGAATCCCAGGCGGAGGAAGCCTGGGAACGTGGGGTTCGGCAGGGCACCAGAAGGGCCCCCCTACTCGCGGGGAATCCCATCTAGGGGCTCCGGAGCGAAGTGGGGTGAGAAGCGCGGTGCTACGAACTGACTGCTACTTTCACGGAGTGAAGCCGCACAGCCATTGCCAGAGAGCGCTGACTTTTTCCTGTGGACAATTGGACTTAAAACAAGTACCCGTGAGTAGAAACGGAAAATTGGATCAAGAAATTGTTTAATTTGGTATCGAAGCGGGAAGGTGCAAACAGGAAGTCCGCCTTCCGCTTTTTTGTATATAGACTAAAGCAAAATTTTTGCAAGCTAAAACCGGGAAGCTGTCAAAAAAGACTAAATTTCCTACATTCAGAATTACTGAAACCCCCCTTGGAAGCAGGAGAAAGGGGGGGGGGACTCTGTTTAACCCTAGCAGGAGAGGGAGTGAAGAAGGATAAGTTTCCACCGTCTCTAACCTGGGAACGGGGTGTCAGAGACAGAAACTGTTGGAGAGGTTCATTGACTGTGAACGTAATACTTTGACAGATAGCTAATGAAGAGAAACAAGTTGATTCTAATGTTGCCTTTTGCAATTTAAAGAAACAAAATATCTGAAAAATATCTGAAAAATGAAAGTAACTTTCCTTTGTCTTAAAAAAAAAATAATATGGATACAAATAGTTTGTCTCCTCTAGAGGGAGCCTGCTAAATTGTTGCTGTAGTATATTTGAGACCCAACATCTGTGAGATTAAGACCGTGGGAACAGTCTTTTCTGACCTTGAACAAAGATGAGCTGGGAGGAAGACTGGGTGCTTGCTTTACGCAAGACAAATGCTTTGCTGGAACATAAGCATGAGAAGATGGACTTGATGAACGAGAAAATGGATTTGACTGTTGTGGTTAATAACTGTGGACAAACAGGGAACATTGATACAGAAATCATTCAGGAACCAACCTATGAATCTGTACTGACTGGGCAAGTGCAGATGACAATGGAGGAGGATGCGGCTGCACCTCAAATAGTACAAATGGAGAGACCAGAGGCCCTACAGGAGCATAAGCCGCTGTTATTGAAGACTGAAGTTGGAGTGGGCCAAGGGGAGTTTGGAGATGAGGAGGTTCCTAGCTTTGGAGAGATCTTGAAATTTGATTTTAAATACATTTTGGATTATATTGAGGACTGTGGGGAGTGGGACTGTGGGGAATGGGTGAGCTGGATGAAGGGTGATGGAGACAATTTTGGGTTGGAATCCCCCAGAGACCTACTCCTCAATGAGAAAGGAAAGAAACTAAGACAGAGACCAACAAAAGACAAGGAAAAGGGCAAGCACAAACAAGATGAAGAAGAATTGCAGAAGGGACATGGAAGAGACTTAAGGGCCTCGGACATAAGGCTTCCAGGTTGATGGACTAGATGGAATGGACAGTAAGGACTGACACGATCCGAGACCAGGAAGAAGAGACGCTGGATGTTGATTGGAAGAGAATTTATAATGGAAATTTTTTATTTTAGAATCAGCTTAATGAATATTAGGGAAAATGTGGGAATGAAACTATACGACTCTAGCAGAAATGTTATCAGGAGCTATGTATATTTGAAAACTAAGATTTAAGTCTTAAGGTACTTAGGGGTAAGATAAGGTTAAATAAATTAAGGTAATTTGAATAACAGAATATGGGGAAAGATGGAAAGGATTTGTTGAGTTAATTATTAGGTTAAATTGTTAAGATAAATTTTATAACAAAAATTGAGAAAGATGGAAAGAATTTGCTGAAATAATTATTAAACTAGAATACAAAAAGGGGGGTGTGAGGAGGTCAATGAAACAAGCAAATGGAAATTATGGATATGTAATTTGGGATTTGTGTTTTTTTTCTCTTCTTTTTTCTTCTTTTTTATATTTTGTGCTTTTCTCTTTTTTATTTTTTCTTTTATTTTTTTTGTATTGTAGTGTTGTTGTTCTTTATTTTTTTTGTTTGTAATCCTGAAATTATCAATAAATATTATTTAAAAAAATAAATAAAAGGAGAAATACTGAAGGCCCAAATGCAGACAATTCCAACAAGAAAGAAAAGTGGGAGGCATCTAAGAAAACTGGTGTGGCTGCATAAGGAGCTCACAGATGGGCTGATAGTTAGGAAGTGCATGTATAAGAAATGGAAGAAAGGGGAAAAGAGGGGTATACTCAAGTAGCCAACAGCTGCAGGCTGAAGGCCAGGCTAGCTAAAGCTCAGAATGAGCTCAGGCTTGCAAGAGAGGTTAATTTACTTAAAGGCTTCCTCTTAAAGTAAGAGGAAGAAGAGGCAAGTAGTAGTAGAGCTTCTCTCTGTCTTGAGATAACAACAACAACAACAACAACAATAATAATAATTTTTATTTATACCCCGCCCTCCCCAGCCAAGGCCGGGCTCAGGGTGGCTAACAAGCAATAATAAAAACAAGTTGAGTGAATACAACTTAAAAATAAGATTAAAATACAACATTAAAATATTGAAACATTAAAATATTAAAATGCAGCCTCATCAGAGGAGGAGAAAGGAAAAAGAAAGAGGGGGAGGGAATCAAATTGGCTCCAAGCCAAAGGCCAGGCGGAACAACTCTGTCTTACAGGCCCTGCGGAAAGAAATCAGATCCTGCAGGGCCCTGGTCTCATGAGGCAGAGCGTTCCACCAGGCTGGAGCCAGTGTTGAGAAGGCCCTGGCTCTGGTTGAGGCTAATCTGACTTCCTTAGGGCCCGGGACCTCTAGGGTGTTGCTATTTATGGACCTTGAGGCTCTCCGTGGGGCAGACCGGGAGAGGCGGTCCTGTAGGTACGAGGGTCCCAGGCCGTGAAGGGCTTTAAAGGTCAAAAGCAGCACCTTAAATCTGACCCTGTACTCCACCGGGAGCCAGTGCAGCTTGAAAAGCACTGGGTGAATATGCTCCCATGGCAGAGACCCCGTGAGGAGCCTCGCTGCAGCATTCTGCACCCGCTGAAGTTTCTGGGACAGCTTCAAGGGCAGCCCCGTGTAGAGTGAATTACAGTAGTCAAGCCTGGAGGTGACCGTCGCATGGATCACTGTGGCCAGGTCGGGGCGGGAAAGGTAAGGGACCAACTGCTTGATGCGGCGAAGGTGGAAAAATGTTGCCTTGGCTGTTGCTGTAACCTGCGCCTCCATGGAAAGGGAGGCGTCAAGGATTACACCCAAACACTTAACGGAAGGCAATGGCACTCAAAAAAACAAAGATCATGGCCACTGGTCCCATCACCTCCTGGCAAATAGAAGGGGAAGAAATGGAGGCAGTGAGAGATTTTACTTTCTGGGGATCCATGATCATTGCAGATGGTGACAGCAGCCACGAAATTAAAAGACGCCTGCTTCTTGGGAGAAAAGCAATGACAAACCTAGACAGCATCTTAAAAAGTAGAGACATCACCTTGCCAACAAAGGTCCGTATAGTAAAAGCTATGGTTTTCTCAGTAGTGATGTATGGAAGTGAGAGCTGGACCATAAAGAAGGCTGATCGCCGAAGAATTGATGCTTTTGAATTCTGGTGCTGGAGGAGACTCTTGAGAGTCCCATGGACTGCAAGAAGATCAAACCTATCCATTCTTAAGGAAATCAGCCCTGAGTACTCACTGGACGGACAGATCGTGAAGCTGAGGCTCCAATACTTTGGCCACCTCATGAGAAGAGAAGACTCCCTGGAAAAGACCCTGATGTTGGGAAAGATGGAGGGCACAAGGAGAAGGGGACGACGGAGGACGAGATGGTGGGACATCTGGAAGCTACCAGCATGAGTTTGACCAAACTGCGGGAGGCAGTGGAAGACAGAAGTGCCTGGCGTGCTCTGGTCCATGGGGTCACGAAGAGTCGGACACGACTAAACAACTAAACAACAACAACAACGGCACTAATTGGGCCCCCGCAAGAGAAGGGAATTGGTCCCTCATCCCCATGCCATCCCGACCCAGCCATAGGACCTCTGTCTTCGAAGGATTTAGTTTCAATTGGCTCCCACGAAACCATCCAGCCACAGCTTCCAAGCATCTGGTCAGTGTGTCCGGGTCCAAGTCAGTGTGGCCATCCATCAGCAGATAGAGCTGAGTGTCATCAGCATATTGGTGACAACCCAGCCCAAAGTTCCAGACAATCTGGGCAAGGGGGCGCATAAAGATGTTAAAAAGCATCGGGGAGAGGATTGCGCCCTGCGGCACTCCACACACCAAGGAGTGGCGTGACGACATCTCCCTCCCTAGCGCCATCCTCTGTGCCCGACCAGAGATAAAAGAGCACAGCCAGTTACGGGCTATGCCCTGTATCCCCATGTCGGTGAGGTCCAGAAGATCATGATCAACCATGTCAAAGGCTATGTTAAAAAATGTTTATCTAAATATCTAAATTGGCAGGGAGGTCACGGCGGAGCAACAGGACTTTCTCCACAAAAAAGCTCGCGAATGTCTCACAGCTGTGGGTCGAATTTGTGCTTAAATTTGGTTGTCCTCCTAAGGACGTTATCGACCTAATTATTCTAAAAAGTTGTGTCGGGTGAGAGCTAGCAGATACAATGGAAGCTGCGAAGTAAGATTTCTTAGCAGCTTTCATAGCCATCTCATAAGCTTTCATAAGCGTCCTATAAGATGTTCTTGAGGCTCTGTCATGAGTCCGTCGCCATACTCGCTCTAGCCGTCTGAGATCCTGCTTCATTTTCCGGAGCTCCTCAGTAAACCAAGGGGCCTGGTTTCGACGGGGTCGCAGAGGGCGCTTAGGCGCGATCTCATCAATGGCTGCCAAGAGCCGGTTATTCCAGTCCTCAACAAGGTCATCTAATGAGTCGCCAGGAGGAGCAGGGTCCTGCAAGGCCTGATGGAATCTATCAGGATCCATCAGCCTTCGCGGGCAAGCCCAAATAGGCTCGCCACCCAAGCAGGGGAGGAGTGGGAAGTCAATCTTGGCTTTCAGAGTGTAGTGATCAGACCATGGCACTTCCACAGGGGGGAGCATGATCACATCTATGCCAGCACCAAAGATCAGATCCGGCGTGTGGCCTGCTTGATGAGTGGGGCCCAAAACAAACTGGGAGAGCCCTAGTGTTGCTATGGAAGACACTAGATCCAGAGTCTGTGAGGAGGGAGCGGCATCGGCATGGGCGTTGAAGTCTCCCAAAACCAGTAGGTTTGGGAACTCCAAGGCCCAGCCGGCCACCACCTCCAGCAGGTCTGACAGGGTGGCTGCAGGTGTGCTGGGTGGTCAGTACACCAGCCAGACAGCCAAGCTCTCCTTGGTGCCCCACACGAGACCAACAGAGAAGACAGAGAAATACTATTGGATGACAGAGAAAAAGTGGAAATGCTTAACACACACTTTGCCTCTGTCTTTACCCCAAAGGAAAGCAGTGCCCAACCTGGTGGTAACGGAATAAACAATGCAAGGAGGGAGCTGCAGCCCAAGATAAGAAAAGAAGTAGTAAGGGAACACCTGGCTACTTTAAATGAACTCAGATCTCCAGGGCCTGATGAGCTGCACCCAAGGATGCTAAAGGAGCTTGCTGATGTACTCACAGAGCCTCTGTCTATAATCTTTGAGAATTTTTGGAGAACAGGGGAGGTTCCTGCAGACTGGAGGCAGGCAAATGTTGTCCCCATTTTCAAAAAAAAAAAAAAAGGGGGGGGGGGAGGAAGAGCCAGGTAACTACCAACCTGTGAGCTTGACATTGATACCAGAAAAGGTACTAGAACAGATAATTAAACAGTCTGTGAGCGCTTAGAAAGGGATACTGTGATTACTAAGACCCAGCAGAGGTTTCTCAAAAATAAGTCATGCCAGATGAATCTCATTTCTTTTTCAATAGAGTTACAAGTTTGGTGGATCAGGGGGATGCTGTGGATGTAGTGTATCTTAATTTTCGGTAAGGCTTTAGACAAAGTCCCTCATGACATTCTTGTAGAGAAGCAGGTAAAATGTGGGCTGGACAACATAACAAGTGCACATATGCAGAAAGAACCAGATGCCCAAATATAAGACAGGGGACACCTGGTTTGCCAGTAGTACATGTGAGAAGGATCCAGGGGGTCTTGATCGACCACAAGCTTAACATGAGTCAACATTGTGATACAGCAGCAAAAAAGCGAATGCTATTCTAGGCTGCATCAACAGAAGTCTAATGTCCAGATCAAGGGAAGTAATAGTACCACTCTATTCTGCCTTCGTCAGATCACACCTGGAATACTGTATCCAGTTCTGGGCACCGTAACTTTAAAAGGATGTTGACAAGCTGGAATGTGTGCAGAGGAGGGCAACCAAGATGATCAAGGGTCTGGAAACCAAGCCTTATGAGAAGCGCTTGAAGGAACTGGGTATGTTTAGCCTGGAAAAGAGGAGACTGAGAGGAGATATGATAGCCATCTTTATATATCTCAAGGGCTGTTGCATGGCAGAGGGAACAAGCTTCTTTCCTCCTGCTCTGGAAGGTATGACTCAAATCAATGGCTTCAAATTATAAGAAGTGAGATTCTAACTAAAAACAGGAAAAACTTTCTGATAATAAGGGCTGTTCAACTGTGGAATGGTCTCCCTCAGAAGATTGTGGATTCTTTCTTCTTGGAGGTTTTTAAGCAGAGGTTGGATGGCCATTGTCACTGATGCTTTAGTTGAGATTCCTGCATTTTAGGGGTTGGACTAGATGACCCTTGGGGTCCGTTCC